>NC_088813.1:17047938-17356208 GCF_011386835.1 Chrysemys picta bellii
ATGGGGTAGGGGAGCTGGGGGCAGGGGAGCTGTTGCAAAGGGGCTGCAATAGGGGCAGGGGAGCTGGTGCTGGGGGCAGGGGAGCTGGGGCGGGGGGTGCAATGGGGATGCTGGGGGTAGGGGAGCTAGTACAATGTGTGGGAGCTGTCATGGGGAGGAATTGGGGACGTGGTGCAGTGGGGGAAGAGGAATAGGGGTTGTGTAGTGGGGGCTGCAGTGCGGGAGGGGCTGCCCAAAAGGGGAGAGGGAAATTGGTGCAATATGGGGAAGGGGTATGTGGAGTGCTGCCAAGGAAGACGGTGCAGTGGGGTTACAAAAGCAGAAGGAGAGTTTGTGCAATATGGGGTTATGGGGCTGCAGTGGATAGAAGGAAGTGGGGGAGCTGTGCACGGAGGACAGGGAAGACTTTGTTTTATAGGGGAGGGGGCTGTACAGTGAGGGTGTGAAAAGAGATGTGGGGTTGGTGCCGTGTGTAGTTAGGGGTTGCAGTGGGGGAGAGGCTGTGCAAAAGGATGGAGGAGCGGTTGATGCAGTATGGGGTCCAAGAAGGCTGTGCAGTGGAAAGGCACTGGCTGCTGGTGCACTGGAGGTGTAGGGAGTCTTCTGTGTTGAGGCTGTGTGATTTGGGAGTGGGGGGGTCCTGTGACGTTGGGGCCAGGAAGGCTGTGCATTGGCGTTTGTTCAGTGCTGTGTATTGTAAAATGGGGGCTCAGTGGTGGGAAGGGGAGGACAGGGCTGCTACCTGGGGGTGTCAAGGAAGGATGGGGAATGGGAGGTGTTGTAAGGGAGGGGCCTTGGGGGGCTGAGCATTGTATAGGAGGGGGTGTGATGGGTTGTTGAGGGGGTAGCGGGCCTGGGGGTGGTGGAAAGGAGAAGACCCTTTAAATAAATGAGAATACCCAACAGCTGCAGGGAGAGGAAGCATGGAAAGAGGGAGATTTCTTGGACTGCCCCCTAGTGAAGAAGTGGGGTGGGTGCTGCACGGAGCAGAGAGGGCTTCTGGGGGTGGGTTGGCAACTGGACCAGGGTTGTGCAAGGGGCTGGTTGCAGAGGAAGGGGAGTGCTGGGTAAGGGAGTTGCAAGCCCCGTCAGGATGGTGGTGGGAGGCAGCAAGCTCCTGCAAGAGGCTGACTGGGGGGAGGGAGCCTGTGGGGGACTGAGGCAGCTGCAAGGGGCAGGATAAGGGGCTGCTGAGTTGAGCAGCAGGTGCATGTCCCTGCAGAGCATGGTGTGTATAGATGAATCCTGCTGCTAAGGTCCTGGACTGCCAAAGACTCGTTTTATATCTCAAACCTCAGCAAATGGCTTATTTTTCCAGGCTAAGGAGGGGAGGAAGAATCCCCCATTTCTACCCATCATCCTCCTCCCCCAGTAATGCATGCAGGAGAGACTTAGGGTGAGAGGCAGCAGACGGTGCTCCGCCTTGGAGCAGGAGTGCTGGTGCTCTCTTGTTTGGACACAAGGGCCAGTTGCGGCCGTTTTCTTGTGACCGAATGAAGTGGTTTCTGTCTCTGTGATTGGGCATGCGCAAAGTCTGGGCTTCCTTTGCACGCCTGACAGCTGGAGAGGGGAGGCAGCGACTGTCGCTAAAGAGATTCATTCTAGTGTCCTCAGCATTGCTTCTCCCCGCACACCCAGTTAAACAATGTGAGCGGCCAACAAGGATTCTGCTACTGTCCTTTCCTTGGTTGCTTGATTTTCAAACTGCCTGGCCCTCCCCTGCATAACTCCCCCAAACATCATTTAAACTGCTGCTTTCGTAGCAGCGGATCATTTAACTCTTGTTAATGTGGGTTCCATGGAGGTCTTAATTTGATCTCAAATGCGTGACTTTAATTTCCTACAGAATATTACAGCCTAAAATAAAGGGTGGTGGGTGGAGAGAAGAAAATCAGTAGTGATGCTAGATCATTGGCTTCTATAGGCTCTTGAAACGAAGTTGATGAGTGTGGCGCTGGTTAAAATGGGATTGGCTTAATTCTGAAGTAAACTAATTTAACTTGCACGTATTGAAGCCTAAATTATAATGTGGGTGTTTCAGTGTTAGGGGAAATAGCTCATCTGTACATTGATAACTAGAAGATAATACTTAACACTGACTTTTATTAGCATTCTGACTAGTGTGACCTCATGATTAAAGCAGGTAGCTGGGAACCAGGACTCCTGGCTTCTGTTCCTTATTTTACCAATGCTATGTTGTGTGACCTTGGGTGAACACTTAAGAAATTAGAGGCACAGAGAGATTATCTATAAAATAAGGATAATGATGCCTTCTTCCCTCACACAGTGAGGCTTAAATAGTTTTTAGTGCTTTGAGATCCTCAGATGGAAAAGTATGCTTCAGATTAGAATTGCATTATATTGTTCATCTTGGCATGCCTTGGACTCTACTGTACCGGGTTCAAGTCCTCTGACTTGGGGAAGTGTGTTTGTGGACTAGACTCCACAGTTAAAGACCCTGCCATGAATGGCTGGATCATGGGAATGCAGCACCGTACTGGTTCTGGTCAGTCACTCATCAGTTATGTCAGGAGGCTGCGGGAACTCGGCATAAATTACAGCATGCTGCTGCTCTATGGTGGTGGCCTTTATTTTTCCTTTCCACCACACATTCGTGAAAAACTTAATTGGCAGGTGTTGTTACTGCTGCTGCTATTGGAACAAAAAGGGTGTCTGAGAGTCAATGTGGTTCTTAGTGACCTCAGCCACTCTAGAAGCCAATAGGAATGAAGTCCACTCAGCACCTAACGAGGATCACACCCAACATGCATGAACTTGCTACAGTTTCCGCCAATCCAGGAGCAGTGGGCTAGAACAGTGCACTGTTGGGTATGCGCTACTGGTCTAGGCTCTGGACGCTGCCCAGGTAGAGTAGCGGTGACTGTGCATCACTGGCAGTGCCAAGCCCAGCAGCTGAGAAGCCAGTGATGGAAAAGGTCCATTTCTCCCCAGGCCCAGTGTGGGATACTAGTCTTCAGTGTCTAGTGTGAGAGTGCCTGTGTCTATCCCATAAATCTAACAGATCCGCTAAGAGGCTCTCTTGACTACCTCCCATTGTTTCTACTTGTAAAATCTGCTACTCTTCACTCATAGAATGGATCTGAAATCCATAACTGGGTTCTGTACGCAAAGTCCACCGTGTCCATTCCTGAAAATCTTGTGTAATGACATGGAGAAGAACTGTTTTGCTTTCCATTAATCCAATTAGGCTCATCACGAGCGTTTGAGCAAACACCACAGCAAAGGAGATGGGGGGAAAATATCTGTATTAAAATTATTTGTAATATAGTATATTGAACTTCAAGGTGCATGCGCAAAGTAAACAATTTCAGTGTAACCTGTATCAACAGAAAAAAATTCTCAACACCCCCTTCTCAGTTCATCTCCCTTTCACCCCACTCTCCCTCTTTGGCTATAGCCTAAGCATACAGATAAACCTTGCGTCAAATAATACCATAATCCTCATCTTTGATTCAATAGTACAGTGTATGGAAAAAGGTAATGCAGACATGTGGAACATAAGAATGAGTGGAAAGACAGCAGAGAGGAACTTGGCAGCCCTTTCTGCTTTTAAATTGCATGCAGCTAAGAAAGGAAGTTTTGGGGAAGAAGGAAACTTAACACACATGCATGGTGGTTTTAAATACTAAACCCTGTGTTTGGCACCTTCTATATCCCTTACAAACTTCCTAAATACCGTTAAGGTTAACCGTTGGCTTTGTGTGTTAACCTCCACAAAAACCTGCAGCTGTTTCATTCTAAGGGATTTTTTTATCTTCAGGAAACACAAATTCATGTCTGGGTATTTACTGTGTTTCTAGGACAGGATTATTTCATGCAACAAAGGCGGGAGAAGCACCTTGCCTCAAGACATAACATGTGTGATTTATCTCTAAATGCTTTCTGTTGTGTAGCTACAACACCTACGAAAGCAAACGTGAGACTAATGATTAAAATGGCAGATGTTAAAAGAAATCAGGAAAATAAGCATACTGAAATTATTCTGCAAGGATGCTCTGGTTTGTAGGGTGGTTTTTTGGTAAATCACTGCTTTGTGTGTATGATTTAATCATTTTAGCATGGAGGAAACTGGCATTTAGAGAGCGGTGTTTGGGTCTGCTCCATTGATACCTTTGCATGCTACAGTAGAATCCTTAAAAAGGAGGAAATAGCATCTCTTTGCCTAGTCCTGTGTCTTTGAACACAATCATCGAGTTTCCAAATGTTTGCAGTTCCATGTATCTGCAGCTTAGTGGCTTCCGTGTAGACATTCTAGATGACTGTATGTGTAAACTGCTACTGGAACAAGCGAGAGTAGCAAGGGCATCTCTTGCCTCTTCTAGAAACTGAGAAGGCAAAGACCTGACACTCCTGAGCCATGACTGAAAAGACTGGCTTAGCAACCCACACTGAAGATATTGTGAGCATCTTGCAAGCAGCCAGCATTCCAAAACACTGCTGGCCTTTTCCATACAGTGAGCAAATACATATTTCCATATATAGTCCCGTACTGCCTACCACAGGGTGTCCTGTACTTCCCGCTGAAGCAGCTGGTACTGGATCACAGACAGACAGGATACTGGACCAGATGGACTCCGGGTCTGATTCAGTCTGGCAATTCCTATATTTTCTATTTGTTATAGTGTAATTAGCCTGTATTCTGCAGTATGCTCCTATCTGTGGAGTAAAGGAATCCGATCCTAGACTAATTCACAAGTGAAAGTGACTTGAATGAATTCAGTTTCCATCTCAGCTGATGTTAACAGAGCTAGCCTTGGAAATCAGCAAAGCCTGGCACTGTGGTGGGGCTTCTGTTTTATAAATGTCATGGCTCTAAATTTCCCACCTTCCCTGCTCCCGAGAACTTCCGTGCTTCACAGCTCTCCATACTTCAAGGAGCACAGCAAAGCTTTTTCCTAGTTGCTAGCAGCAAATGTGGCTTCTGGCACTGTGGCGCGAGGCATTATACTCTGGGATTGGGTTAAGTGTGTTGCTGTCCAGAGAGTGTGCTTTTTGAAACTTCTTAAAAACTTGACTGCTATGCACAAACTCCAGAGCCAGGAGTCGGGGTCTGCTTCCGCTGCTATACAGAGGGCTGGAGATGGACCAGATATTTGAGGGACTATTTTATCTCAGAATTGAAAGGCTGGTGCTGTGCATCGAGGGGTGGGAACAAAGTAGTGGAGGCAGAGAGTGAGACATTTTCCCAGACGTTAATCCTCTGCCCGATTGCAAAGAATGGAATTGTTACTTTGCTTGGAGCCTATAATCATTATTATTTTATTGGTAGTGTGATAGCACTTAGTAGCCAAGTGCTGGGAGCTGTACAAACATAACACAAAGATGACCTCTGTCCAAAAGGGTTTCCAATCTTTAGATCCAAGATGACAGATGGATGCAACAAACAGATGGGGAGCACAAGGGAACAAGGCTGGAGTTGCAGCGTCTTGTACTCATCTGTCATGTCACAAAACCGTTATCTCTTTTTAAGTTAACTCAGCAGGTGTCATAAAATCATTCACCAGATTTAGTTTCATTAGACCCATGCTAAACTCCTTAAAATCTACCCCAAAAAATTGGTGGTATCTCCCCAGCTTGGTTTTTATTAGCAGGTGCTGTATTGAGGTCTCATATTACTGAGAGGGATTTGACAAAATACACTGCATTATGTTTTCTAGTAGTCTGTGAAATATTAAACCTAAACTCAAATAAAATGAGCAAATTACACCTTATGGTACATTTGCTTTCAGTTTCATTCACTACATTGCTAATTTGCAAAATCCAGTGACTCTCAAGGAGTTCCCCAGTTGTGACTGGAGCTTGGCAAGGGTCTAGGGTGTCTCACATAAGTTTGCAACCACGCTAGTGCAGACAAGATGCAGGGCTGTGCAGACAAAGGGTGGGTGATGTTTTTAATTTGGCAATTCCAATTTAGACACTTTTGATTTCCCAGTTAAAAGCTGAGATCCTGACACAGCGTAACAATGTGCTTTGCAGTTTAAGGCTTTCTGTGCAGTGTCTACAAAGAGCTAAATTGCTTTCAGAAGTAAATACCATAGTAAAACAGATTAGTGCCTATTTCTGCACGTTTCTTGGACACAGCTACCGAAACCCGGGCCAGAAGCAATACTTGGGTGGCTGGACAATTCAGTTTTTCCCCCAGAAGGCTGGCCCTGGAGCATGCTGACAGGTTTAATGCTTTGAATCAGTGTTTTCAGTCTGAGCTCTCTGCCTGCCATGTGGTCATATTCTAATTATACTCTTTTTAGTGTTGAACCAAAAAGCCACTACAGCCAATATTAACCTAATTGCATTTAAAGTAACTTGTGTGATAGAGAATTAATGTTAGACAGTGAGTGCAAATTTGTGAATTTGCAGAGATTAGGTAAAGGAAAGTTTTTTTTTTTTTCATAAATCTACACTCTCATATATTTTTCTTCTGTCCCCTGTATCAAATAATGTCTTCCTCTGTGCATTTAAAGATGTTAGCTTGGAGGTGGGAAGTGTATTACTATTAATTAGTTTTAGACTGGAAATAAGGCACACATTTTTAACAATGAGAGTAACTATTGGAACAGTTTACCCAGGGTTGTGGTGGATTCTCCATCATGGATAATTTTCAGACCAAGATTGGATCTTTTTCTAAAAGATCTGCTCTAGGTATTATTACGAGGAAGTTCCTTGGCCTGTTTTATACAAGAGGTCCGAATACATGATCACAATGGTTCCTTCTGGCCTTGGCATCTATAAATGTGCACTCACCAGGGTAGACTAGACCGGAGTGGTGGCAACAGGCTTTTATTTAGTTTGGAGAAAGAAAATCCTTAATCCAGAAACAGTAGGGAAACTTATCTTCTACCTTTTTAAATTAAAATCTCTTCAAGTGAACTTAAGAGCACAGAAACCTCTTTGCATATGATGTGTAGCCTTTTATAGCAAATGAAACTGCATAGTTGTAATTAGCGATTTAGTAGTAGCAGATACTAAATTTTGCTATTTTAAGTCCATTTGCTGCATTAGGGAAGACAAGACACGCAAGAAAACAGGTGCTGGTGATTTTCTCGCCGAGTTAAATTTTGATCATAGGCTTGAGAATAAACGTGAGGGGACTGTGGATGAAGCTGTGCTTCTGCTGTGACTTTTTTTTGAGAGTGAGCTGGTAAACTGACAAGGAAGTCTGAGCAAATCCTTCTCACCCAGCAAATGTTTTAGTGGGACGCATTGTCCAGCAGGTTCTGAGATCTTAGTTTGGGTAATGCCCTAAGAAGAATTGTATTCAATTAGTAGAAATGTCCTGGAAATAGAGGTCCATATTTTCTTTTAATTTTGCTTGGCTCTGTGCAAAAGAGAAATACAGCCCTCGTCCCCTCAAAATTAATAGACGACCATCTCGTTCTGTGCAGGCTATTGTTGACTCCCCCCGCCTGAATATATTGTCCTTCATCTAGTGTTGCCACTTGCTCGCTAGCTTTTTATGAGACGTTTCATTGAACTGATTCAGGGTGGAAGATCTTTCAGGGTTTTTAAAGTGAGCGTGAGGTAGCAGTGATTAATGGCCTTTCTCTGCTTATTAACACACCACTTGGTGACAGCCAAATGTGTCCCCTCAAGACTTTTGTAAAGCAACCGTTTTCCCCTCAAAACCCATTTATAATTTTCTCAGATTCCTAACTTTATTTTTTAAGAACAGGGTGTGTGCGTGGGGAGATTATATAAACTCTGCTGTGTAAAGAAACTTCTTTTTGTCTCTCTGTCCAATTCCAGTGGCTTGCTTTTTTTTTTTTTTTTTAAATAGAGCATTTGGAGAGGATTTAAATTGACATGTTAATTTCATGCCCTCCTAAACATTATGGGTTCTCACCCATCAGGCAGCTGTTGGTCAATTGGTTGTGTGTTTGCCAGCTGTTACGCTAAATATATAAACAAAGTGTATTTCAGCACTAATAACCCCAAATGGGTTTTTACCTTGACTCCTGTTGCACCCCATACACACACAACCCTTCCTAAAAGAGCTGGTTAGTTCACAAGGGGCTGTTTTTTCATGTGTGAGAGTATATAGCGAGGGGGTTCTGGTGCGAAGTTACCAGAGCTCTCCCATCGCACCTCTGTCTTAATGGCTCTGGGGCACTGCTTTTGTGTGTTAAAGTCTGTGCTTCCTCCCAGTCTGCTGAATTTATAATGGCAGGCAGATTTCATACTGCTCACTGAATGCATTGTACTCCAGCAAAAACACTCTGCCTCGGCGTTCTCATTTACATGACAAAATGGGAGTTTATGCAGTTTTACCATGGAGAGTTGAGGTATGCGGAGAGAACCCTCTGTCTCTAGGCAGACGGTCACTCCTAACAAGCTTCCCTCTTCCAAGGCAAAACTTACACATTCCCATGCATCTGCCCCCTTCATGGCTGGTCTTAACCATTTGTATTTGCTGTCTCTCATACTGGGGGGGGCGGCAGTGGTTTTTCATCTTGTTCAGCTGCCCTGCACACTTGCACAGTGATGGTTCTGAAAGGGGGGGGGCGGGGGAGAAAGAAACGTAGCAAGTGTGAATCCTGTGAGCAGATGAGACACAGGCCCACGTGAAAATGAAGCTCGTGCAGGCTGCAGATGCTCGGCACGTCCCAGGGTGTGGCCCACAAATTGCACAAATATTCATGCCCAAATACTGTCGCTGGCCAGAGAAGCCTTAGCTACTGGTTTAATGGCGTTCTCTTCATCTAGACCTGGGTTTGTTTATGCTGGAGGTTGCGCCCAAGCCTGGGTGGTACTGGGATTCCTATCCAGGTGGTTTCCCCCAGACCCTGCTCGTGGGCCCTGTCTAGCTAGCAAGTGTTTAATAAAAGCAGCTGTCTGGCAATTTGCTCTTCATATGCCACTTTAAACCCCCGAATTTCCAGCTGACACTCTGCCTGCCATGGCATAGAATAACAGTTCACTAGTTATGATGCTAGGCACTGTACAGACATAATGAATGACAGCAGCTTTTCACCTGTAGATCTCAAAGTACTTCGCTGTGCCACTTCAGCAAGGGGTGGGAGGTGACTTGCCAACAGTCACACGGCAGCTCAGTGCCAGCACTGGGAGCAGAATGTAAGTTTTCAGACTCCCAGTCACCTGGAGTCCGCTGTCTCCAAAGGAATGGATTTCCATTCTCTGAAGGACACCTGCTTAGCCTGAATAACAGCTTGAGCCTTGCTCTCTAGGCCGGGGCGGCGGATGCCTTCTCTGACTCATAGGGTTGCTCAAATAGCTTCTGCGCGGAGTCTGAGGGCTTGTCTGCACTACACTTAGAGCGCTGCAGCTGCGTCCCTGGAGCGCTTAGTGAAGACCCTGCCTATGCTGTCAGCATAACTACTCCACCTCCCTGAGATGGTAGCTGTGTTGGCAGGAGAAGCCTCCTGTCAGCATCGTGCTTTCTACACCTGGGGTTAGGTCGGTATAATGGGCATGGACTTTCCACACCCCTGAGCGACGTAGTTCTATCGCCATCAGTTGGCAGTGTAGACCAGGTCCAAGGATTTGAATGTCCTCACATCTGCCAGAAGAGTCTCGTAGACTAGCTTTCTCCTCTTATGAAATCCCTCCTTTCCAACTCCCTGTCACAGTGCTAGTTTTTGGATACCATCTCTCCAGCGACGATGTCCAACTTAATTATGTTGCAGTCACTGTTGCTTAGTGGCTCAAGCTATAATTCGTGAGCCAAATCCTGTTGTCACTTAGAACTAACTGCTTAATCTGTGGCATTAATTCACGGGCTTAATTAATTATGCGGCTTAATGATCATAAAGCATTTTGAGGTCCTTGGATGAAAGGCTTTGTAAATGCAGAGTCTTATTTATTAGCCAGTCTATATGGCATTAGGCTTGCAGTGCCCTGACACCGTGGGAGCATTGAGAGCCATTTTTAGCTCTTGTATTGCTTTTCCTTTGTAATGAGAAGGCTCTGGAAAGGCTCCTCTTCCACAGAGGTGCAAGGTTTGTGTTTATCACAAAAGCAACAGCTATCATTAACTTCAGGGGCAGCTGCAGATTGGGTAACTGGCAGAGTGGATCACTGGTGGCCAGTGGGGAAATGGGGGGAAGGAAGATGCTGAAAGGGTGGTGCTTGGGAATAGATAACATTTTGGTTCTTTTGTCCCTTGTTCACAGCTGCAGTGTATTGATTTCATTTTGCTCTGCAAATCTCTGAACCGGGGCTGCACCAGCAGCACCGTGTGGGATCGGATGTAGCGTGTGTTGTCTGGCCATTTGCTTTGGCTCCCTTGTGGATGTGAAGCCCTGCTTTTGCTCTTTCATCTCCTGCAGGACACACTTCTCAATAGCTCTCGGCACCTTAGGGACTGGCTTGTTGTCGGGATTCCAAGCAATCATACGTTGCCCATCTGTAGCTCTGGGCCTGCAATTTCAAAAGTTGCTTTCATCCAGAGAGTTCCTCTCTCAGAACCATGAAATGGATTGACTTTGGGGTCACTCTAGAACAGTGGTTCTCACCCTTCTTTCATTTGTGGATCCCTAAAAATATTGAATGGAGGTGCAGACCCCTTTGGACATCTTAGACATAGTCGGTGGACCCTCAGGGGTCCGTGAACCACATGCTGTTACCACCACAGAACACAACATTTCATGGACCCCCTAGATATAGTCTGTGGACCTCCAGGGGTCTGTGGACCATTGCTCTATTACACTTGGAGACTAGATTCCTGAGTCTTTTTTGCAGCTCTGCCACTGACTTGCAGAGTGGCATTGGGCAAGTCACTTCCCATTCTGTGCCTCAGTTTTCCCACATGTAAAATGAGGGTAATGCCTACTTCATGGGAAGAGGTTGGTGAGGCTTGATTCATGGTTGTAAAATGCTCTGAGATCCTCAGGTGACAAGTGCCGAAGGAAGGTAAAGTGTTAATCGGTGGAAGTTATGTCCTTTCCCTACAGAGACTATCATTGGTACAAATGGATTGCCAGAGATGCATATTAGGAATTGCAAACTATGGCATGTACTTTTTAAAGAAATGCTTTAGCACAGTTTAATAATTTCCTGGACGGGAACTGCAGGATAATTTTCTTCTCCCCCCTGGAAGTTTTGCAAAAGTTGTTAGCAGAGCATCATGGAAAGTCAGAGAGCAGGGAAGTGTGAGTTTAAAATCAGATTAGATGGGACTGTCAGGCTTCATTGTCCACAGATAACTGTTGTTTGCAAAAGTCCGCAATTGCAGGGACGTTACCCTATGACAGCACTTGCACTGCTATATGAGAGTAGGGTTCCTGGGTTCTATTCCTTGTTCTACTGCTCATTCACCAGACTTCTCTGAGCCACAGTTTTCTGCCTGTAAAATGGAAATACTTTCCTCCTGCAATGTCATTTGTAAAGTTAAAGTTGCTTGGATGAAAATGCAAAGTGTATTTAGTACAGTATTTGCAAAGGTGTTACATGTGTATTTATGAAAACTATAGCACTTCTGTGCAATATTAAAATGAGTATCAAGACGTTTGTGATCCCTTAAGATTGAAATGATAATTTAGTATGCGAGTACCTGGAAAGTAAAGGCCCTTGTTAGAATTATGGACCACATTGGCATGTGGTTTTTTGTAATCAAAACATTTGTAAAGATGTATGCAATTTAAAAATTAGATTCCATTGCACATTTGAGAAGCAAATTTGAAATTCACATTTCTCTGCCTACTTATTCTGCTGCTGCTATTTTCAGCCTTGAATTGAAACTTGGATTTAAATAGGACCTGAGACTGGCTGTCAGTGAATATGAGCAAAGGGGTAGGGAGCAGAGACTGGACCGAAGAGCACCAGGTAAGTCAGAGCACCGTGTCCTATGGATCTGGAATTGGAATGGCAGCTCCAGCTCTCTGTGACCTGTTGACATAGACACCAGTTGATCATGCAGATTGAGAGCTCTGACCATCCTATGCAACGCTGTCCCTTACACTGGCCCAGCTGGCTACAAACCTGACCAGACTGCAGGAAACAGATGGGGAAGCAGGGGGTTGAGGCTGCTGGGTGAAGATTAGCTAAGTGGGAAGGCAGTGAGAGGAGTGGGAAGGCTCTGTGGCTGCAGCCCCTTGCGGGGGAGGTGTGTGGCGGGGGGTGATATCTGTTGTTGACATTATTTCATGTAATATTTTATAGCCATACCAGAGTCCGGGGATGCCGTCAGTTTAGAAACCACCCTTTTCTTCTTGGGTTTCATACTGCCTCCCCATCATTAGAGTATCTGGGCACTGTCCATGTAAAATCAACAGCAATAGCCAAGTCAGGTGTGAACTTTATGGGGTTAAAATGCTGCTTGGAGTTGGGATTTGGTTTGGGAGGGGTGGCATCATTTTTAGATTTTATTAAATTCCTTTTTTGGCTGGTAGAGGCTTTGGGGTAGGAAGGAGGTTCTTTTTATACCCACTGTTGCTTTTTTAATGATTTTTCTACATAAGAGATTTCCCGCTTTTCCCAAATAGCTCCCTTCTAGGAGTGACTGGAAACCCATGGGAGGATGTAGGGCAAAGCACTCTACCTTCACACCACCTTTAAACTTCTCCACTAGCTACCAGGTTGGCAGCATCCAAATAAATCCGTCTGTAATTGCGGCAAAAATATGCCTAAACGTGATTTCTTCCACCACGCAGAGTTCCTGCTTGTGGCTGTGTTATTACCTAGCGTCTAGTGAAGGTATAAACCTCAAGGTAAAAAAACTAGCAAAATCAGAGTGTCAGCTGAACAGTAGCCCCTGAGCAGCACAGGTTGGGCTAGCTAGTCATGTGGCTCCTGGCCAGGCAATCTATGCCAGTAGTTTCATCCATTATACAGTAACTGGCATGTCTTGGTTTTTTCACTGGGGAGTGCTGCTCATCTGGTTAATACTGTCTCCTAACATAGCCCTCTCCCTCCCTTATTAGCTGCTAAGGAGTGTTTATCTTCTGTGCACCCTCACTTGAGACCCTAGTTTGCTTGTCCTTCCCACCTCTGTAAGGAACAGCCTTGCTACAGCCTGCTGGGGAGAGCCATAGTTCTGAGTACAAGAATTGAAATTGGGATTGCCTGGGTTCTAATCCCAGTTTCCCAGGTCACTTTGTAAAGCCTTAGGCAAGACGGATTAAGTTCTGTCTGATGCAGGAAGTCGGTATGCTAGAGATGATGGACACAGTATATCATGGGTGTGGAATAGTTGCCTTAGCCTTTATTATTAGACATGGTCGTGCTGAGCAAATCCATGGAAAGTGGGGTTGCTTTTGAGACTGTGAGCTCGTTGGAGCCTGTCTGTGACTCCTGCCAAGTGCCCAGCACACCGTTAGGGGCTATTAAAATAATAGTTCCCAGAATGAGCCTCATTTCTGTTCCCCGGAGCACAGGCCATCCTGTGTCTATCCGCCAGAGCGGGGTTCCTTCCCCATTGTGTTTGCTTCTTGCTTGTAAATCAGGCTGGGGACAGGGTTCTGGGAGACTGGGGCTAGGCGGATTCCTCTCTGCTCAGTGGGGACAATAGCTGGTTGTGCTGTGGGGAGCTATCCGGGGGATTGCCAATGGGGCCTTCTCCACTGTGACTCTGACACTGAACTCTCTGTGACCTGGCTGGGTATCAGCCCTCAAACTCGGTTCACATGTTTGATCCCAAGTAAATATTCAACCTGGTGATTTGAAAACCTAAAGAGAGGAACGTGCCTGGACTAAAACACCTTTAGTTTTTCTCTTTTCACCTGTAAAATGTTGCAAATGCCCTGTGCTCTGAAACCCCGACATGTGACACGGAGAGACACAATCTCCTTTGCTTTTGCTATAAAACATCCTCTGTCTTCCACCTGGGGCTACTGGGTGAGGGGTGGGAGTGGATCAAAGCAATGAATGTGGCTGGTAACTATTGTGCATTCCCGCTGCTGCCAAGCTTTTCCCCTCATTGTCTGGGTAAGGGGTTTGCCTCTGGGGATTTGCCCTTAATCCTCTAACATCCATGTCTCTTGACCATTCAAAATGTGAAGAACAGTTGTCAGGAATTACTGGTATTTATCACTCGTTATCATCGGTATTATTAAATCATGATTGGAGGACGTCAGTCCCTCAGCCTGAGGTTCCGAGTCTATTACAGGAGTGGGTGGGCAAGATTCTGTGGCCTACAATGTGCAGGAGGTCAGGTGAGAGGATGGTCTTACTTTTACGGCAGGGCCCAAAGATCCCCATTGTGCTAGGTGCTGTACAAACACACGTGAAGAGACAGCCCTTGGCCTGCCGAGCTTACTGACTTGGATCCAGCCACTCGTGCATCAAGGCTTCACGTGGGAGCTGGGGAAAGGAGAGGCTTTGCTAATGTTTGAGTATGAATCTATTCAGGGGCCTCCGCGGTCCTGTCCCCATCTGTTTCCCTTGTGGCTAGCGTCTACGTCACACACATTCCCCACCGCAGTTGTCGTTGAGAGACCCCTCTCAGTGGCCATGTCAGCGGCGAAGCTAAGGGGGAGAATGGACCATCTTCCCCGTTACAGAGGGTTCCTCTAGCCTGACTCAGGCAGGCTGATGGGGGGACGTAATAGGGGACCTTGTGTATCCGTGGCCTGTGCCTGCTCCGTGAAGAGGGCTGTCGCCATGGTGCTCCTCGCTAGCAATATGTTCAGCCCTTTGCTGCACCCCCACAAGCCAAATGCCTTTGCTAATCCAGATGCATGGCAAAGCAAACTAGGGTTTGGCTGGTGGGAGTGGGGAGTGAATGGTGGCTGGCTTTCTGTTTTCAGACAGTCTCCGAAAGGCCTGTTCGTGCCATGCCTTCCACCTCCATGTGTAGCTTGGCGCAGTCTTTCTGCTGTGGCAGGGTGCTGAAATCTGTTGCTCTTTGTCTGAACAGTGTATACAGACGCCTCTCTGGGGCACTGGCATTCAGTGCTGAGGCCGACTGATAAAAGTTCCGTTTGCTTTCAGGCTGTGGGAGAGGGTCTTTGTTCTGTGCAGAAGTCAGTGGTCCCTCAACCCTTGCAGTGAGGCCCTCCTGCTGCGAAACAGGGTGCAGATGGCTGGCTTGAAAGCTCTTGGGATTGTTTTTATTTAATCCACCCACTTAATTGCTCATGAGATCACACAACTTTCAGATGCAAAGCCTGAAGCTTGCATGCTGCTCCTCAAGCAGGCTTCTGCCATTGCCAGAGGCAGGCCCCTGGCTAGCTTTATACTGATGCCAAAGATGGATTTATTTATGGGGCCCACTTCTGGAGGGTTTGCTAAACAATGTCTCCCTCCTTCGCATTCGGAGAACCATCGAGGCTTCTGCCTCTGTGCTGCAGTGCCTGGCTTGGGAGTTGACAGGACCAGAGTCTATTTATAGGGCTGTCCTTATAACAAAGCATTCCATTTGTGATAGTCCAGCATGGATCATGTTTAACATTACCATCACTTCCTTACAGCTGAGCAGACGTGCCCTAGAGGCAGGCCAGTGTTTGGCCTTCTCTAAATTTCTGTGTCGGCGGAATGGGATCACCGGAGAGGTTCAGGGAAAGATTCCAACGGGAGAATTTCCTGCGGGGAATTAGGATGGGGTGGGTGGTGAAGTATCAGCCTTCCCAGTTTTGTAGTTTATCTAAATGTCGGGTGTCCGTAATCCCACATGCCCATCTGTCTCAAACACTCAGTTAGCTTGTCACCAGTGCCACTGCTTGTGGAAAGAGATGGTTCTTGGCAGAAATGCAGAGTTGCACTTGACCTTCCAACCATGGAAGAGTGTTGCATCTTCCAGAAGTAGTGCCAGGAGGGCTACTTGTGTATAATGATGAGTTCTTCTGTGCAGCATGGAAAAGAGCAGTATGCAGCCTGGGAAAATTACTGGCTGCTTTCAGGCTCCGTTTAAAATAGGCATTGGGCACAACCGGGCCTCTGGCACCCGAGATAAGTGAGTGCTACCCTCGGTTCCCACTCTAGTCTGAGCAGCAGTTCATGTTTCAAGTGTACTTGTGATCAGGGCATGTGGCTAGGAGCCAGGATTCCACCCCCAGTTCTGTTACCATCTTGTGTGATCCTGGACAAGTTGCTGCCCCTTGGTGCCTCAGTTTTCCCATCCGCAAAATGGGGATCTTTGCCTACTGTGTGGGCGGTTTACTGTGTGGAAGGTGCTCCAGATGCATGGGTGAAAGGCACCACAGAAGGGAAGCAGTGTTACAATATGATGCATTGGCTGGGCGTGGCACTTGTAGAGAACAGGGACCCAGTGACCGGTGAAGCCTCTTCCATCTCTAGCTGCTCTGATCCTAATTTTGAAGTTGTAACCACCTCTTGCAATGCTGTAACCTAGTAAACGTCTGTAAAAAAATAACTTGCAATCACATCTCCTCCCCACATCAGGACTGCAGAGAGCCTGAAACAAAGGAGAAATCGCATGTTCGAGAAAACAAACATGTCATCTGATAACTAGAAGCTCTGTTGAGTGCTGCTCCTCTGGTTCTTGTCCCCAAAAGCTCTCTGTGGAAGTCCAGCTTCACAGTCCCTGGCTGCTTATTTATTGGGGTCTCCCCAGATCTCCTGACCTTCCAAATGTCTCTTGTTCCCTAGCTGCAGGCACTTACCTGCCACCCTTGCAGCAGGTATTTCAAGCACCACGTCGGCCTGGGATAGGAACCGTAGGGAAGCCTATCAAGCTCTTGGCCAACTATTTTGAAGTGGACATTCCCAAGATCGATGTGTATCACTATGAAGTGGATATCAAGCCCGATAAATGTCCACGCAGAGTCAACAGGTAAGGCAAGTATTAAAGGATTCAGCACTCTTTCCCGACTCAGCTCCTTTGTACAGAAGCAGCGGCTGGGAATGCTGTTCCCGTCCCGGAAGGTGTGCGGTGCGGGGGAAGCACCAGAGTGAAGCTTCTGTGATTTCTGATCCCTCCCCACTCTGGGATGTGGAACAGAATGTGCAGAAGTTACTGTCTGTGCCCAAGACCATGTGAAACTTCTGGGAGCTCTTTGCAAAATCTCCAGTATTTTTTTGCTGCCTTTTTGAAGTTCAGTGGATAATGTGATCTGGGCGTGAGAACACGAAACGTCGCCTTCCCCCAGCAGAACCGATTTTTCAAACACTGTCCCCTTCCGTGTAAAAACAGGGTCAGGTTTGAAAGTGCAACAAGATGCAAAGCGCTCCAGATTGCCCAGTGATTATTTCACTCGCCTCTAATTGTAGTGTGGCTTGTGACACATGGATTGCTTTGTCCCGGCTGGGGCAGAAGAGTGAATTCTACTAGCACGGCTGTCTAATGGCATCCATGTTCACTCTAGACACTGAGAACACACAAGCTACAGCTGTATTTCTTCTTGGATGTAGCTAGTACGCTCTCAGTCCAATGTGCTCCAAGCCTTCCTGTGTCGAATGATGTGGGCATTCCCCCAGCTACGCAGATGGCTGACCCACGAGCCGACACGTAGACCTGTACAGTCCCAGGTTTCCTATGCTGCTCAGCTTTCGTTCCTGGTCCTGATGGCTCAGGAGATACTGGACCGTAAGACTGCCCCCGGTCCCTCGGAGCAGCTGGGCTATTTTGGCAACCGATGCAGACTTAAAAACAGCAAGCCCCAGACCTTGGGCCAGTGTAAGTTCTTGATCCCCTACTCCCCCTGCCCCCAGCAGCATATTTAATTCAGAGCTTGGGAGGCCAGTGAGCAGATGCTGCTGTTGTTCCCTGGCCATTTGGCAGCTTGTCTATGTGTAGACACTTGTCGCTCTCCCCTGCCCTTGTGGTACGCTCCCCGGGGCTGCCGCCCGCTCCGGGTGCACAGGTGCACATTCCCACATGCCTTGTAACCCTATTACACCGTCACTGATTTTTCAAGATACCGGGCAAGACGCACACCCGTTCATCTGGGGGCTGAAGGGTTGTCTGATTTGTTTCTGATCTGCCTGAGGTGCTGCTATTAGATCTTGAGATGGCCCACGTTACAGTAATTTTTACATGACTTGTTCTGTCCCAAGAGGCTAAGCTGGGAATCAACCAGCCAAATAAATGATCCAGTTAGCTTTGCTTTTCTCTCCTTTTCTTCTTCCTTTCTCTTGCCCCCCTGTTCTCTGTAGGGAGGTTGTGGAATACATGGTGCAGCACTTCAAACCTCAGATCTTTGGAGATCGGAAGCCGGTGTACGACGGGAAAAAGAATATCTACACCGTCACTGCCCTGCCCATCGGAAATGAACGGGTGAGGGCGGGGACCAGAAGCTCCTGGGGGTGGCCCAGCCAGGGGTACTCGGTGCTTCCAGGAAGCACCATGTGCATAAAGATCGAATGGGAGCATGGTTCTGGCTCTAGAAAAGAAAACGAAAGGATCTTGGGGATGGGAAGAGAGGTCCTGTTCCCCAAACTGTGGCCAAGAAGTTCGGCCCACAGGTAGAGATGTGGGGATGGGTGGGCTCTAGGCTCCTGGGGCGAGTGGGTGAGCTCAGACCAGATCTTTGCGGCTGACTGCCCATGATACAAGGGAAGTGTCATGGTGTCATTTTGCTGATGAGGTGACTGAGGCGCAGAGGTGGTTGTTTGTGATGTGTTATTGCCTAGCAGTGTCAACCAAGCGTGCTGCCTAGACGTTGCCTAGACTAGTGGCTAGAGGTACCAGCCAAGTCAGGGGCCCTGCTGTGTCAGGTTGTGTACAGGAGGCGATCCTTGCCCTGTAGAGATTATAGTCTAAATAGATGACCCACAAAGGCTGGGAGGGGAAGTCGCAGACAAAGAGCAACTGCCCGAGGTCATGCAGCCTGTCAGTGCTAGAGCTGGAACGAGGACCCAGGACTCTGGGTCCCTGCTGTGTCTGCTGGACCATGCTGCTTTTCCTAGCTATGTTGGGTTTTTTTCCCCCAAGGTAGAAAGTCATATGCCCTGAAGGGGAAGGGGTGGGTGTAACGGGATGCTGCCGCTGGAGGGGGAAGACCTTGCTGCAGTCTGGCTAGTAGTGTTCTAATGACTTCTCTCCCCCCACCCCCTTCCCCTCCTGCCTCAGGTTGACTTTGAGGTAACGATCCCAGGGGAAGGCAAAGACCGGATATTTAAGGTCTCCATCAAGTGGATGGCGATTGTGAGCTGGCGGATGCTCCACGAGGCCTTGGTGAGCGGGCAGATCCCCGTCCCGCTGGAATCTGTCCAGGCGCTAGATGTTGCCATGAGACATCTGGCGTCAATGAGGTAATCTGCTCCCCTGGGTGCTCGGGTTGGGGTGATGTGTCCGGGGCAGGAGCAGCGGAGTCCAGAGGAGAGCTGGCGTCATAACTGAGCGTTCATCAGAGTGGAACTGTGTGTGCTGGAGAGACATTGGGGGTGTTGCCAAGGGGGGCTGAGCTCTCCCAGGTCAGGTCACGTGCAACAGTTACACAAATGGCTTGTGTGTGTGGCAGCGATGAATGCAATTCCCCAGGCACCGGTCTCTCCTGTTCTCTGCCTGGGGCACAGCCCAGCCTGGTCTCCTGTGGGCTGGGATACTTCAGTCTCACTGTGCTTGTTGGGGTTAGCGTGTGGGATTGGTGGCCTGTGCCGTCACTTTGCCTCCAGTGCTGCAAGCCCAGCCCTTGCACCCGAGGGATGGAGGAGTCTGGTGGGTCTGTGTCTAAGATAACTGTCTACTGCTTTACATCCTTGTGCTTCCCCCCTGCTGAGTGAGGGGGAAGATGCTTCGGCTCAACATCGCAGTGCTCGTTCTCTAGGCCCGGCACGGCGATTAGCTAGCCCTCCCCGTAGCCCTGTGAGGAGGCAGGGAAGTTTGGGAGGGCCGGAATTTCCAAACTTGAGTGCCTAGCTTTCCTCAGCAGTCTGCATTTAGCCACCTAACTTCCTGGCTTGACTTGTCTTCTGAGGGGCTGAGCGCCCCCAATCTTGGTGGCTTAGGGAGACTGTAATCTCTGTGGGGCAGGGACCATCCTTTTTGCTCTCTTTGTACAGCGCCTAGCGCAGTGGGGCCCTGGCCCACAACTGGGACTCCTAGGTACTCCCGCGATACAAGGAATGGGACTCTATTTTGGCGCCTCCATATGGATGTAGGTGGCTAAGTTAGAAAGAGTTTTTAAGCCATTCCCTCGGGCGTGCAGGCTGACTTGCAGTCCCTGTTCCCGCCCAGCGGATTGCTGGCATTGCTTTGAATAACATGAGCCTTGTTTCCCTGGTTTGCAGGTACACCCCTGTGGGCCGTTCCTTCTTCTCCCCTCCTGAAGGTTACTACCACCCTCTGGGAGGGGGCAGGGAAGTTTGGTTTGGGTTCCACCAGTCGGTCAGGCCTGCCATGTGGAAGATGATGCTCAACATTGATGGTAACTCCCCTTCAGTGCTGGCAGACTCCAGCTTCACCCACTAATTTGCACCCTCTCTCTCCGACGTGTCCCGCTCAGGCGCGTCAGCACTGCTCGCCCGCCGAAGGGGTGCATCTAAGCAGGGAGCGGCAACGAGTCTCCGAGCCTGGGTCTGCAGGCTCATGGGGCTTGCGCTGTGGTGCCTAAATCAGCCATGCGGGCGTTGCGGCTCGGGCTCTGAAGCCGGGCTGCGGGGTGGGGTTCAGAGTCCGAGCTGCAGCGTCTGTACAGCAGGTTTTAGGGCTGTAGTGCGAACCCAAGTCTGCGGGCTCTGAGACTCTGCCACGGACACAGACGTGTATCCAAGGCACTAGTTACAGGAGTGTCATATTTGCTGATTTCAGTGGGAAGGACTGCGCTGTGAGGGTGGGGATTTCAGAAGGGCTCAGTGCTGGCCTAACTGCACCCATTGAATTGGTGGGAGCTGCCCAGAAGACTTCAGTAGGGGCAGGGCTAGGTGAGGGCCAGTAGGGTGCTAAATGCAGCTTCCAGTCGGACGCTTCATACTGCAGCCAGCAGTGCTGCGATCCTTGTCCAGTGCCGAGGATCTGCACTAGAAGAGGCCAAATCTTTTGACTGTCCCTTTGGGACAAGGGGCAGATTTGTGGGTGTTCAGACACTGCCTAGCACAGTGGGGGCCCCACTCCTGACTGGCGCTGCCCTTCTCACTAGAAGTGACCTACCTCCACAACTCCCTGCTTTGTCCAGTGGATGTGGGGCTGGGTAGGATGACGCAAGGGGGTGGAGGGCCTGATTCTGCTCTCAGGTAGGTCACTAGGAGATTTGTCAAATTGTCTCCCCGAGGCAACTCTGGAAGCCCATTTGCTTGGGACGATAGAAGCTAGACTGACCACAGCAGCCTGGGGGGAATGTGTGCTAGGTTGTGATGACCCAGTGTTGGCTTAGGGCAGGGCCTAAGATGTCCCCTGCAGTTAGGGAGTGTCTAGTACTCTTGAAAGAGAGAGGAAAGATCTCCACGTCTCGCACACTCCTTCCCTGCAGTGTCGGCGACAGCCTTCTACAAAGCCCAGCCTGTGATCGAGTTCATGTGCGAAGTGCTGGATATCCGGAATATCGACGAGCAGCCAAAGCCCCTGACAGACTCGCAGAGGGTGCGCTTCACCAAGGAGATCAAAGGTAAAGAGACAGGGCACTCTGTCGGCAAGGGCGCGCGCAGCAGCTCATGTCCTGTGAGTGGATGGGAGGGTGTTGAGATCCCAGGATACAGAGCAACTTTCTGCTTACCATGGTGAAGACACTGACCTGGGACACAGGAGACCTGGGTTCTAATTCCGGCTCTGCCTCAATCTCTCTGCAAACTTCGGGAAGCCACTTCATCTCTCTTCCCCCCCCCCCATCTGTAAAACAGGGAGGATGATGAAGGTTGTGCAGATGCACTCTTTAACTCTTAGCACCCTGACATCTTCTTCATTGGCAGGCAAAGATAGGCCAAGTCTCCAAAGGATTAATGATTTAATTAAAGCACATGTGGAGTAGACAGGAAGCTGGTCAGTGAAAGGTTTGGTGGAGCTCCTGACATTGATCAGAGATTTGCTCTCTGTCTCTCTTGCATTAGGTTTGAAAGTAGAGGTGACCCACTGTGGGCAGATGAAGAGGAAATACCGAGTGTGTAACGTTACCAGGCGACCAGCCAGTCACCAGACGTAAGTCGGGGGGGAAATGCCCTTGGAAAAATCTGAGCCATTCTCTTAGTTATTTAGCAGCTGCTGGTAGCGTTCGTGAGGTACAAAAGGCAAACTCTAGCATGTGACAGTAAAGGGAGCTCTGGTGTTCAGTTCTCTGCAGATGTGCTGCACAGAGGGACCCGCGTGGCTGCATGTAGCATGATATGAATGACGGGAGCAGGATGCAGAGGAGGAGTGGGAGCTGAGAGAAGGCTCTTACGCTGTTAGGAGGCATGCAGCAGAGGGCATGAGTTAACTCGCTGTCAATCTGCCCAGTTTGCATCTCTTTGAATTCGGCTTTGTACTTGGTCAAAAATAGACACTGGAGAACAGAAGGTTTAATCAGGAGGTAAATTAATCCCTTAAATTATTTGCATGTGCCCATAAGCATGCACACAAGTAGAGACGGTTCCTTCCTCAAAGAGCTTTTCTAGGACTCCCCAGCCCAGCTACATTTCCCCAGTAACCTGTAAAATTCACCAGGAGACACTTGCAGAAGTCCACTATTGCTACAGATCTTCAGGTGTCGGAGCTGTGGATTGGGAATTGGCCGTGAATGAGCTGTGGTTGGTCCAGGTCTCCGTGTGTGATGTGTTAAATGGGAATTGTACCAGCCTTTTTTGGTTGCCACTTTCTCCGGGGTGTCCCCTGCTCTGTAGCTAGAGCTGCTCAAAATATTTTTGTTTAAACATTTTGTGATGAAAACGTCAACTGGTTTAGTTGGGTAGATCTTTGTGGTTTTTGAAAACTGAAATCTGCTCACCAAAATGATTTTTTGAAAACCAAAACTTAAAATACATTGGAAACATTGGTGGGGAAAAACACTTATTTCACAATTGCCTCTGAAAAATGATTAGCGCTTTTTGGCCAGCCCTCGGTATAGTTCTGATGCCATGGGGCTGCTTCTGAAACTTGTTGGGCTCCCCAGTAAATTGGAAACATCAAAGGTAAATATGTGGGAAGAACAGATCCAAGTGCAGGCAGTGGCTCCTTGAAGGGGTTGGAGTTTGCTCCCCAGGAGATCTCCCCTGTGCCTCCCTTTTAGCTCAAGGAATCCCTTTCTGGACACTTGCCTCCTGCGTTCCTTCTGCACCCGCTGCAGAGCGCGATTCAGAGCGCTTCACTTCCCCAGCCCCGAGTGCTCCCAGCTGCCTCCCCCTGTTCCAGTAGATCCTTCATTCCAAGACCCCTTCCAGGGACTTTCACTTGAAATTTTGACCAAGGAAGTCTTAGGCAGTCAGTACTGAAATAATGTGATGTCTCCTCAGGGGCATTTGTAGCTTGTTTGGCTTTCTAATTATGTCCCCACTAAGAATATCGGGGTGACTCTGGGTTCTCCAGAAGCTCTTTATGGAGCTGGGAAACGACTGGTGCGGGTGGAGTTTGCATGTCCGGATTCCTGCCATTGGTTAGGCAGCGTCATTTAATTCTGTGCAGTTTAGCAGCACGAGTTAATTCTCCACTGGTTCGGAAGTGTCACATCTCCCCATACCCTTTTAACCCTTCAAGAGCCACTGTCCTGTGGCAAGAAGGGATACACTGGTGACTTTCCTCTTGAGCCCAGCTGTGCTACTGCAGGGGGCAAATGAGCAAATATAAATCCCTGTAGCCATCAATTTGTGTACCCAGCAATATCACGTGCAACGTGTCCTAAAAGGATTTCCCTGATTAGCTTGTGAAATCAGTGCTTGATTTGTGGGCCTCAGAGCAACCCGAGGGTGCAGACTTGCTGTACAGCCACCTCTTTGCTTTCTCTCTCCCCCATTTGTAATTGGGGGGGGGGGCGGGGGTTGCCCTGCATGCTCAGGTGCTTTGCCCCCACTATCAGTTCCCTTCGCCCCAAGCCGAAGGGAGAGTGCTCCGGCGTGGGAAGTGAGTAGGGTTTCTTGTTGAAGTAGACGCATTCTGAGCATCTCCCTCATCTGCCAGGTTCCCCCTGCAGCTGGAAAGTGGGCAGACAGTGGAGTGTACAGTGGCTCAGTACTTCAAGCAGAAATACAACCTGCAGCTGAAATACCCCCACCTGCCGTGTCTGCAGGTTGGCCAAGAACAAAAGCACACATATCTGCCCTTGGAGGTGAGTGCCAAGTCGCTACTAAACGGGGCTGCCAAGGCCTAAAGTGTTCTCCGAGCCCGCTTGCTCCGTGGCCTCGGGGAGACCAGTTCCGGGTGACTGTCGTTTGGGAGGGTTGGGGAGACTGTGATGTGATCGTCAATCTGCCATCCTTCCCCCTTAGTCCAACCTGGGCTGGACTTGAACTGGTAACCTGGAAGCGAAGGTACCCACCCCTCGGTGCACCGGCTGGCTTGCAGAGATGCACAGTGAGCAGGGAGTGAATGTTTTGCACCACAAAGAAGAGAGAGAACCTGGCCCGTGTCCTAGAGTGTGCAGCCAGAGACCACAGATCTAGTCTGACCTCCTCCCCTCCACCCAGCACCCGCACGCCAAACCCAACCACCACCATTAGACCAGAGCATTACAACCCTCAGGACAGTAAGCTGCTGTGTGCCGCAGGAAGGGGCTGAGGCTAAGGGGAGCCCCCCTGACTGGGTCTAAAGAGAGCTACTTCCAGGAAGCAAGGACGGCAAAGTACCTCGGCAGAGTAGTATTCTTGATACTGCTCCTCCCAGCAGTCTCTCCTGGTGCAGGAACTCTGACCACCCCTGTTGGCAGTAGGGATTGAACCCAGCTCCTCTGATCTCAGTGGCTCTGTTCCATATAGGGCTGGGACAGGCTCATCAACTTCTGTCTGTGGCACAGGCACCACTAGAGAGGGCCAGAGCACCCCATAGAAGGGGGGTATAGGTTACAAGTGCTCAGGACAGCTAACCAGGTGGGTCTTCAAACATTCTTCTGGCTGCTGTCTCCCGCTCTCTGCCATGCCCTGCAGGTGTGTAACATTGTGGCAGGCCAGCGGTGCATCAAGAAGCTAACAGACAATCAGACATCAACCATGATAAAAGCAACGGCGAGATCTGCCCCGGATAGACAAGAGGAAATCAGCCGACTGGTATGTGGCACTTGTTCCTGACCTCTGGGAGGAGGGTTTGGGGGGGAAAGAGGAGCATCCCCCCCCGCCCGAAAAAACCACGTGGGACTCTGAGCCGCATGGAAGCGACTGTCACATAGTGTACGAGTGGCAGAACGGCTGTAGTAAGACAAGCGAGTGAAGCATGAATGGCACACGCAATAGGCCATTCTGCTGTTACTGGGAAGTAGCTATGAGCCATTCAGGAGAGCGTAGTGGGGATAATGATCTGATTAGTCTAATGCCATATTGTACTAGAAGTCCCCTTTCAGAAGCCTATGTATTTATATACAAATAGAAACTCACAAATAAAATCAGCTCCCTCCGTGGCCATGCAAACTCGACGTGCACAGTGCAGGAACCTTGTTATTGGTGGAATCCCAACCCAAAAGAGCTAGAGCGAAAACCAGAATAAAAGACTAGAGAAATAAACCTGACCCCTGAGAGCCCATGGGGCAGGGATCATTAACTGGATCCAGTAGGATTTTCTACCACTAGGAAAACTCGCCAGCCCTTCAGGGGACATGCTACCCATAGCACTCATCTGGCTGCCCGAATGCTCTGCAGTTGCTTGGGGCAGCTCTTGGGGAAAATCAGGGAGCACCAGGAGATTGGAGACCTCTCTTTGCCCAGATGGCAGGTGGTGAGGGGTTGGTGGTTAGTACGTTACTCTAGCATAGGTTTCTGGGCTCCAGAAGCCAGGGACATTTGATTTTTCTACTGGTATACGTAATATGGGTTTCTTGACGCACTGAATCTGTTGTGAAGCTCTAATTCTTAGGAACAAACTCTGCTCTCAGCTGCACTGGTATAAACCCAGAGTTAGATCCAATGGGGGGCAGTTTTGAGAGCAGAGTTTGGCCCTTAGTTTTAAAATCCCTGCCATGTCGATGACCAGAGAGAATTAGTATGGCACCTGTTCCCTTCAGCCTGTCCCAGATCCGGATGGCAGTCGTCACCTTCCTGCATCTGACAGTACAGGCGTCTCTGACTAGCAGCCTCCGCTTTGCCCAGTCTGCTCTTAATGGGTCAGTTTGGTCATTGCCCAGGGCTGCAAACCAGCTCTGAGCTACTGCTCAAAGGTTTCATACCACCACTGCTTTGCCCATACGCTGGCCAAGGAGCCCACACCATTTACTGAGCAGTATAAGGAACTGAAGTGGTATCTTTCCCCCAGATGAAGAATGCCAGTTACAACCTGGATCCGTACATACAGGAGTTTGGGATAAAGGTGAAGGACGACATGACGGAAGTGACGGGAAGGGTCCTTCCAGCACCAATCTTACAGTACGGAGGCCGGGTAAGCCGGAGCGTGTCATCACTTGGACACCTGTCTGTTTTCATGCCAAAGGGGAAGTCATTACGTTGCAATCTGGGGCTTGGGAAGTTCAACAGCCTGCGGTTCTCTGCCCAAAACAGAACAGAACCGAGTGTTCAGTTTGTGCCTGAAGGCTGGGATTTCTACAGGAGTCTTGGGGGATTAAGTAATCAATCCCTTTGATAGTCCCAGCCTCCATCATCTAAAGAGAGGACCCCTGTTTAAGGGGGACAGAGAATTTCTTGCAACTGGGATATTTAAGAGATGCAGATTGGATCTGCAGTTTTCTTCTCTATTAACTTCCTTTGGAATAGAGTATTTCCTTCACTGGGCATTAATGCTGCTTTATCAGGGCTGAGTGGGGCCCCGTGGCATGGAGGGGCACGTGGGGCTGGGTGGCCCAGCAGGTGGTTTCTTTGGCCTTTCACCTCTGCAGATCTTGGTTCAAATCTGACATTTATTTTTTGCCCTGTTGGTCTCCCAAACCCATTTCACGTGGGCCACTGGGACTAATACCGAGACCACCAAATCTGTATCACATGGGGCCACTCAGCAGTCAGATGGGAACAGCTCTGGAGCACGACCAGCCCAGGTTGGGTTAGAACCGGTCATCTGAAGAGTGAAGATTCTGTAGCTCGATACCAAGCCCCGGAGCAGCACGTTTAAACCCCAAAGCCGGTGAAGAAGTGGGGGTCTGAGGGATTTCTGCAGTTAGATTGTTGTCCTGCATCCAAGGAAGGTAGCGGAGTGGGGGTGGGGGGCAGAAAACAACCCTTGCAATGTGACTGCACGGATCATTTTATCGAGGTACGTTCCTGGCCCTCATAGCTGTGGTATCTGGGAGCCCCTTCCATTACGCTGCAGATGACCTTGTTCTCGCTCTCTTCCCCAGTTTGATCTCCCACGTAAAAAGGGGTTTTTAGCAAGGAAATTGCTGGGCCGGTTGGACTCTGTGGGGTGACCTGTGTCCGATTGCTTGCCTTGCAGAACCGGGCCATCGCCACTCCCAACCAGGGCGTGTGGGACATGCGGGGGAAACAGTTCTACAACGGGATCGAGATCAAAGTCTGGGCTATCGCCTGCTTTGCCCCCCAGAAGCAGTGTCGAGAGGAGGTGCTGAAGTAAGGAGCTGGGCAGCCTGCGGTAGGGGCTGGGGGAAGAGCAGGGGCATGGAGTGTGAGTGTCCCCTACTGAAACATCTGCTTGGCTTTTTTAAACAGCAGCTTTGTGTAAAGAGCTGGAAGCTCTTTTAAATGTAATGTTCTCCACTGACACCCCCTCAGAGGCCTGGAAATGTACCACGTTTGTCACCCTCTGGCTGGCAAACATGAGTTTATTTCCCCCGTTTCAGATTTACGCTGGAATTTAATATAGAGTCTTGGTTTCCTTTATTAGATCTGCACCCTCCCACATCTCAGACTCTGATTCTGGTTCCCACGAGCTCCCTCTGCTGTCTCCACCCACGCATAACACTAAACATGGTTTGTCTGCTCTGTGCCCTACAGAGGAAGAGGCTAAGGTGGCTGCTTCTGGCTTTCTCTTCAAATGGGAGAAGCAAACTTACATTTAAAAGGCAGAGAACTTTCCCTACTGCTCGTAAGGGTGTTTAACCCTTTGGTGGTTCTTGGAAGAGTATGTGTCTCATGCATGGCTACTCTGGCAATGCGCCGTCCCCCAGCACTGCTGGTGTATTACGGAGCAGTCGGATGGCTCGAACAGCCTAGCCATTGACCGACAGCCACTTAGCTCTTGTCCTTGGGTAAGGCTTTTATGCATGATCCTGGGTTCTGACCTCCGTTAAACAAAGGAGAGAGGCTGCTGGGTGTCTGGAAATGTTACCCCTGACTTTGGATCTCAAACTCCCAGCAAACCCACAGATGAATCAAATCCGCGCCTGGGTGTTGTTCCTCCCATTCCCCCTGCGTACTTGCCTCTGGCCTCACTTGCCCTTAAACTCCTTGCACTGTTTCGCCACTTGGCTACTTGAGTTGCAGCTAGTCAAAGGGAAGTTCTGTCTTTTGTGACCTCTCTAAAGAGCAGGTTGAAGAGTAGCCATGCTGAGCTGGCACTCCGGGCTTTTGGGTGTGCCCGCTTCAAACTGAAAACATCTAAAGCCACTGGATGAGCTGATCACATGCAGAACGCTAACTTCTCCCAAGTTTGGCAACACGTGAATGAGTCACATCAGCGCTCCCAAAACTATGGAAACCCACCAGCCTGCAAGGCAAATCTGCTCGCCCCCACTTTCCTGTCATATGAATAAAAGCTGCTTGTAACTTGTTCACCGTCAAAATAAATTCCTCGTAGCGTGGGCAAGGAGATCTTTGCCAGGCTGGATCCGCTCAGCTGTTACACATGTCAGTCGTTCTGTGCTTGGCCAAAAGGCATGTTGAATTAGGGCTGGGGGTGACTCCCTTTTTCCATTCTTCTTGGGATCGGTCAGGCTGTGGTGTCACGGTATCCTGCTAAGTGGTGGGAATGGAATGGGTGCCTTTCTTGTTCCATGCTGCACACACCAGCTCAGTATTCCGCATTTAGGAGAAACCACACGTGCACAGGAACTGACTTCTCCTTTCCCTCCCGGCACAGGAACTTCACAGACCAGCTGCGCAAGATTTCGAAGGATGCAGGGATGCCCATCCAAGGCCAGCCATGTTTCTGTAAATACGCACAGGGTGCGGACAGCGTGGAGCCGATGTTCCGACACCTTAAAAACACCTACTCCGGGCTCCAGCTCATCATCGTCATCTTGCCAGGGAAAACACCTGTGTATGGTACATCCATGTGGGGAGGGCTGTCATAGAAATTCTTTAGTCTCTTGTGTCAGCTGCACCGCCCAGAAACCATCCGCTCCTGATTTGAGAACTGATCTTGCAGGCTGTTGATTCCATCTTGTGCTCTGGAGCCAGGATGAGGGGAGATCCATGCCAATGTTGGTTAGAAATGTTTCATGCTAAAAAGAGAAGGATTTCGATGAAAGCAGCTTCTTGTGGGATTGGGACATCCCCTCAGCAGCGTTTGTATCCCAGCCGTGTCTGCGTGTTAGCCATTGGGATGACTGATTTAGGAGCATGCGGATTCTCCCTCATTTGACGTTTTTACATCCCAAATTAATGTCTTTGTAAACGAGGTGCAGTAGCTCCACCAGAAGTTCTGGGCTCAATGCCGAAATCACTGGGTGGGGATCTCTGGCCTGTGCCATGCAGGAGGTCAGACCATAGGTTCATAATGGGTCCTTCTGGCCTTAGACTCCATGAATAAGCATGGGATTCAGGAGTGCAGTAACAGCTGAACTGCAGGTGGCGATGAAATGGTGCAAAGCATCTGGGATTGTTAAGAGCCGCCTGGGAACACGGGTAAAGAGAGCTGTTGTTAGAACAGCCTTGAATCTGTGTCCCGTCTTCCCACTCAGTGCCAAGCCTGCCATGTAGAGCGTGTGGCGCTGGTAAGGCTTAAAGGGTCTGTGGGCGTTGGTGCTGTACAGGCATTAAGTCTCTCAGCTTAACGCTGCGGTAGGGAAGAGTTATCCCTGCTCTGCAGATGGGCCCACTGAGGCGCAGTGGTGAAGTGACTTGCCCAAGGTCTCTCTGTCTGAACTGGGAGTAGAACCCAGGAGTCCTGACTCACGGCCCCTGCTCTCCCTGTAAACGCATGTACTTCTTTCCGAACTGGGATTAACACTCTACCTCTCTGCTGGCAGCGGAGGTGAAGCGTGTTGGAGACACGCTCCTGGGGATGGCCACGCAGTGCGTTCAGGTCAAGAATGTGGTGAAAACCTCCCCGCAAACCCTCTCCAACCTCTGCCTCAAAATCAACGTCAAACTGGGCGGGATCAACAACATCCTCGTGCCTCACCAGCGGTACGTACTAGTCCCCTGCCCGCCTTGGGCCCCCAGCCGCAGTGGGATGGGCTTGCCCCCCAGACCCTCCACATCCTCCCTTCCCCTTTATCCCTGTGGGCTCTTTCCCTCTTAGAGGACCTTCTCGCAGCCTTTCTGCCCTGGTGAAGAGGTCAGGAGGGGAGCTGCTGCTGGAGAGGAATGTAGGGCTTTCCTCCCTCTTGTTTCCCAGCACGCTGCTTCCGCTCTGCTCCTTTGGGGCTGGGCTCAAGGGACCGAACCAGGGTCCCCAGCAGAGCCTGCTGTGCCAGCCTCTCTCTGTCTGGCCTTACCAGTAGGAGAGCTTGGCAAGCGGCTGTTAAAATCCCCTGTCCTGACTCTGGGATTGGGGGGGATGAAATACAGGCCAGGTGCTGCCTTGTACATGAACCTGGAAACTGAGTTAGCTGCAGAAATGGCCATGGAGACTCCCCCTCCCCCATCGCTAGAGTCACTAGGCAAGTTACCAGCACTGATCGAACCATGTCAAAAGGGCACTGGAACAGATCTGGCCTCAAAATAAACCTTTCCCGCCCCAGAACGAACTCCTCCCTTCCTATCCCCGAGGGAAAAGACAAGTCTTGCAGTGTATCCTGAAGGTCACTGAATGTAGGCTCCAAATTGAGACAAGGAAATGAATTGCGAAGCGGGAAGCCCCTCCCTGAGAATGCTCTGCCCCCAGTCCTCCCCTGCGAGACACAGCTCTGTGCTGCTGCATAGGCCACTAGCTAGGCCGTGGCCACCAGTCTAATCTCGTAAGAGTCAAAAGGAGAGAACTTTGAAGCCATGTTCTATGTGAATAGAGTCCCCACTCTGCAACAGAGGCCGCTTGTGCAGCTGGTGAAGAAAGTTAGTACAGGGTCTGTTCTGAAAAGGAATCCCCAGCCCCGGCAGATCCTGGGTGTGTATTTTCCTCTTTGTCACGAAGATTAATGACTCAGACTAAAGCCCCAGTTATGCAAAGACCTAAGCAGATATGTCACTTCATACGTGTGAAACACATGCTTAACTTTACCCAGTGTGTCAAGCTAACCACATGCCGAAGTGTTTGCAGGATTGGGGCCTCAATGTTTGGTTTGGGTATGTCACGGTGTTTCCTGTTAATTTGCCCTCACTCACCAGTGAGGTCTGGTGCGAAGATGCCTCTAAACCCAAACTGCTTAGAAATGTGGCTGATTTGTGACACTTTGGGGGGGCTGATGCACCAAGCCAGGGTAGACAAAGCCTGCAATGCCATGAGCAAAGATCAGGGCAAACCACAGGAAAAGGCAGCGGTTGAGACCTTTTCAGACTAATTCGTCCTGCCTAGACTGGAGGCCAGAGAGGAGTTTCCTCACTGCACTCTCCTTCTAACTCAGTGGCTGCGAATGTGACTAACCCCAGCGCGGTCTGTGACTCTGACTGGAATAGCTACAAACCTTTCCATTGTCTCTTCTCTCCAATTAGCTCGGCCGTCTTTCAGCAGCCAGTGATCTTCCTGGGTGCCGATGTCACTCACCCACCAGCAGGGGATGGGAAGAAGCCTTCCATAACGGCTGTAAGTTGGGAAGTAGCGCTGCGTCTGGAGCTGCCGCGCTGGTGCCCTTGGGGGAGGGTTGGCATCAGCAGGAAGCCGCAGCGGTGCGCTTCGGCTGGACCCTTCGTGCCGTCCAGCCAGAGCCGTCTTGCCTAAAATCGTTTAGGCCCGTAGGCAGAGGCCAGGCTTGTCTCTGATCCCTGTGAATGTCACAGCTTCGATGGTGGCGGTGTTGAAATGTGTTGAGTCCCGGGGGGGATCTGTGTGGAATTCCTGAGCAAGTGACTGGCCACGCCCGGCCCCATGGGGATGAATCCAAGGTTTGGTACCTGGCCGTGGGATTCTCCAGGGTGTTGCTATGCTATGCACATGGAGCTGCTTGGGGGGGTCTCGCTGCCCGGCTAGAACTCAGCCCCTCTTCAGGGGCTCGAACTAGGGGTGCTGGGTGTGTGGCAGCACCTCTGGGTTGAAGTAACAATAGCACCCAAAAGCATTACAGTTGGGTTCAATGGCCTTCAGCCCTCTCCCTGCCCCGCCACTGCCAACGTTGTTCTAGCATTCCTGCCCCCGGGCCTCTGACTCTTGCTGCCTGAGCTCCAGGGGATCCCATCTGACTGAGCTCCCAGCCTGGGGCAGAGGCAAATGAGCTCTGACGGCCACCAGCAGCTGGGGCCTGTGTGCCGAGTGCTGCTGGGGTGAGCAGTGCTGAACTGACCGCCCCAGGGAAGACACTTCACCCACATGCTGATACGGAGCAGGGCTGCTGCTAGGTGCTAGCGGGGAGCACAGTCCCATCATCCCTGGCCAGTGCTTGGCCTCCTGCCAACGAGGGGGGTGGGCGAGTGCTGCTCGGGGTGGTTTTGGGACTCCGACCCTGGCCCCAGACCTCCCCAGTCATTTCACAGGCAACCAGCTGGTTAACAGTTTGGGCTCGGTACCCCCCTGAGCTGGGTGTGAACTAAAGGTCAGTGCATCCTGCTGACCCTGTGACACATCAGTCTGGGCTCTGCGGTTCCCTCCAGGGTTGGGCTGGAAGAATCGATCCGATCTTCCAGAGACCTGCTCGCTTGCTGCACTAGCTCTCTGGGGATGTCCAAAGGTGGCTTTTCATCCAGGGTAATGAGTCCATCCGTGTTCAGAGCAGTCCCCCTATCCCACTTTCCCATGCAGAATGTCAGCAGGGCAGAGACGCTCCGTGTATCAGCTCTTCAGGGCGGGGAGCTTGTCCCGTTGACTTAGTTGTCCATGAAGGGCCCAGTGCATTAACTGTACTAACAAAGGGAAGAGACGCCCTTCTACTGAATCACCAGCCCCACTTCATTTTGCCCCTGGGCTTGCCTTGCAGATCTACTGCTCGAGTACAAGCAGGGCTTAACTTATCCGGCAGGAGAAGTGAATTTCAGTCGCAGCAAGCCAGGAAGATACGGCCTATGCAAGAGAAGCAGAGCCCTCTTTTCTACCACCTGCTGAGGAGTCAGCGGTATTTAATAAAGTGCCAGGAGTGTGGCTTGACCTTGAGCAAGACCTGAAGGAAGGCACCCTCCCTGCCACGCTAGTCACCCCTGGTAGCCGAGGCAGCCAGGGCTGGCATGGTACGAAGGGAAAATGAAACAATCTGACAGTACAGCTTGCCCCTTTCTCAGGATTGTAACATAATGCCCACCCAGTGTTTGTTCCAGCCGAGGTAGCTGTGGGGTTCGCGCAGCGCTCTTTATCACGGAGCATGTCCGGGTGTTCTTCATAAACCCTTTGCCCTCCAGGATTCAGAGCTCAGGTTTTCCTTGGCATGTGAAATCATCTTTGGGAGTCTTCCTTCCTTCTTAATTAGGAGGAGGCAGGGCAACAAATGCTTTTGGCCGTTTCTTCGCACTCGTAGGCAGGACATGGAAGAGTAGAAAAGAAATATAAGAAATCACTCTGGATGTAGGGCATGGCAGTCAGTCTGGTTGTTTCTAACGGTCTTACCTTATCCTACAAGCCCATGGTATCTGGTCACTTTTGCTAGGTTTATAGTAATAGTAGATCAAATACCCTGGCAAGGTAGATTATTATGCCCATTTTAAAGATTTCTCTCGGATAGAATCAGGTGTGTTCCGTGTGTAGGGTACCTGAGTGTCTTGATATCCAGGTTTCCAGAGGAAGTACACGTAGTCCAGGGAGGTTGAAATTTGTCCAGTGCCATCGAAGGAGCCTGGTGGGAGAGCTGAGTGTAGATCCCCAAGTCCTGACACTCCTCAGCTCCTGCTCCTGACTGCTAGAGGAGGCACTTGGACACAGCACTGGATGTATTCAGTGTAGAGAATGGTGCCAATCCATTTGGTGTAGACGCCCTTGACTTAACTGAAAAACACATCCTGCCTTCAAGCTCCTTTCCCATCAAATAATTCCCTACTCCTGCACTTGCAGTTCCCTCCCAGCCTGGGGGACAGCGGGGGATATGACCCCTGAATTGGATTCAGTCTGTTTCAGCTGGATGTGCTGGGTTGGGGGCGTGAATCCCAAATCATGCTATAGTATAGCAATGAACCTCTATATCCAGTAGTGGCCTCTTGGCACTGGCTACCTTCGGGTCTGTCTGAGCCCGAGGCTGGAAGTGTAATTTCCCGGTCAGGGCGACATACCCACGCTAGCTCTGATGGGGCTAATGTGCCAAAAAGAGCAGCAGAGCCACAAAGGGGGAAGTGCCAGGATGGGGGCTAGCCACCCTGAGTAGGATCCCGTCTGCCAGCATCGGTACGTACTCGGGTGGCTCTTCGCGCCTCCATGGCCGTGCATCTTTTAGTCCGCTAGGTTGATCAGAGCTAGCGCGGGTGCGTCTTCTCCAGCTGTATGTTGCACCTCCAGCCGATGGATGCTGCTGACCCCTACCCAAGTGCCGCAGCCTCAAAGCCTTTGGAAAGAGGGTCAGTAGCTCTTCGGGTAAGAAGTCTTGACGTGGAAGTTGCTCCCTCATGATAGGGAGAGAGAATCGTTCCAGTATCACTGGCGAGGCGGCCTCCCCCGCGTCCCTTTCCTGGACTCCAGGGCAGCTTTGTTCTCTAGTTACAAACTCCTCTCCAGTGACTCACGCCGTTCTCAGGGCTGCGTCACTGTCGAGTGCGGCTGCTCTTGGCCTTCCTGCCCCTGACATTTTCAAGGTCTCCTTTTCAGAGCCTGTTCTTGCTGAATCCCCTGCCACTCCCGCAGGAACCCCAGGCCAGGACTGCTGCCTAGCAACTGGGAGAAGTGAAGGGTGACTCAGACCCACGTCACTTCCTTAGGAACCAGAAGAACAGCAAGTAGCGCAGGCAGATTTTGCTGGCTCTCTGAGATGCTCTGTAGTTCCGAGCTTGCGTGGGTGCATCAGGGACCGTTCGCCGAGGGTTAGCAGAGTCCAAGGGCCTGCAGATGCCTTTTAAAAATGTTTGTCCAGCTAAGAGTTGGTTATTGGGCAGAAATGCTTCCTTTGCTCATTCCTGGACAGCTCAGACTGCTGCTCAGATGAATGGTGATGGGCCTGGGATAAGAACCTAACTAGAATAGCGCTCTCAGGTGGTCATTAAACAGGGATTGGAATGTAGCCTGATGCTGCAGCAGCAGCATTTCAATAGAGAGCCTGGGTCTGTCTCTCTGGAAATCATTGTCCCCTGGCCCAACAACATGATGTGCAGCTGCTGCTCTCGGCGGGTTTCAAAGCACTTTACAAAAGCGGGGAAGTGTCCTTGCCTCCGTTCAGAGGGGGGCGGGTTTGTTACAGCACATGGAAATGGGCAACTCTACCCGACTCAGCATATGTCCTCTTTACGTTTGGCCCAGTAAGGGAGGGTGAGGAAGGCTACCCAGGGAAGAGATGATGGTTACTGCGGGAAGATCCCGAGTTCCTCAGACTAGGCATGTGCAGGTCTTGATGGTTCTGCAGAGGGTTTTTTTGTTGCATTGATTTAAACAGGGAACAAGAGGGTGAAAACAGTAACTTCACTTGTGGAGGGCAATGTGGAACACACAGTCCATGCTGCTCCTCTCCCTTATTTATATTAATGCAACAAGTGAACCCTTCACCTGCACATGCCTAGCAAGGATCTGTGAACTTCTTTTCCTGGGAGTGGCATGTTCTACTTGCTATCTTGTCTCCCAGTCCCGTGTTCAGTCCAGCCAGCCTTGATGTCTCTCGGAAGAATGCTTTGCAGCCTTGGCTCCATGGTGGGAAGGAGGGAGGCAGCAGTGATCTGAGATCCCAGTACTGACATGTGGACCAGCATCGTGGATCCATGGCTGTTGGTTGTTGGAAGTGGTTCCTTTTGGATATAGGTTCTCTGTACACTCCTTCTATCCCTGAGCTCCAGGAGTGGGGGATGGTGCTCTGACCAAGGGGACTTGGTCATGGGCATCCCTACTAAAGCAGCATGACAAGCCAGGCGTGTCCTTCCCCCTCTCCCTTTTCATTGTAATGGCTCACCACGGCCCATCTGCTTTGTCACTGCAGGTTGTGGGCAGCATGGATGCCCACCCGAGCCGTTACTGTGCCACGGTACGAGTCCAGCGCCCTCGGCAGGAGATCATTGAGGACCTGTCCTACATGGTGAGGGAGCTGCTCATCCAGTTCTACAAGTCCACCCGCTTCAAACCCACCAGGATCATCTTCTACCGGGACGGGGTTCCAGAGGGGCAGCTCCCGCAGGTAAGGAACCCGTCAGCGGGGCTGCTTGCGCTGCAGTTAAGCTGGGGTGCCTTGCACGTGCTCCCCTGTGGATTTGCTGGTGCTCACTCAGAGGAGGAGCTCCAGACGTGCCTCATTCAGAGTTCACAGCCCAGGGTTAGTTTTTTGTTACGTGCACAATATTCTTTTTGTCTGTGTGGAAGGGCAGAGCGAATGCACTGGCTAGAGCTGGGCAAGGTCTGCCTGGGCACCTCTGCCAGCTCTCCACAATCGTAACTGGAGTAGCCTCTGACGCTTGGCGTGCTGGACATCTGTCAGTCTCTGCTCAGACACAGAGCGGCGGGATTGTTTTGCAGAGCAGAACAGACAGGCTGGGATGAAGTCATTGTATTGGCTTTGGCCTGTCACCGGAGGCTAGATTTGAACTTGGGTCTCTAGAAGTGAAGAGCTCGAGTGCGTGGCTGCTGTCACCTACTCTGCATAGAGAAGTGCCCAGAGACTGATAGTGCCTCCTTGTTTTTCAGTGTCCGCAGCGCACACTCCTCCTTGAGGAGTCACAGCTGCCAGAAGGGCAGGGATCAGTGCCTCTCTCACCTCTCCCCACCCCCAAATCTTGTCTAAAGCAGCATTTCTCCCACTTTTTGCTACCACGGTCCAGCTTGCTGCGTCCCTAACCTGTGTCAGGGAGATCTCGGGGACTGGTGCTGGCCCAAAGACCAGCCATTGAGAAACACTGGTCTAAAGGCAACAAATCTCACTGAATGCACTGGGGATCTGAGGCAGCCTCCTGCGTTTGCGGGCAGAGCTGCTGAAGAGGGAGCTCTGGTTTCCCTGCTATGGTTGCTGAATTACACTGGAAAGAAGTCTAGAGAAGTAGTTTGAAAAAATGAGACTTGCAGTTGTCTAGTTGCCAACAGTCCTAGTTACATGTTTGCTGACAAGAGGAGGGGAAATGATCCCAACATATGAGCTGGGACTTTTTAACCTCTGTCCTTGTGCATGAGATCTATGCACTGAGCTCCTTACTTGTTTCAGTGCCGTTGGCTGTAAGGGCAGCATGGTGCTAAGCTTGGGTTAGAGAAGGCTGGTGCCGGGGAGGCTGGGCTGATCATCTACAGTAAAGGAGCTGCCCCTTGGCAAACTAGCTGCTGTCTTGCCGGCACTGCCACGTAAAGGGGCGGGGGTCCCTGTGTTGGCTCTGCCCAAACAGTGGAGGGGGAAGAGCTGTGTGTTCTCACTCATTCTATACATGGTCTCCTCTAGATTCTTCATTATGAGCTGCTGGCAATCCGAGACGCCTGCATCAAACTGGAGAAGGATTATCAGCCTGGCATCACATACATAGTTGTCCAGAAACGGCACCACACCCGCCTCTTCTGTGCGGATAAGAACGAAAGGGTGAGGATGGCGAGGCTGGGGGTGAGGAGGTAGTCTTGGGGGTGGGGAATGATTGATTAGTCGCCAGCCCTGTTGAAGGGAACCGGCCTAACCTTCCGTGGAAAGCGTAGCATTAACCAGCGGAGCAGTCCTCACAGGAGATCCTGCAACCCTAACCCTGGCTCCAGTGGCAAAGCCTTTTGTGCTGGCTTGAGAGGCCGGGCACAGTTCACTTGCATTCCGTGTTCCCCGGAGGTGAGTCTCTAGGGATGCTATTTAAAAAGCAAGTGTCAGATTGAAAATATTTTTCCGCATTTCATCACTTGAGGGGTTAAAATCGCTCCGAGGGTTAAGATGGAGGGACTGTGAAAACATGTTTGATCCCTGCTGTTCTCAGTGTGCAAGCAGCAAGATGCAAAAAGCTGGACTCCTCCGTTTCTCTTCCTGGCTCTCGTTCCCTGGTGCTGGCTGCAGTGATGGGGTTCTGAACAATGCGGGGGGAGGGGGGGGTTCAGAGGGAAGAGGTTAATTTAAACAAATCAGGGTAACCCTCCTATTGCTAGTAGGGTTCCTAAGTGAAACCTACATTTGGAGCCAAACCTAAGCTGGCAGTGGGCCCGTCAGAGGGAAGATATGGGAAAGGGAGGCTTTTGTTGCCCTTGGCATAGGAAGGAGTGTGGGTGCATGACAGAGGCGCCTGGGGATGGGGCGATTGAAGCTCTCTGCGGAGCCCCTAGAATTTTTGGCCACTGGAAGTCCATTTCTGCAGTAGGAAAGTGCAAACACTGGGGCACTTCTTCCCCCTCTGCTTCCATCTCGTCACCCCTTGCACTGTCCTCCGGTGTGCAGAGAGCACTAGCAAGCCTGCCACCCTCACTGCTCCCTGTGCAGAGGGCCTGACTTCCTCCCATTTCCCACCTGTCAGCGGCTCTGCAGAGCCCTGTTCTGTAACTGGGCGATGGGCGAGTGCCAAGGGCCCCTACGGGGTGGAGCTGCTATGGCAGAAACCTGCCGTTGCGGACTTGTGGAGAGCAATGGTTCCCGGCTCTCGCTGAGATGAGTGGTCACACTGGGAACCTGCCAGGCATGAAGCTGTTTAACTTTGCGCATAGGGCTCAGGGGAGTATAAATCTGACAGACCTGGAGGGGGCGGGGTGTATGGGACAGACCCAGGGCTGTGCCGCCGCAGGTAACCAGAGGATACAGTGCTTGGGTCTTGGTTCAATCTCTGCAGATTGGCAAGAGCGGGAACATCCCGGCTGGAACAACTGTGGATACGAACATCACCCACCCGTTTGAGTTTGACTTCTACCTGTGCAGTCATGCAGGCATTCAGGTACCGCGTCCCAAGCCCGAGCGAGGCAACACCATCCGGGGCTTCCTTCTCTCAGGGCCTGAGAGGTTGTTTGCTGGCTGCCCAGCACCCTTAGCAGATCAGCTACAGTCTCCTTGCCTTGTCTAGTCCTCCTCATTAAAGATCCCAACCTCCCTTTCCCCAGCAATGGCCATTAACGCTAGGGTCCTGGCCAGATTCCAGTGGGGAGAAATCTGTTGGTCTCTGCCCCTGTGGCTTCAACTGGATGCAGTGTGTGTGTGTGTGGGGGGGGGGTGTTCTGTTCTCTCCCCAGTTGCTGAGCAGGGTTGCTGTGGGATATTTCTGCAGAGGGGAGAAGGTCCTTGCCCATCTCAGGGGAGACTTGCTTCATATTTCTGTCCATAGAGGCTACCTGTCCTGGGCAGCAAAGGGTACTCGGTTCTTAACTGCTCAGCTTGTCGATCTTGGCCTTTGGGATTTCAGTTTATCCACGGGGGCAGAATACTGTGTAGCGGCTGGTTTGCAGTAACCTGCAGCTTCTAGTTCTCCTCTTCCTAGGATGTCCTGGGAAACAGTCAGCCCAAAGTGCCAGCCCCGCTGAAAACGCCTCCGCTGGGTTTCTGTGCTTCCCAGGCTCACTGGGTTCTCTGGCTCTGAATTCCCGCTGATGCTCCTAATTGTCAGGGGGGACCTGGACACCAGTCCTTGCCTGGACTCTGGGCAGGGAAAGCGCCGTTCCAGCAGCTGCCGAGGCAGAGGGAGTCTGCTCTGCAGCTGTTTTTAAGGGGCCATGAATAGTCTGATGTTGCGTTGGCAGCTGAGAGCGCTACAGGCGGCAGTAACTCCGCCGGTGCATACAGCTGCTTCCACAGGGGAGGCTTTTTGGCTTCCTTTCTCTCGCTCCGAGGACAGGAGGCTTCTGGCTACTGAGGAGCTGGGGGAGTCACTGGCCCAACACACGAGGCTACAGCTGCCATTGCGAAGGGTCAGGAGTTTATTCCAGCCTGGGCACCACGGCAATGACTTGCCACAGATGCACTGGCTCTGGGGGGGAGGGGATGGGCTGGCCAGCTGCAGTCAGTGCTTCGCGTTGAGCTTCGTTCACCCAGCGATCGCCAAGCACTTCACTGCCTCTCAAGACCTCGACTCTCCGGCCCATGAGTAGGGAAGCAGATATTGCAGATGAGGCTGAACTTAAGCCGCAGAGGGTGAACTGCCTTGTTCCAGACCCTGGCGGTCTCGGGGATAGAACACAGGCGCCCCGACTCTTGGCTTGATCCAGCGCCTAGACTGCGTCGCGTTCTCGTCTGTGTGTAATCTTGCTAAAGAAGCTCTGCCAGGCCTGTAAAGAGAGCGCTGATACGGGGGCATCTGTTTCCCCAGCTGGTTTGTCAGCTCTGCAGCCTGTTCCCATGCAAAAAGCCTCTTTCAGTGCAGCCCTTGGATCTGTCTCTCCTGCTCAGACTGTTGGCCAGGTTCCCAGGTAGATCAGGTGGGTGGGAGGGCCCGTGTACTTCCTTTCAGCCGCCCACCTCTGGCTCTGATCACGAGACGCGCTCAGACGGTATCACCAACTCCTCCTCCCTCCTCCTTCCCAGGGTACGAGCAGACCTTCCCATTACTACGTCCTCTGGGACGACAACCGGTTTACAGCAGATGAGCTGCAGATCCTTACGTACCAGCTCTGCCACACCTACGTGCGCTGCACCCGCTCCGTCTCCATCCCAGCACCAGCATATTATGCCAGATTGGTGGCATTCAGGGCGCGTTATCACCTAGTGGACAAAGAGCATGACAGGTGAGTGGTGCCGTTGCACAGAGACGCTCACGGGCTGTATGGCACCACCTTAGCCGTCAGATGGCCTCTAGAGGACCCCTCCAGGGTAGGCAGTGTGGGGAGGGGCCGGAGAAGAGGGCAGCGGTCATACGTTCAGGCCCGCACTAGGACAGGCAGCTTGCTGGTCTTTGGGTCTCGGCACGTGTAGACTGGGGCGGTACTGGTTTTGCTCTGCAGCAGACCTAGGGGGCACAGAGCTCTCAGCCCCAGGACAGGGGATGCTAAAATGGCTTTAAGTCTTCCTTTGCGCCATGCTGATCCTCAGCTGCTCTGAGGGAGGGAGTGGCTGCCAGCCGAATCTAGACAGCCCTGTCAGAGTTACATCAGCCTTCCTGCTCTGCCCTGGGGGCTTCCGTGCTGCATGCGGTGGGCCCGCCCCTTGACACACCCTACAAAGGGGCTTGTTGAGGGGGTTCTCAGAAGACAGGTACCTGTGCTAGGGGAATCCCTCCACCAGCTGGAGCCAGAACTTTTAGCTCCTTCACCGCTTTGGCCCTTCTACCCAGTGTAAATGGGCTGAAGAGCACGTTCCTGGGCCCTGACCCCAGGGACAGAGTCCAGCCCTTTCCACTGTGGGATAGGAAATCTCTAGTTCTCCTGCATGGCGATGCATGACTGGGGATCCAGGACTCTCTAAACTATTGATACGCAGCTGGTGAGCTGTGACCAACGCTTGACGCTGATCTTAGCCGCCTGAGTTACCTTGTGCTCCCCAGCCCACCGCTCGCTATAGCTGCCGACTCTGGTCACTTACTGACACTCTGAGCCCTCTAGGACAAGGAGGGCTTTCTCTTCCTTAGGGGCCTATAGCACCTAGCACACTGGGCCCTGATCCTTGACGGGCTCTCGACGCTCCCACAGTGCACACGCTAAATGATCCAATTGTGTGTTTTGCCCTTTCAGCGGAGAGGGCAGCCATATATCTGGACAGAGCAACGGCAGAGACCCGCAGGCGCTGGCAAAGGCTGTGCAGGTTCATCAGGACACTTTACGTACCATGTACTTTGCTTGAAAGCCTAACTTTTCTTACCTCACTCAAGAAAGCTTTCAGATTTGTAGGAGCCATACAAAAAAGGAAGCATTGAGACACCTTGTTTGTTCCAATGAGAATCACTCCAGGGCAGGCAGCGTCGCTTGAGGCAGGAGACCAACACCATGTGCAGAAGGAGAGAGACCAGACACCTTCGTAGTACGGGAAGAGACTGATTATTTTTCTGGTTTTGCAAATCTTCACCTGACCAAACCAATGAAGGTGTTTAAAGAAGGGATAAAACGGAAAGAAGCAGGTTTTCATTTTAAAATGCAATACACTATCGACTTCCGACTGCAAAACAAAGGAATTGGTCCTCCATTGCCAAACAGATGCTGGTTGGTATTTTGGGGGTGGGGTGGGGGGATTTTTAGAGCCTTAAACAGAAGACTAGATTTATAAACTAATATTTTAGGATACAAGATGCTTTAATGGGTTAAGGAAAGAAACTAGTTTATAGAAAAATTCTAACACTAACATTTCCCCCCATGTAATGTAAGGCACCCTAGCACTTAGCTCAGAACTGATGAAATCTGTCTTCCTTATGTTAAAAGCTAGTTAGCTGCTGCCATTTGAAGCAACAGTCACAGACTTTTCCTTGGGTGAGTGCCTTACTACGATGCTGCAAAATTTCAACGTTTTTATCTTGTAAGGAAAAAAATATAGGAATCTTGTCTTGGTGGTGGTCCAGATTTCCATCCGAAGGAGTTGATTTTATATTCATAAAGTTACAGTTGGTGTTAGATCACAACCTCACAATGGTTAAACTCCATTGAAAGACGTGCACTTTCATATAGGACAAGTTGAATAGCTGCTGACCCGTTTTTGTTCCCAGTGTACTACTTTGTTATTTAAAACTACATTTCTGACAAATGGGGGCATTCATCCCATGAGGACAGAAATCTCCAGATTAGTATTTTTTTCTGAATTTCTATAATGCTGGACACATCGGGATTTTTTTTACTAAGCATTATTTTTATATGATACGAAGTCTGTTGCCAAAATTCACAAGTCATTAACATTGTCAGAGTTTACATCACTGCACTTCCTGAGACTTTGTATGTTCATGCCAGAGATTTATAGAATTTCCTGTCCAATGAGTGTATTACTAACTGCAGTCCATGCAGTTTTGGGGTATTCCTTTGGAGTGTTCTAGTGTATCTCCCATGTGTCAAGTAAATCCATTACGTCTTTATGGGCTGTCTGCTTTCTAAATTACTACCTGTCTGACTCCAGCATGTTCAAACTGTCGTGGTAGTTTCCGCTGCTAGGTATTGCTGCTCTTTGTACCACAGATGTTACTGGTTTCATGCACGGGGATTTTAAAGTCTGAAATGCTGCCAGATTGTTCATCATTCTGAAGAATGAAATGAAATTTACTGTCACTGGGAATTTCCTACTGATTTGTGTCCTAATAAGAAAAAAGCGTGGTTCCCCCCTCCCCCCAACAGTAACACGCTGACAGTATTTTAAACTCATTTTGCTGTATGGAATTACCCTTCTGCATGGAAAGCTGCGGTAGCTACTCATTAATTACAGTAAATGGGCAGGTTATCCCAGTCTAATATTTAAGCATGCACCACAAATTTTCTTCAGGAGAAGGAACGCTTTGTCCATCCAGTTACTGGACTGACAAGGGGAGCAGCTCTTAGGATTTTACTGCCAAAGCGAACCAGTTTTAAAAGCCTAGCAAACACTGTACTCTAGCAATATCCATTACTAGAAACACATTTTGTTTCATACCTTCTGATATTTAAACTTGCCTTGCTAGTAGTCCATAAAATCAATTTAGATCATGTTGACCATCACGCTCTATTCTAAATACAATAAATTATTTGTAACCCCCACCCTTCCAATTGGGCACCATGTTGGTTAAGAATTAAAAGATCAGTCTGCTATGCAAACTAACTCTTGAGCCCACCAGTGCCACATTGTGTGAAGAACCTAAATCTAGAACAGTTGTACTTTTCAAGACTACAGTGTTTGGATCATAGTCTCCTTTCCACCTTGTATTGAACTCCACTGCTGTACATCTGCATGGGGCAGAGGCAGGAGGTGTTCATGGTTGGTCGAATACCCAACTCTCTGGGGGGGGTTAGAGAGTAGGGAATGCATCAACACTAAGTGAGAAGCCTACATTCCTTTATAGAAGTGCCTGCATAGTGACACAAACTCAGCACCTCTCGACTCCATTCCCAGAACTCCACTTGGTATTAATTGAAAGGATGATCCCAGAGGGGATAAACCCACCCAATCTTGTAGTAGTACGTTCCTAATTAAGGATAAAAATTGGGTTTCAGTTTAGGTCACACATAGTTGTGTGTCTTTCCACATGTTCTCCACATCTGTGCTTAGGTTGAGGTTCTCTTTGAAACTCAGTTCATTCACCAGCATTACAAGTGAACGTACCTTGCTGCTGTTGTAAGATGAAAGGTTTTTGGTTTCTAGTTTTATTTTTTGTGAATGTTTTAGTTGGGTCTGGAATGCTGAAATGTCTTTTAGGAGCTGTGGCATAGCACATGCCATTTTTAACCATTTGAATCCGAGTGTGTGGGCATTTACAGAAATAGCCTGTTGCTCTGTAGCATTTTTTAACTAAGACTTGAAATGTAAAATGGACCTTAAGATTTGCACTCATTTGTAAGGTGGCTGTTCATCGAGAACTGTGAATGAAGACACACCGATGTAGGACCTGGTTTTAACAACACAAAAGCTTCATAGCTCTTGAAGTGCTCCACTGAAAACTTTGCAGATCATGTTCTGCCCTTATCTCACCCCATGCACGTTGGATTTTAAACCAATAAAAAAATGAAATCCGTTTTGTAGTTGCTGTGCTCTCTGAACCATGTTTCCATTTCCAAGACGTTTCAATGGGTTAGGTTTACCCGCATGTTATGTATATTGGATTATGCACTGTACCTTTAACATGGCTTCAGTATTCTGTATTTCTACCCTTTTGTTGTCTGAAGTATAAAGAAGTAACTGCATGTTGAGGTGCTGTGTGTTTTACTGCCCCGGGCAGATAGGTGTTAACCCATATACATATCACAATTTATAGTTAGGTACAAATCCCATGTAAGCCACTCAAACAGCTCCTGTGACTTTCTGAATATGCACACGTCCCTTGTACAACTGGAAACATTGCCAAGTGCTTGCAGTTCTGTGGGAGACAGAATAACTTCAATTTAACTGTCAGCCGTTTAATGAGCTTGTTTACATTATGCTTATATCTGAACAACTAGGGGTGTCTGAGGGCAGAACATACCTCAAAAGAACTTGGAGGAGGACAGAGAGGGTGTTCTGATATTTGCAAGACTGAGATGCTCTGATACTTAGTATTGAAAAGCTTGAACCTTTATAAGCTCAAGTGTTGAACACTGCAAAAATGAAATGTTTTCTTTTTGGAAAATTAGTGCAAACAGAAGAATGGGTTGATTCTTTTTGGGAGGGGAAGCGAGACAGCAGAACAGCAATAAAAAAGTGAAATACATATCTTGCGCTTGTGATTTGCACTTCAAAATATTTGTGAAAGAAAACTGTTGGGGACTCCAGTGCTTTTGTGTTCAATTTCTAACCCCTTTTGTACCTCCTTATTCAAGCAATTGTTGAACTGTACATAGATGTTCACAAGACACTCAATTTGCTTTGTTTTTTTCTTTTCCTTGTGTTTGTGTGTTTACTTTAGATTGAACTTTGTATGGTCCATTTGTTAAATAGATATGAACAGTTGATGTACAGTACTTATTAAAAAACAAGCAGCAGCACAACTTATTTTGTAAAGAAAATAATGGCTTATATTTTAAAGGTTGAATATCAATTTTTGTATGAGGGGAATTAAGATTGGTAAAGAGTAATGATATCCTTGGATTAGGCCAAAAGAAAATACATAACCACCTCTTTATTAAAAAAATGAATTAAAGAGTTCCAGAACACTGTATTTATATTTTGCTTTATTGCTTCTGTGGATTTTTTGCCTTGGTTCTGATTTATGCTTGCAATTTTAACTTTGCAATCCCCAGTGTCTGATTCTGTAACTGTTGGCAGAAGACCTAATAAATAAAAGCAATGTTATGTTGGGGTGGCACTTCTGAGTGAAATCCAGGGAGAACCCCCTGGGGAAAACCACATCTACAAAGTGGTAAAAGCATAATCGAGAAGGGCTCAGGTACAAACAAAACTACTTAGCTGTACTTAGATTGCATCCAATACTCCAGGGGTCCCCAGTCTCCTTGGTTTCCAGCCTGTTTTTAATTTCATGAGAGGGAAAACAATGCCAATAGTTCTCTTAAAATTTCCTAACTAATTAACTAATCCAAGTTTATTAATAAAAAGTGTCCTCTCTCTGTGTGAATGCTGACTCCAGTTGGACTTGAACTCCTAGTTTATTAGACATCAAACAGCAGTGTACATCACTGGAAAGGTAACTTGTTCCAGAATTATTTGGCTTGTGATCCCAATATCACTTGATGTTAATGGTTTCCAGACAGGTAACATACAGGCAAATACATGTTCTGTAGATTTTTATGACTTTAATTACAAAACCCAAGTTGGGAAAGCTATAATATTTAAATATTAAGTTGGCTCAGGAATTCCCTTCCATGTGTGTAATTTACATCTTCCCACAGGATTTTTTTTTTTTATTTCTTGTAAGTTCCAGAACAGTACAGTTTGTAAAGTGTACAGTGAAACCTCATTATCTAGCCAGATAGAACAGGGCCATAGATCTTCCTTGGGCAAACAAAGTTTTGGTAGAGGGGAGACCTCCAATTTAAGTATGCAGCTAAGACAGAAATTAGCTGCACTGCATTCCATATACTAGATTTATTATCCCACATCACTGGCTCCAAGATGCATTAACGACTGATTTCAGGCTTCCTTTGGGTTTGTATGTGTAATCTCGTTCTCTAGATTTGTGCCATTTCATAATATTTAGCACTTTCCATCTTCAGAATGCTTTATGAACTACTTCATCCCCTCAACAGCCAAGAGCAATGCACCTTAGTGCTTGGGGTCTGGGAACGTAGGTAGTTTATCTCTTAATGAGGCGCTTGGCGCTAGTTGTGTTTTGCCCTGTCTATATGTATTGACATAACTTTTAAAACGGAATTTAGCGAGTGAACTGTAATTGTGATTTATTGAATAACATACGGCCCTTTCTAAAAGAAGGTGTTGATTGATTGCTAATAACCACACAAGCAATTACTTGCTAACTGTCAAGCCATAGCATAGAGAACAGTTGCTTTAGTGTATTTTTGAGTGGATGCCTCTGAAGTACTCCTTCAAATCTTTGTCATGCTACTTCCTTGTGCTGTATCTATTTTACTAAGCCATAGCCCAAAGTAGGGGTTTATCATGTAATTTCAAAGGGACTATTCATGAGAGTAAGGTTTGCAGGAGTGGGTCCTGTTTAGATGAATGGGTCTAAAATACAGAAAAAATGGACCGGACGCATTCCAGATTCCAAGTGGTAGTTAGCATCTGCCATTCTTATTCCTTAAGACCCTGGTTTGTCTTTTGAACTAACCAGCCGTCAGATTAAAGGCCTGGGCTATATATTAAATAAATCTGGTTCCGGAAACACACCATGACCTTGAACTGCTGACACAGAGAAGGGGCATAGGGAGATTGTCTGAAACTTGGGATATTCCAAGGTTTAGTGTGGAGTGAATTTTCAGGGCTTGGGAGCTTCTGAATTATGGGTTGATAGTGAAGATGCTGGTAGGCCACCTTGGCATCCCACTCTTAGCAAGCGTTTGAGTGGGATGCCTGTGGTCAGCCAAAATAAATATATTAGAATGTGGAACTATATTGGGTATTAATAGAATCCTCAAACTCAACAGATATGATTAATTGTTGCTTATTACAAAGGGAATTCGTAAAATACTATTATTAAATGTAAACAGTTTTTGGCCATTAGTACTTTCCCTTTCATAAAGGAACAAAATATATTTTGGTCAGGATGATCCTAACTATTAAAATCTCTAAACTCTGCGCTCAGAATTGTGCATTCTTCAGGAAAAAAAAGCCACCTCTTATGCTGAAGAAGTGGATAATGAACAAAATTCAGCTTCAGTTTGTGTCCTTTGTCAGGTGGATGGAAATTAACTTTAGAAAAAAGCTGCAACCTTGTGTTACAAATGGTCTCCCCGTTATGGTGGCAGCATTCATGTAAACTGCAGAAACTCAAGTGCTTGTATGACTTTAGAATGTGCAGGGGGCAAGGCCTGTTCTTCCTCAACTGAATGTACCTGACAGGCTTGTTAGCAATAAGGGTTACTCTGAAACTGAGGGGAGAACAGACTCCTCTCAGGACTTCAGTTAGGGAAACAAATGTTTGCTTTTAGTTTCCAGTTTTTGAGTCATTTTACCATGTCATTCTTGGATTAACCGGTGTGAAGCACAAACTTGATCCAACCAGCTCCAGTGGGGGCAGTTGACACCCTTAGTACCATGAGCGAAGTTTAGATCCTGTAACTCGTGTTCTCTGAGAGCTACCCCCTGAAGCTCCACTCCTTGTGTTTGAGACATTCTCCCCTGCTGTAACTGTCTTCCCTAGGAGCTCCACTCACCCAGACTTGCCAGGCAGAGCAGTGTTCAACTGAAAAGCCCTGTTTGAAATGGGCACCGCCTCAATTAAAACTAGGAAATGTGATCCTGTTTCCAAAAAGCAGCTGAGAGGCGCAGAGCTGGTCAGACCTAGAACGAGACTTACCTCAATAATATTGTACAGCAGTTTTCCTACAGCGAATAGCTTTCCAAGGCGAGGATAAATGCCGCTAATGATGCAACTCTCCCACTGCTTGAGGCAGCAGTAAAGGTCTGTGGAAAAGCTAAAGCACGTTTAGCAGTACATCTGGCTTCCTCTGTTTTGCTGCTGTAGGTGCGAGGGAGTTCCTGCACCAACTCTATAGAGCGCACACACTCTGTGTTCAATAAAAGCTGCGGTCTTCAGTGTGATCTTCCCAGTTATCCATATTCACATCCATTTCTTTGAGGTCTCGCTTGCACGCTTCCTTGAAATGCAATTTTGGGCATCCTTTGGGTCTTTTTCCAGATGCCAATTTGCCATAGAGGATGTCCTTTGGGATGCACCCATTATTCATTCAACACACATGCCCAAGCCAGCAGAGGTGTCTCTATTTGAGGCGTGTTTGTATGGCCTATTTGAGCACCTCAGTGTTGGTGACACTGTTCCTCCAGGAGATTCCAAAGTTTTGACAAAGGCACCGCACATGAAAGCTGTTGAACCACTTTCTGATGAGAATATAAGGTCCCTGCCTTGCTCCCGTACAAAAGTGCTGATAACACATGCACGATACACACAGATCTGGGTGTGGTCTGTCAGTTTGTTGTTTTGCCATATCCTCTTGCTCAATCTAGATACAGTAGTGGCGGCTTTTCCGATGCAGATGTTGAGTTCCGTTTCAAGTGAGAGGCTGACTGCAATAGTGGACCGCGGGAATGCAAACTCGTTCTCCACTTCAAGTTGTTGATCTTGGTGGAGAATGCTTCTTCGATGCCTTGAACCGTTGTCTTTTTTTAGGCTTATGGTGAGCCTGAAGTCTTGGCAGGCTTTGGAAAATCTTGCAGGTTGGCTATTAAAAACAGCGTCAAAGGGATTGGCCTTTATCCTTGTCAAATTGATTCCCCAGCCTCTCAGGAGTCTTGCACAAAGGGAACAATATAAAGATAACCCAAAAGTCAGCGTTAAGGTGGTGTTGTGAAAGCTAAAGACCATCTTTGTCCCTCAAGTTCTTTGGTCGAGGCCAAGCTTGTAGCACAGTTCAGGGATTTGCTTAAAATGGATGATGGAGTCAGCGTAAGCTTAGGGCATAGTCAAAATATTCAGTTGTAGGGACATCTTGTAATCCTTGGGGTAGTAGCAGCCACTGGAGGCTGTGGCTACTGATGGCCATGTGGCAGGGGTATAACCTTTTTTAATCCAGACCCATGTTACATCCTAGGGTCCAGAAAACAAAGATCATTCTCTAAACTGCACTACTGCATGGAGTGGTTCTCTGTCTACTGTTGTGGGGGAGTCAGCGTCTCTCTCGCTCTCTAAACTGGACTGCCCCTGCCCTTCCCTCTGCCTCAGTTCCTCTTAGGCTTGGAGTCTCTTCCAGCACTGGCCTTCTGCCTCCACAAAACCTTTCCTGTTCCTCAACTTGTTCCTGTGTGTCTGCTTCCTGCATGCCACAATAACTGTTACCCCTTCATTTATACAACTGATGCCCCTGCCAAGCTTGTTCAAAGGCCTTTAGCTGTGCTCCCCATTGTGTATCTCTGGTAGCAAAAACTCAATGGGCTGGCAGAGGGGCTTGGTATCTTAGCCTTATCTACACTAGAGAATTGTATTGTGACTAGCCATCCTGTTTGAGCTGTACCAAGTCCACTGCATCTACACAGAACACTCCTTGCACCATTGCAGTTTCACTGAGTACATCTCCTGCTTTTCCCAGTAGTTCCTCGTCCACTCTTCTGCCATAAGCACTCAGATTTCACACATTTTATACATATAAAATGTAAATGCTTAGTTTCAAAAGTGAGAGAGCATACGGATTTGAGTGCACAGCAGGAATACTGGGGGTACTTGTGGGTTTTTGCCAGGCTCAACTAAAATGTCAGTGCTATCTGTGCTGGCACTGGGGAAGTGCAGAGCAATTTGGTGCAGCATGCAATGGGTGTGAGCCTTGCTTACCCAATTACAATTGTAGCCGCTTTGGCAACTCTTTGAGCTCCAATGCAAGCATTTTGTTTGTACAGATGTGCCAAGTGTTTCCACTGCTGTAACTCTCTGGCATTGGAGAGGCCTTGGAGCCGTGATCTAGCAATGAGGAGTTGGGATAACAGCAGAAGTTGGCTGCAACTATTGCAAAGTAGTGCTGCTACTTAAGTGTTAAACAAGGTTATTTATGCATGGGCTTTTGGGTGCGGATGAAAACCTTAACACTGAGGTCAATAAGAGGACGGAAGTCACCACTGCTTTTCAGGTGTGAGACATAATAGCATTTCTTTAGAATCCCACTTTAAACTGCCTTGGGCTGGAAGTGGATCATAAACCACAAGCAGCTGTGGTTTACCCTGCTCCAGGAACATTATGTCCTGCTCTGATACTGGGCTGCCTGTGTCAGAAAACGTTTTGGGGTGTTTTTAAGTAGAGGGAGAGTTTAGTTCAGACATTTGGGGTTTCCCTCTCTTACTGGTGTCATTTATGTGAGCCTATTTTCATGAAGATGGAGGTTTAACCACCTTCTCTCACCCTATTCAAAGCCAGAAGGCCTTTATCCATGTTATGGGTTTTTTTGGTATGTGATGCAGTTCTTTATTCCCAGCAGCTTCAATGTAAAATCAGGGTATTAATTTCCCTGTCAAGCTGCTGTTTAATAGGGGGGAGGGATAGCTCAGTGGTTTGAGCATTGGCCTGCTAAACCCAGGGTTGTGAGTTCAATCCTTGAGGGGGCCATTTAGGGAACTGGGGTAAAAAAATCTGACTGGGGATTGGTCCTGCTTTGAGCAGGAGGATGGACTAGATGACCTCCTGAGATCCCTTCCAGTCCTGATATTCTATGACTCTATACATTGCCCTGGCTATAGCTTTCAATGTGTTTAGCATAGCAGAAAATGTATTTCTCCCCCACCCCCCATCTCCCAGGTTTGGCAGTGCAGTAAGCACCAGCTTTAATTCCAAGAACAGCAGTTGGCTTCTGCATATAAAGAAATTTTCACAAACTTGCGATGTTGCTTTTCCCAGCTCTTGGGAGGAAACCATCCTGTCCTAAATCACTGAAGAAACAGGGCAGCTACTGCCAAGCCCCCATTAGTAACAGCTGGGGCTGGCAGCAAGCATTGGGCACAGTTAATTATAGCAGGAAGAGATGGCAACACATTGCAGATGAGGGGAAACACAAAAATGGCTGCTGACTTTTTTTCTGCAGCATGCACCATATATGAGAGTCTCAGCTGAACCCTCTTCTGCTTCTACCCCTACTTTCTTTTCCAAGAGGTTTATTCCACAAGCATTATTTTCCCACCATTTAAGTGTGATCCTTACAAGTAATTCATGCTGGTTGTTGGGGGGAGCCATAGCCATGCAAAGGGTGATAAGTGTGTATCCATTTTCCATTGTGGATGGGTTTGTTTTTAAAAGAAATGAGGAAAAAAGTGTTACTCCTGAGGATTTATTACAGGAACACTCTACACATCTACTAAGGGAATAACATGTCTCTTAGTACATTTCATCCTGCCAGCTTCCAACATTAATAATCTGGACTATAAACTGCACATAGGCATCACTTCATCCAGCCTTTAAAGACAGACACCTTCAGATGCTGATGCATTTTATGTATATTCTGGAAAATGTCAGGTTACTTCCTCTTGTTTTTGCCAAAGATTTAAAGGTACACAGTTCACTTTATGCCAAAATTTAAATGTGGTAAAAATAAAGATCATAGAAAACTTAAGACCAATATAAATGTGGCCACATCTTAAGAGACAAGACAGCTATTTTAAAAACACAGAAGCACTGCATCTCAAATGGTACAGCACTGAAAACCTGAAAGGGAACCCAAGAATAAGCAAAAGTGAAACTGACTTTAATTTCATAGATTAAGCAGAGACAAATGCAAAGAGGAAATAAAAGGTGAAGGTGTTTTTAAAATTCCTTCACTTTGTTTAAACAAGACCAGCAGTGGAAGTACTGTACAATAAAATAAGGGGGTAGAATAAATTCACTGAGCCTAAAAGTTGTCTCTTGTGGGTTAGTACTGTCTCATTTGCCTTAACCAGTTAATTTAGCTCCACATCACTCTTTCCCCCCTCCCTTGTTGTTTTCTATTTAAACTCTCTCCTTTCTGGTTTTGAGTCATCATGTTCTGTTTACAAGCTGTGGTGCAACTGCACGAGTACTAGCTGTCACAGATCCTAGCAAGCACCTCTTCCCACTAAGACTGCTGTGAGGAGAGAGCATCTAAGGCTATGTCTACAGTATGCAGCTTTTAGCAACACAGCTCTGTTGCTACAGTCGTGCCGCCACTTGCATCTGAAGAAGTGAGGTTCTTACCCATGAAAGCTTATGCTCCCAGTACTTCTGTTAGTCTCAAAGGTGCCACAGGACCCTCTGTTGCTTTTTACAGATTCAGACTAACACGGCTACCCCTCTGATAGTGTAGCCACTGTTTGTCAGCAGGAGAGAGCTTCCACCCCAACAAGCTGCATTTGCTTTGTCAATGCTCCTGTGTTTTGCTTATTGTTGGCATAACTTTTCTTTCGAGGTGTGTGGTTTTTTTAAACCCCTCTGAAAGACAAAAGCTTTATCCTCCAGTTGGCAGTGTAGACAAAGCCTATGCCTCTGTGCTATGGATCCCCAGGGTGTTTCAAGCTCCTGGAATCTGAATGGAGGTCAGCCACTACCCCAATCTCAGGGGCCCTAGACACACACACAGTGCAGATCTGGCACCCAGCTACCTAGACTCTCTCGGCCCAACCTGAGCCTTCACACTCCCATGTATTTAAACAACTTCTCTGCCAAAACTCCATCCAACAGTGTGAAGCTTCTGGTTACAGTTTAACTCTCTCAGGGGCATGCAATAGTTGTGAATCAGTCCACACACACTTTGTTCAATCTACTTTATATATTTATATTTAATCATGTAAAGCATAGGAGAGTATAGATCATACAAAACAACTGGACAGCTTAACCATGACGTTCCTCAGTAGCTTCCCATTCCCGCGGGAGATCATCTGTGTTCTGTAGGTAGGCAAGATTCTCTGCACCCCCAACCCCCCAAACTGCCTCCCTCATCTTAATCTGGGGCAAAACAGCTCATTCCCCTGGGCAGCTCTCTGACCTCCCCTCTCTCAGATCCTTTAGACTCCAGCTAGCGTCTGCTGCTTCTTTTGTTCTACCTTTTAGTCATTTCCCATTACTCCCCAAACCCCACTTTCCTTCATAGAGAAGGAGGAAGTGTCTCCTCCCACACTGAGCAAGTCTATTGGCAGCAGACAATTACCGAGCGCTGATCATTCACCATTGTCTCTGGCCTGCCAGAGACGTGACACAACTCCGCTAACGCATGGGACCGCCACGTACATACAGGCTTGCCAGGACCGTCATTTCATCATCCAGTTAATAACAATCTCCCCAATTCAGAAATGGCACAGACAGACCCGAACCCCCCATTTGTCACACTAGCCACCTCGAGCAAGCAACAGCGCAGCGCGGGCTCGGGCATTTTTGGACATCCTGCTAAGCAGGTTTTCTTGCCTCCGTGGTGAAAAGCCTTGTGACCACCCCCGTGCAAGTGGGGACAACAAACTGGCACAAGACCGGCTCAGCGGAAGTGACGCAGGGGCCCAACGCCAACCTCTGACTGTAACTGAACTGGTTTTAAAACTGCTCAGACCCCCCCCCGGACAGCGACTCGACCCCCCCCCGCTCTGTCAGCCGGTGCCTCTGACTCGCCTCCGCCTCCCATTACAGCGCCGCAGCTGAGTGACCGAGCCGGTGCCAAGACCTGAGCCGAGGCAACCGGACTCCTGCCCGGAACGGAACCCAGGCGTCCGACTGGCCAGAGCTGGGGACACGAACCACGGAACCCCGGCGTCCGAGGCACCAGGCTAGTACAAGACACTGACCAGCGGAAGTGCCAACCCCATCACCCCCGGTCCCCCGCCCTCTGTTTTTACCACTTCCGGGCACGCCCCTTCGTTACGTCACTGATTAACCGACGGGGGCGGAGCCGGAAGCGGTTCGCCGGAAGTGAGCGCGACCGGCGGGCGGGGGTGGGTGGAGCTTCCGGCGCGCGGTAGGGCAGAGGCAGAGGCAGACACAGAGAGAGGGAGAGGGAGAGAGCGAGCGCGAGCCGGGGCTGCTGGCGGCCACGCAACTTCCGCTCCTGAGCTCCCGCTCCCAGCTCGCGCCGCCTGCGATCGGCTGGCACCGGCTGAGGGGAGGGGAGGCCGCCCAGCTGCCGTCTGCCTCACAGCCCCGCTCCCCGGGCCGGCCGGCCGGACCCGGCGCCGCGGGGACAGAGGGGGCAGCGCCCGGCCCTGTGGGGAGAGGCAGGATCCTGATCCCGCAGCCTGAGAACGGCCGCCCCCAGCTCCATGAATGGAAATCGGCAGCGCAGGTGAGGCCCGGGGCGGAGGGGAGCCGAGCTCCGAGCCCGGGGGGGTGGGCTGAAGCGGGGGCCCAAGAGGCGGGGCGGGGGCAGCGGGCACTCCCAGGGGATGTGGGACCTTAGGGGCCCAGCTGCGGCGCTCCAGGCGGCTGGGGCAGTTCCGAGGGTAAGCGCTGGGGGGTGTCTCGGGGGGTTGTTTTCGGGGCTCGGGGGGTGACTCGAAGGCAGGGACCTGGATCGAAGGGGTGGGCGAGGTGCGGGCCCTGGGAAGCACTCGGGGTACACAGCGCCTGTGCGGGGGTTGGGGTGAGGAAAGAGACGCCTGGCTGCTGCCTTGTGACATTACCCCGGAGTGTCTCTCACTGAGCTGGGGACCCATTGGAGCCATCCCGAGCTACTGACCAAAGTGGGGGCGGACTCAAGAGTCAATCTAAACCTAGATTGCTCTGCTCCGACCCCCAGGAGTGGCTTCGCCTTGGGAACAAGCGCCATTGTTATGTGCCGTTGCCAGAAGTTGTTTCAGGCAGCCGCTGAGACTGAGGGGGAGTGAGACAATAATATCATGAACCTGCCTGTCAAACCCTTGCTGAAGTTCTTGGGGGAGTTCGACCTCTCTCTTATGGGATAGCTGTAGCCTTTGCTTTTTACCAGCACTGCCTCATCAACCCAGTCTGGGCTCAGAATTTATTTTCCCTCGATCATGATGATTTTGGTCGGGGAAAAGGTATTTTATTGAAACAGCTTAATATGCATTCTGGGTGAGAAGAATTTTGCAAAGTTTTGCTTACACAATGTTGTGTAGGTTGGTTAAGTAATTGTATGATTTCCTGTTTATTTGCTTATTAATCTTAATTTGTGTGAATTTGAACAGGACAAGCTTTGTCTGACATTATTTCAGTTTAGTGATGGCTAGTTACTAAACTGAAATAATTGCAGGTACTATTGATAGAACTTTAATCATAGGAAATATAGCAGAATGTTATATTTTGTTCTCTAGATCTGTCTACACATGGTAAAAAAGAATGGTATATCTCATAACTGAAATTTTCCAGACCAAATAGTGGTTGCTATATTATGCAAACTGGCATGTGATGAGTCCTTTGAGATGTTGTTGCCATGAAAATGGAAGCTGTCCTATGAAATTGATAGTCATTGAGGAAGGGCTCTGTGTAGCTTAAAAGCTTGTCTCTTTTACCAACTTCTGTTGGTGCAATAAAATATTACCTTGGCTCAGTCATTGATAAAGTGAGCACTTGCTAATGTCTATTATATAAAACAAATGAGACACGTTATTAACAGTTGTGTAACTGATGGACTCTAGAACCTTTTTAAAAACTTTGTCTAATTGTAGCCTGCTCTGTTCATTGTGTAACCATGCTCAGCATGAAATGTATTTAATGTTTTCATTTTATTGCATGATCTTTTTACAAATTATAACTAGTATATAGTTACTCAGCATTTATGCACCATGTATTTCATATAGGCTTTGGCTCCTTCCATGTTATTAAATGTGTATTTTTGATAACAGATTTAAAATCTTTATTAAAGCTAATGTTAAAATTATATAATACACAAGTTGAGAAAAGAGCGTCTGTACATCTGGATATAGTGCTTGAATTATCTACAAATACAAAATTTGATTTTAAAAGTCATATGGTACATACAGTACATAATCAGCAGTAACCCAAATTTAGGTGAATACATTTAAGACTACAGTTTAGATATTAGCATCCAAGTATTTGGGTACATCACCCATAAAAAGTTGTACAGAGAGTTGGTCGTGGAAAGCAAAATATATAAAGGAGCGAAGATTGTCCCTCAGTAATTGAGAATTAGGATAAGTTGTCCATTTAGAAAATACAATCCATCAGGGAGGTATTTCAGTTCCTTTCCTTACTGCCCTTCTCATCCGCACTCCAGCTCGTTCCCACTGGTATTGCCGATGTCCGGCGATGTGTTCTATGTAGATGTCCCTCGATCATCTCATGGTGTCCTACATCACGAGTTGCCACATCAGCCGAGCTGCAACACTTGCTCATTACTGGGGCCCATTGGCCAGGGCTCCAATGATCAGCATGTGTCTGAACCTGGTAACCCTTAGCTCTCAAGGTGCCAGAGGGGCATATTTCTCCAGCTTTCAAGCTCGGGCATCGCGGAAGGCCAGGGTCCTGTTCTCAAAGGGCACTGTGACGTCCACCATGATGACCTTCTTCCGGCCTCGTTGATGATGACACTGTCCTGTTGCAGTCGTTTGTCAGTTCTGGGGATGGTGGAGTTCACGGCAACCTTCCCTGCGGGTGGTAGGATGGCTCTGATCAGGCAGTCTTGGATGACGTGTCGCAGCTGCCAGGCTCTGGAATGGGGCTTGCAGCTACACAGGACTTTGAGTAGTGTCTTGGCATTGTCGCACTTCCTACATCACTTGTCCTGATTCCTGTGGCGGACGGCTCCATTCAGCGGAACGCAGTTGAGCCGGGTCCTGTAGATGAACCTCCAGACAGCAAATCTGGTGAAGCTTCCACCGGGCGGAAGTGGTTGCTGGCATCCCACTTACATGTCACCTTGAACGCCTTGCCCTGGTCTGGCTTCCGCTTCAGGTTTTCCACATACTGTCAGCGGATGGCATCCTTCAGTGTCCTCTCCAGCATGGTTCTGCCTCTCGGAGTGTGATCTGTGTTCTTCATCTGTGGCACCAGGACTCCCAGCTCCACACCACATCCAGCGGCAGCCGATATGCTTCTCCAGTCGTTGTGTAGCATTTGTGGGCACGAGTCCAGAGCTAAAATACTATCCATTACTTCAGGGTGGATTTGGGTTAAATTAGCAGTCTGGTCAAAAGTCTTTGCTGCCCCACTTAGCTTGAAAGCTAGTTTTTGTGATTTAGTAGTATTAGATATAGGATGTGACACTCACTGCTGTCTGAGACTCTCTTGACAATGGAAATTTAGGTTTCAGTGTATTAAAGGATATTACCTCCAAGTGGTTCCCTGCATGAATACTCGTAGGGAAAGCCAGGAGGAAAGTTTTGTCTTAGGCTGTACTTATTCAGCGCATATCAGGTAGCTCGATAACAAATGGAGCTTCAGGAATTTGTTAGGATTGTAATTCTTTTACTTCTAAAAGACACCCACAACTGGTAAACATGAAAATGGGTTTGAACTCTCCTGTGTAAAGAAGCATCTTCATCTCTTTTGCTGTACAGACGCTTACATTTGTGACTGATGCAAGGAGTTAAATTCATGCTGGATTTGGTCCTGGAAAAATTAGTCTGGATGATATTAATTGTAGCCCTGTTTAGTAAGGGATACGACTGAGCCAGAGCCATTTTAGGAGGCCGTGGATTGTATTGATCTGGTGGCATATTATTAAGCCTGAATTTCAACAATCTGAACATAGTTTAAAAAAAACTCCTAGCCAGTTTTGCTGACGACCATTACCCTCATGTTGAGTACATTATATCATGAGGATATGGAGAATGGGTCCATCAATGGCTATTAGCCAGGATGACAAAGGGATGCAACACCATGCTCTGAGTGTCCCTACCCTCTGTTTGCCAGAAGCTGGGAGTGGATGAAAGGGGATGGATAACTCAGTGATTGCCTATTCTGTTCAGTCCCTCTGAATAACCTGACACTGGCCACTGTCGGAAGACAGAATACTGGGCTAGATGGACCATTGGTGTGACCCAGAATGGCCTCTTGTATGTTCTTATAACATAGTTTCCATTTCTTCATAATAAAATCTGGTTTTGGTAAAAGAGGAAATAAAAAATACCCACTTTCTACAAGAGTTTAAATATCAACACCTTAAACTGTACCAACGTCCAAAATAATTTGAGTCTTGTTTCACCTCATGTTGTTTTCAGAAGAGATTGTACTATGTAAATGTCTTGGAAGTTGATTTATTCATTTACCTTAAGGTCAATACAAACTTTGTAATAAAATGTTAATGTTAACCTTGCTTAGCTTCTGTTTTTCAGTTCTATCACATTATCTGTTACAAGGCTACAGTATATTTGCTTGTACCAAAGTGCAAAATTAAGGTAAATGCTCATAATCTGACTAGAACATCACAGTTTTAAAATAACTAAAATAGATGAGAAATCTGAGGTAGGTGTACTGGCATGGAAGTGATAGAACCAAGTGAACTGGGGAATGGGAATATTAGAAAAGCTGAAACGTGGCACCAAGCAGTTGCTTGTAAGTAGTAGATTGATTAATGTTAAGTTTAACACATTTTTTGGGTGAAGATGGTGATGCACTTGTGAACTTCTAAGTTAAATATGTTAAAATGCTGTTGCCACGGAGCTGATTGTAGGGACTCGGGTATAAATGAGTCAATCAGCTAATCGTTTATGTCTGGTTCTCATCCAGGAGTCCGGGGCTGCCTAGGGAGCCTTGAGCAGGTTTCAGGGGGGCCTCCAAGCAGGGCCAGCATTAGACTCGATGGGGCCCAGGGCAGAAAGCTGAAGCCCAGGTCCCTGAGCCCAGCCACATGGGGCTGAAGCCTGAGCAATGTAGGTTCATGGGGGCCCCTGTGCTACCTCCTAACACTAGCCCTGGCTTTTATATGTAGAAAACCAGTTATTGTGGCACAGGTGGACCGTGGAGTTTTTATAGCATGGGGGGGCTCAGAAAATAAATCAGAGGTTCTCATGAACGTTTTTCATCATTTCAAAAATAGTGTTTTGCTGACTTAAAAAAGTTGTGAACTTAATTTGATTAAATAGGTCAAAAATTGTTTGGACCTACTGTGGTGGAAGAACATTAATTATTAGGCATATTGATATTTTAATTAAGTAAAAATAGGTTTCTAAAATCTTACTGTTTCAGAAAATTTTGTATAGCAGGTTTAAAATGTCATTTAAATTACACAAGAATTAGATTTTTCTCTTCCTCACAGTTCCTGTATTAATGACCAGTAACCTGTTAGGACCACAATAAAAAACAAGCTATATCTTGGGGAGAGGGGGAACAAACTGTCTTAAAAGTTAAACTTTATTCAAGGGCGCTTTGTTACTATGTGAATTACAATGGAGCTTTCATCTGTCGGAGTGTTGAAACCGGAGCTGTCTGAATCAGAAGTGATATGATTTTTACAAAAAGAAAAGGCCATATTTGATCTTGATTAAAAACTCTTCACTTTAGTAGTGGGGTGGGTGGCAAGTAGGTTATCTCTGGAGTTAAATAAAAATAAGTAATTGGGATTATTATTTGGATTTATAAGAACAAGGACATAAGACTCTGGGTGCCTTTAATATTTTGTTAAAAAACAGACAAATCTAGCACAATATATTCACGCTAATGAATAACACAGCTGAAAGAATTACTTCACCCCTTCCCAGTTCACCCCCTTAGACGGCACCCTAAAGATGAGCTTTGCAGCCTGTGTGGAAGATCAGCAAACTCTACCTGTTTCTTGCCAAGGAGAGTGGAAAGATTGAGTTCCAAAGTTGAGGGGCTTCTGCCAATATTTTTCTCTTTAACCCAATGAAGTTCTAGCAGTGTGGCAGGGGGAGAGGTATCTCCAGTAGGAAAGTCCATGGCCATGTAGTGCTTTATAAGTCAAAACTTGTATCTTAAACTTTACCTGAAAACCTGGAGGCAATCAGTGCAGAAGCCAAGAACTGATGTAATATATTTGCAGGGAGAGATGAATTCTCCACCAGCATTAGCTTCCGAGTGAATTTAAGATGATGTCTTAAGATCCTGCAGAGAACACTATTCATTTGGTGGGTTGTGCTTTTGCTAATCACTTCTTAAATGCTGCGTGACTACCATTTAAAGAACTACCATTTACTGTTCTCTGGGTAATGTTATCTGGGAGCTAGACTACAGTATGGCTGTCTTCTTTGGGGTAGCCATATTGATATCAAATCATAGTGAAGACCACACACAGGTAGTTTTTACTTGGATGTAGTTGGTTAAGGTCAATCCTATACCCCCACGTGTGGTTATCTTGACTAGCTACATCCAGTTTAAAAACTACAGAGGCCCCCCTCGCTCCCTGGATTTTATGAGTTAGCTATTTCAGTATCAACAGACCCTTTTTTGCAGTGAAGACATAGCTTTAGTCTGTGGGAAAACATTTATCACCTAAGGGTCACCTGCATGGTCCCCATTAGCTGGTTAATTCCAAGTGTTACACATATAGTGCTGAATGCAACAGTTTTCTGTGAACTATGCTCACAATTATTTAAAAAAAAATCTGATTTGAATGTGAAGTATCAAGTTGTTCTAATAATTCAGTAACATTGAAAGTTATAGCTTAAGGAATCAATGATAATATAATATACCCTAGTGTTACAATCAAATTAAAATTTAATGCACAGTTTATTGCACATTCTATGGCGGATAGATTAGAGCTTACAATTATTTTTAAAATAGCAATATAATTTGATCACCTTTGAGAAAACTTTTCAATTTGCTAACATGGCAAAATCCAATAGGGTTCCATATATCCATGATCATAGATTGAATGCTTGATTTTCTGCAGCAGGCTGCCAATTACAAAACTATAACCTAATTTTTCTAGAAAGATTTAGTCCTAGTTGAAAAAAATTCTTTGAATCTTGTAAAAAATAAAAAGTCCTTCAGCTTTATTAATTAATTTTTCTTTTAATTTGACCTAACTGATCTGTGTTAATGCTATTTGGACAGCTTTCAATGTTTTCGCATATGTCATTGGATGGTCTGAGTATTCAAGTAGTAGATCTAAGATTTATCTCGAACTGTGGAGTGCAAAATGCCAGAACAGAGTGGTGAATTGTTAGGTTGTCAGGAATGTTTCAGTAGTCTATTTTCTCTCGGACTATTTCCACACTCAGCTGGAATAGACCATATAATTTAATAACGATGCAAAGAATTCACCTTTTACTTTAGGAAAGGAAAGGTTAGATATTGACTCACTCGCTTACTCAGTTTTGTTTTTGAGAAATAGTTGAGTGGTAGTTCTTCAGCTCTTGTTGTGTGCTATGAAGCATTTTTCTGAAATCAGGAGGAACTAGTTATGTATTTGCTGCTTCATTTATTTCATTCATGTGCAGAGCCTGTTGTGAAGTGTGAGTAAATCAAGAGATTTAATATCCTTTTCAAAAATAAGACTCCAATGACATTTTTGAAGGTTTGAGTTCAGACCTAGTTTATCAAATGGAATTTTTGACATAATGTTCAGTTTAACTTTAAAGTCTCTTTATTTGAATTTTTTCTCAGCTAGTGACAGGCTCTCTGATAGTCAGTTACATTGTCACCATCAGATGGGTAGCCCTGTTAGTCTGGATCTGTAAAAAGCAACAAAGAGTCTTGTGGCACCTTATAGATTAACAGATGTATTGGAGCATAAGCTTTCGTGGGTGAATATCCATTTTGTCAGATGCGACGAAGTGGGTATTCACCCACAAAAGCTTATGCTCCAATACAGCTGTTAGTCTATAAGGTGCCACAAGACTCTTTGTTGCTGTTGTCACCATGTTACTACGTTAAGAGATTATCTAAGTGTCTAGATCACTCGTATAGATACAGGACTTTTAGTCACTAAAGTGGAACAAATTAAGTTTAGTAGCAATAAGGGGCAATTGCAAGCTACTTATATTTGACTCATAAATAGTGATTAAGTGGGAAAAGTAAAATTCAGTTTGAATCCCTGAGATTATCAAAGTTAACTTGAACTGATTTTGTTGGGGAACTTGTCAGTTTTCAAAACAGTGAATTTGAGACTTGGTAAATGCAAGTAAATAAATCAAGAACTAAATATTTTTCCTCAAGTTAGTGGGTAGTTAAAGTATATGCAAGTTGTTAGTGAAAATTTCTGTTAAATACAAAATGTGATCTAGTTCACAAAACTAGACTAGAGATTACTTCGGTTTACTTTCTTTCAGTTAGTGGGTGGAAACACTTCAAGAACAAATTAGCTGTGTTGTGTTATGTATGGGCTTGTCATATCGACTAGTATTTCCTCATAGTGTAGGCAGATACAAAACTTTATCAAGTAAAGGTAAACTGCTTGTCTTTAAGTGTTTCTCATACTTTTTATTTTAAAAACATAGTTTTTACAAGTAACTATTCATTTGTAAATACTATGGAGAATTTGAAAGAGATCTCCATAAATTTAGCTGATAATAACACAAACTTGTGCACTGCAGCGTTTACTCTAGCTTGTAGAATCCTATCTGGCACCAATGAGAATAGCATAAATATGTTTATCTGACCAGAACTTGAACCAACACTGCTTTTTATCTGGATACTTTTTAAATAAAAGCAAACTTAACTTTGAGGAGTGTTCAGGAAATATGGATTGTGCTACTTCAGAAATAGTCTAATGTCATCCCAAAGGGTGGCTTTCAGGGAGGGAGGGAAGACACAATTCGTTTTATTGCTTAGGATGTCCAATGTTGGTAAGGAATTAGAAAGCTGAAAATAACTTCTAAAACTGTATTCCCTGTTCACTTTCACATTTTATTTTAAATTTTCTGTAACCTAGAATGAAGTCATGTTTTTCAGTAGTGATGGGATTTTCTTTGAGTTCTACAGACCGGGCCTCTGAGCCCAAGCAGAGGCCAGGGGCCCTGTGAAAGGGAATCTTTTTCCTTTGGAGAGTTCTCTCCAGTGTGCATGGAACAAGCCCCAGTCTGAGGAGAGTATCTGCTAGACAAATCTGCTTTGTATTATTGAGCTGCAGTTGAATAATATTTTACCTGTTAAAAACCCTGTCTCTTCTCTTTAAAGCTGTTTGAATATCTAATCAGGGATTTAAGGCTGTGCTTTGCAGGCAGACTAAAAAAAATAAAACTCTTCATTATTTTTTTGCTGTACACTTTTTTTATTCTCATTTTATAATTTTGAAATGTGTGGCAAATGGATAATCTTTTGCTGGAAATCAGCTGTTACACTCCCTCTGTGCATATTCAGGTAAGAAAACTCCTAATAGGAGCCGATATCTTGCCTCTTGGAAGTGTACACATTTAATCAAATAAGAGTTGGCCTGTAGTTATTTCAGTCCTATAGGCCAACTCTTTAGTCTTCCCTAGAAGTATTTTCAGTAAATGCCTTTAGGCTGCTGTTTCTGTACCATTCTCACCCATGCTTTTACTTCTGCTATTTTTTCATTTGGTTACCTGATAAATTTCAGTTTGTTGCTCAGAAGCACAGCAGAAGAGTTTGGTGCAGTTTTAATTATATTTCAACGAAAAGCAGTTGCCTGATGGGGGAAACATAATTTGTTACACAATCATGTTTGTGATTTTCCTTGGTGATACTTTAGAAGAGTATCTCTGGGGATACAGGCCTTATCCCCAAGCTCCTTAAAGCCATTGGGAGTCATTCCATTGACTTCAGTGGGCTTTGGATCAAGTTCTATAAGAACTGAAATTTCTTACCCTCAACAACAAATGTCCATAGTTTGCAAGTTTGGTCAGAGTAGTGTTAGTATAGCCCCAAATGCCAGTTCAGTTATAGTTGGTTGGAATTAGATTTTATTATCCAAACCAAAAGCCATATCTTTAATTCATAAGTCCAACTTTTTAACTCCTTTAAAATCAGAAGGATTTAATTTTGGTATAAGTATTGTCCTGTAACACAAGAATAATTTTAAAAGGTATTAATATTTAGAATTATCAATTGTAATTCATTTTTGACGTATTTTGTTTTGTGACTCAAACCTTCTGAAGACCAGTTTTATCTGTATCTCTTGGAAATGAGTGACCTCACTTAAATACTTACCAAACTTGGACAAATAAAAATTAGCATATTTTCCCATCACTGTGCATTGGACTTACACAGGCAAGTCCCATAAACACTACTGGAAATTACCAGTATACATCCCTATCAGGTGGAGTGTGGACTCAAGATGTATTATCTACTTATTTCTAAATGTGGCAGTAGTGATTCACAGTAGGTCTTGGACTTTTCACGCTTACCAAGAACTGATTTCATATTTGTTTTGAAAGATTATTAGCCAAGATTTTTGTTGCTTGCCATGACTATTTAATAGTTTTAAGAAAAAACAAATTATTCCAAAATTCTTAATGAGTATTTCAGAAATCATTTAGTTTGCTAGGGTGTTGTGAGGCTTAAATTTGTTAATATTTGTAATATACTTTGAGACACTCAAGTAGAAGAAAATAAAACTTTATTTTAAAGTGATTTATTGTTTAACAAAACATTTAAATCAACAGGAACATAAAAAAATTAATTTATACTTCCTCAACCATTGCCTCTTACTGGCTGCGGGCTCAGAAGCAACAAGTTCTCATATTGCTGGTCTTCATTTTTTGTGTGTTTCTAGTTTCATTTTCTTCCTTTGGAAGTCATTCTGTGCTTGCGTGTGTGTGTGGTGGTGGGCAGACAGGACTCCCCCCTGTAGTCTGTTTCAGTCATAACTTTTGTTCATAACCTTAAGTTTTCCTATTCTCTATTTCAGCGGTTCCCAAACTTTTTTTTTTCTGAGCCCCTCTTGGGAGATTCCTGTCCATGCACACCCCTTTTTTCTAAGAAATGAGGTGGGGGGTAGGAAGCGGGTGTCTGGTACCCCTGGGAGCCAGCAGCTGGGACCACACAGACCCCCCTCTTGACCCCAGCCCTTCAGCAGGTCCCCGTCAGTTCCTCACACTTCAAGAACCGCTCCTTTGAACAAATTGATTCCCAATGTCTGGTCCTCTGATGTCTTTATGAATATTGTCCCCTGTCAAGCACTGCACTCCCCTCTCCCTCCTCCAGGCTAGCCACATTTGGGTTAAGTTTTTAATGGGATTTTCAGGTACATGTTATGTAATGTATAAACATTGCATAAGGCATTTTTTCAGTGTCTGAAAAATGCAATAGTGCTTACACACCAAAGTCTGTTTTTCTTTCATTTCTTTTACAAGATTAACAGCTGACTGTTTTGCCCTTGTGTAGTTTCTTTGTTTTTTTTTCCGTTATGATGACCCTGAGTGAATTCTGCTTTGTACTTGTGGCAGTGCTGAAATATTTTTAGAAAGAGGTTTAAAAAAACCTCAACTACCTTGTTTACGATTTTTGGTGAGGGAGAGTTAACATTAACTAGCCCTACAAATCATACTCCTACTTCATAGTAGTAGCAGTAAGTAACTCTTGTACTCTAATATTTTTGGTTCTCGTATTTATTTCCACTGGCCTTACAAAATCCTAAGGCATGAGAGTAAGTGACTCATTGATGTGATATAGGAATGTTAGCTGTCATCCAAACACTTCATTCACTTGTTGTTTTACTGGGATTTGAATCACAAGTTACAAGTCAGTGACACAGATTTTTATAATACACAAACAAGTGTCCAAATATTTTTAAAAGCAAACTATTCTAAGTGTGTGCAAATTTATTGGGACAGTGGTGGGTGGGAATTAACTGACAGCATACACATAGAAGGTTATAATTTTTAAAGTGACTTGTCTGATGACAACCTACATCTCAAACACAAAAAGAAGGTAAACACAATTGGAATTTGGCTACAGTTGTTTAAAATTAAGTTACACTAAATTACGCTGTAATTTTACAGTCCTGTGTTTATAATCTGTTATCTGTTGTGATTCTTAATTCCTCAGTTTGTGTCAATTCCAAAGAATGTCACGTATATTCTATACTGCTGTTCAGGAAGAATGCATAGTAGGCGTGCACAATTTTCCTGAAGTGCAATATGGGATGCAACTGAATGGGTGGATCTAGGGAAGGAATTTGGCACAGTAGCGGTATTTGTTTCTTCTGCTGCTCAATACTGTTTTGTAGGGGAGCCGAGGCTGGAAACCTATTTTTATAGTCAGCTCTGGATTGGGTGTGCCATTTACAGCACTCCGGATTTTAAAGTGCAGGCCAGCAGCTTGCCTAGTGAAGAGTAACTGAATCTTATTAATTTGTTTTTGTTGTTGTTGTTGTCGTCTCATGCAGCTGAGCATTAGGATTTTGCTAACCTGAACAAAAGAAGTAAATGGATGGGGTACCATCATTTCCTTCAGCCTTGGCCACATAGGTTAAGATATAAGTCTTCTAATGTATTGCTTGGTGGCAGCAGGAGAAGGAGTACTTGGCACAAATATTTGGTTTAACAAAACACTTTCCAGAGAATGTGGTTGCAAGAAAACCCACCATACCATATTTTCTTGCTCTTTCTGCCTCCTTACCCTCTCTTTCTCAGTGCTTGACTATAGTTAAGGAATTGCATCTTCAAGTTGGCCATTTGAGGTGCGCTATCTGGGTTTTGATAAATGCTCTTACAATTTACATTTAATTTTAATCTTGGAAGATTAGCTAATAATTAAGAAGGTTAAGAAGATGCTATGCTCTGATTCCGCCAACTGCAATAGTACTTCATATGTATCAGGAGCCTTCCAGAAACTATGGAAAGCATGCTCTTTGTAACCATATTTTTATAAGCTATTGGGTCATTTGCATGGAAGATTTTTTTTTATAGAATAATGTGACCTGGATGTTTTCTAATAGGTATCTTTTGCTCTTATTTATGTCTGTGTTGCTAAAATGAATCTGGAACAGTTAATTCCAGAGCTGCTCTTCCTTATTGGTAGGGCCCTACCAAATTCATGGTCCATTTTGGTCAATTTCATGGTCATAGGATTTTAAAAATCGTAATTTTCATGATTTCAGCTCTTTAAATCTGAAATTTCACAGTGTTGTCATTGTAGGGATCCTGACCCCAAAAGGAGTTTTGTGTGTGTGGGGGGGGGTGTCACAAGCTTATTGTAGGGAGCGTTGTGGTACTGCTAACCTTACTTCAGCACTGCTGGTGGTGGTGGTGCCTTCAGAGCTGGGCACCTGGAAAGTGGTGGCTGCTGGCCAGGAGCTCAGCTCTGAAGGCAGAGCTGCTGCCAGCAGCCGTGCAGAAGTAAGTACGACATGGTATGATATTACTACCCTTATTTCTGCTCTGCTGCCTTCAGAGCTGGATGCCTGGCCAACAGCCGCTGCTCTCCCGCTGCCCCGCTCTTAAGGCAGTGCAGAAGTAAGGGTGGCAATGCTTAACCCCCCCTAAAATAACCTTCTGACCCCCCCCCGCAACTCTCTTTATGTCAGGGCCCCCAATTTAAGAAACCTGGTCTCCCCTGTGAAATCTGTATAGTGTAGGGTAAAAGCACACACAACCAGATTTCACAGTCTGTGATGCATTTTTCACGGCTGTGAATTTGGTAGGGCCTACTTATTGGATTGGTGTCAAACACTGTAAACCACCCGATCTCTGCTTTGGGAGCAGTAGTTGCCAAAGCATCGTTTGTGGGAACATTTAATGTGGTGCTTGATGTTTCTTGCTTTTACTTTCAGTCTTGTCTTGAGATTTCTGATTTTGTTGGCTTTGGTTTTAGATCTATCTTTCTGTGTAGAACTAGGTACCTTTACAGTACAAACTTTGCTTTGTAACTCTTGTTCTCCTCTGTTCCCCAACACACAATTCCCCTCAAAGTAAAGGGAAATGACCATTTCTGGAAGATTATGAGATTAATCAAATGGCAAATAAGACAGTTTCCCCCAGCACTTGACATTTTAACTCTTGTAAGAAAAGCAAGTGGGCAGGATCTGTACAATCTGCGTCACTGAGTAGGAGTCGAGGGGAGAGTTTTTAACTGACTTAATTGAACGCTGCAAATCATGACATTTGTATGATGAGTAATTTTAAAAACTCCAAAGCAACTCAAAATAAGATTGGGTTTATAGTCTCTTTCTTGACAGGAAAGAATAATCTGCAAGCAAAGATTTCCAGTTGTAATTTTTGGAGACTGTCCGTTCTTAATATTAGCTGTGTGCTTGGTTCTGGGCCAGGCATATGTAGCCCAGTTCCTGTGCTGAGGATCTTAGTCTGAACGATGGACACAGATAATATACTTCGAGAACCTGAAGAAGTATTAACTTAGAATGCTAAATAAATTAGCCAGAGGCATACATTTGTACAGATTTAGAAAGCACCTTTCTTCTCCTATTTCAGATTTTGTTGGTTTTATAAAATAATACCTACAGCTGCTTAAGTAATTTAATTTGTTTGTTTAGTAATGAAGCACACGGACATTGCTTGAAACTCTTCAGCTCCACCTCTCTTCTGGGTCACTGAGTTTTGACAAATGCAACTATCTTGCAGCTGGTGCTTTTACTGTTACTCATTCAGCTCTGCTGGCTGAAAATGGATAATCTCTGCCAGGATCATGCCCATCATATCATTGGTGCCTGCATATTTTACTGTGTAAACAAAGAAATTACATGAGCCTTGGCCTGCATAGACCATCCTGTGATTTCTGTTGCACCTCTGTCCATTACCATTAGGATGGTCTGTAAACAAGCTTTTAAAACTTTCCATATTAATAGTGGCTAAAATGGACTTTCCACAACAATGAACGGTCAAAAGAAAATGCACACTTTTGGTGGTTTAAGAAATTCCCACTTTTGGTCACAGCAATCATAGAAGTTAAAGTGCCCCATTTCATTTTCTTCGTGGGAAGTTTAGAGGAGAGGTAGGTCTGCTTGCTATCACTAGTTTGAGAGCTGATGACTTAAATAGAATAAGAGCTTTTGAGTGCCATCCCATGTTGCATGTTACTTGAGGGTAGATCTATTCTGCTGCTTGAAACCCTTTGTCTTCGTCCAGGAAGCTGATGGGACAGTCACATGGCTCATTTTTCACTGGTCTGGGTCTTGTGGTGCTGTCTCTTGTTAAACGTTGGCCTCTTCTTGCATTATATTTCTTTTCTTTTTATTTTCTTACAATTGCTTTACCTCTTCCCCACTAAGTATGAGATGATATAGATTTAGTTGGGGGTTGGTCCTGCTTTGAGCAGGGGGTTGGACTAGATGACCTCCTGAGGTCCCTTCCAACCCTGATATTCTATGATATGTTTACGGTCCTGAGAAGGCTGTTTGCTCTTCAGATATTATTGCATCACCTCCTTTGTTGTTCTGCCCAGTGTATATATACAAATGTAAAGAGCATATGCATTTTAACTGTGCTATAATAGCACCAAGTAGTAACTTCACCACATAGCTTAACCATTGTGTTCAGCTTGTAAACTGTATTGTTTCCTTTACAGGACCCGTCGGGGCACAGCCCCTTCTTATGGTGCCCAGACGTCCCGGCTATGGCACCATGGGCAAACCTATTAAATTGCTGGCCAACTGCTTCCAAGTTGAAATCCCAAAGATTGATGTCTACCTCTATGAGGTGGATATTAAACCAGATAAGTGTCCTCGCAGGGTGAACAGGTAAGTCGGTCACAGAAGTTGTAATTTAATCTAAACTATATTGAAATCTTTAAGCAACATAAGATCCTAGTGAAGTAATTAAAAGCTATAAAGTTATTTTGCAATAGCTTATTTTAAGAGATGTCAGTGACTTCTACTTCCACTGTATGCTCCCTGAAGTTTAGCGAATAGGAATTTGTTCCCAAATGTGTCTGAGTTATTTATAGTATGTATCCCAGTGGTATTGGGATGGGATGGTATCTTGCAGAATCAAAGTAAATAAAGTAGTTGGAATATATTGTGCTGGCTAATAATATCAAAGGCAAATAATAATTTTTTTCCCAGTAATCATTGAGTTTTAAATGAAATAGGCCAGATTTCTCACACTTATTTCTCGGCATGCAATTAACCAGGAGTAAAGGATGAAAGATTCAATCCTACATGCATATCTTAAGCCTAATTTATTTTAAATGCAGCATTAGAGATTCACAGTAAAATATAATGCTATGATGCCATCTCTTTCAATGGAATGAGCAATGGTGCAAATCCAAGCTTTTTTTTCATATCTAAATTGCTGTTCTTGTTCACCCAATTTAATGTTGCTGAGTTATGTAGAATTCAGTCAGAACTACAGACCAATCAGCTTAATTTCAATACCCAGAAAGATAATGGAACAAATAATTAAGTAATCAATTTGCAGACATTTAGAAGATAAGTAACAGTCAGCATGGATTTGTCAAGAACAAATCTTGCCAAACCAACCTAATAGCTTTCTTTGACAGGGTAACAAGCCTTGTGGATGGGGCGGGGGAGGGAGAAGCAGTAGATGCGGTATATCTTGACTTTAGTAAGGCTTTTGATCGCATGACTTTGTCATAAACAAACTAGGGAAATAACAATCTAGATCAGCGGTTCCCACAACAAATTTTTTTGGTGGCCTCAGAGAGCAGCCACCGACTTTTGCTGGTGGCTGCTCTAACAATTTTTCCTAAAATACTTAATTACCTTTAGGAAAAACAAAAAAATATGTACATATACATGTCCAAATCATTGTAATGTATTTATGTAGGATATTGCAGACTCAATAATAAAAATAATGTAGGGTTGTCTCTATTCTTTACTGGACCTAAACAAAATAGAAACAAACAAGGTGCTTTGCATGTTCTTGTCTTTTTGTTGTTCTTGTTTCTCTCCCTTTTTTGATTTTTTTTTTTTTTTTTTTTTTTTTTTTTTTACACTTGCTATCTAGTCTGCTTCTGTGACAAGTGATATTTCTGTTTGTTAATATCAGTTTTCATAGGAACAGACTAGCTAGCTGGGAGGCAGTGAAAAGTGATATTAACAAACATACAAATGTTACTTTTCACATAACCAGACTAACTCAGCCCTGGCAAGGCGGGGGACAGGATGGGGAGGGAGGGTAGGAAGGCAGCCGGGGTCCAGAGAGGGTGGGGGACCGGGGGAGGCAGCGGGTGTCTGGGGGGATGGATGGGGACCTGGGGGATGCAGGGGATCCCTGGGGGGATGGGAGTTTGAGCCTGTGACCAGCACCCACCACCACGTGGCTGGAGCCCAAAGTCCAGTGGTTAGAGTGTGTGGCCAGGGCACAGACTGTGCAGCTAGCACCTACCACCGCACGGCTGGGGTCTGGGGCTGGATCCCGTGGCCAGAGCCCAAACCCCTGCCACTGGGATGGAGCCCACCACCGTGTGGCCCACGCCCAGAGCCAGAGGAGGCAATGGGGACCAGGGTGATGGGGAGGTGGTGGTGGTGAGCGTGGGGCTGGGGCCCCTGGGAAGGTGGGAACTCACACCGGCTGCCTGCTCATCTGGCGTTTGTGGCTGTAGAGGTGGGCATGGCCCAACCCTTGGTGGCGGTCCTGGGAGAGGGGCCACTGCTTTGCCCCCTTTCCCAATCACTGGCCAGGAGGCTACAGTCGCACAAGAATCACCTGGTGGCTGCATTTGAGTAACACGGACCTAGATGGAGCTACTATGAGGTGGGTGCTGAATGGGTTGGAAAACCGTTCCCGGAGAGTAGTTATCAGTGCTTCATGGTCAAGCTGGAAGGGCATATCAAGTGGGGTCCCTCAGGGATCAGTTTTGGGTCCTGTTCTGTTCAATATATTCATCAATGATTTAGCTAATGGCATAGAGCGTATGCTTATAAAGTTTGTGAACAATACCAAGCTTGGAGGGGTTGCAGATGCTTTGGAGGATAGGCTTAAAATTCAAAATCATCTGGACGAACTAGAGAAATGGTCTGAAGTAAATAAGATGAAATTCAGTAAGGACAAATGCAAAGTGCTCCACTTAGGAAGAAACAGTCAGTTGCACACATACAAAATGGGAAATGACTGCCTAGGAAGGAAAGGGATCATAATGGATCACAAGCTAAATTTGATTCAACAGTATAACAGTGTTGCAAAAAAAGCAAACATAATTCTGGGATGTATTAGCAGTAGTGTTGTAAACAAGACACAAGAAGTAATTCTGTTGCTGTACTCCGTGCTGATTAGGCCTCAGCTAGAGTATTGTGTCCAGTTTTGGGTACCACATTTCAGGGAACGATGTGGACAAATTGGAGAAAGTCCAGAGAAGAGCAACAAAAAATGATTAAAGGTCTAGAAAACATGACCTATGAGGGAAGATTGGAAAAAAAAAAAACCTGGGTTTGTTTATTCTGGAGAAGAGAAGATCTACTGGGGGAGGAGGGGAGTGTGTGTGTGGGGGGGGGAATGACAACAGTTTTCAAGTAAATAAAAGGTTGTTACAAGGAGGAGGGAGAAAAATTGTTCTTGTAAACCTCTGAGGATAGGACAAGAAGCAATGGGATTAAAACACAGCAAGGGAGGTTTAGGTTGGACATTAGGAAAAACTTCTTAACTGTCAGGGTGGTTAAGTACTGGAATAAATTGCTTAGGTATGTTGGAGTTTAAGAGCAGATTAGACAAACACCTGTCAGGGATGGTCTACATCAGTGGTTCTCAAACTGTGGGTCAGGATCCCAAAGTGGGTCGTGACTCCATTTTAATGGGGTCGTCAGGGCTGGCTTAGACTTGCTGGGGCCTGGGACTGAAGCGGAAGCATGAGTCCCACCGCCAGGGGCCGAAGCTAAAGCTGAAGAGCTTCAGCCATGGGTGTTGGGGCTCAAGTTACAGGCCCCCTGCCTTGCGCTGCAGGCCTGGGGCTTGGGTTCCCCCACACACCGCCCAGGGTGGTGGGATCAGGCAGGCTCAGGCTTTGGTCCCCTCTCCTGGGGTCATGTAGTAATTTTTGTTGTCAGAAGGGGGTCACAGTGCAATGAAGTTTGAGAGCCCCTGGTCTAGATAATACTTAGTCCTACTTTGTGTGCCTAGAGTGCAGGGGACAGGACTAGAAGATCTACTGAGGTCCCTTTAATAGGCAGCAGGTTTAAAACAAATAAAAGGAAGTATTTCTTCACACAACACACAGTCAACCTGTTGAACTCCTTGCCAGAGGATGTTGTGAAGTCGAAAACTACAACAGGGTTCAAAAAAGAACTAGATAAATTCATGAAGGATAGGTCCATCAATGGCTATTAGCCAAGATGGGCAGGGTTGGTGCCTCTAGCCTGTCTTTGTCAGAAGCTGGGAATGTGTGACAGGATGGATCATTTGATGATTATCTGTTCTGTTCATTCCCTCTAAAGCACCTAGTATTAGCCACTGTCAGAAGACAGGATACTGGGCTAGATGGAACTTTGGTCTGACCCAGTATGCCCATTTTTATGTTCTTGCATTATGGTCTTCCAGTCCTACAATTCTATGATTCTTCCCTGGTGTCTCTCAGGTCCTTCCTCTGTCTCTCAAACTGTAACTGATGTTCAGCATGATCTTGAATCTGCCGTAGCTCACTTTTTCTTTATGTAGAAACTAAAAGACCCATAAGCTGGATATAATTAGGTTTTGACTTGTTTCAGAAAGGTCAAACTGTACTGACTCTTGTCACATAAATTTGGTGTACATCAAAAGCTGAGTTTGTTCATCTGATATAAGAAGACTATCCTAAAATATTGAATTATAAATATAAAATTCTATCCCATTCTGCAGTTGTAGGCTATAGATAAAGATGAGTCTTGTTGCTTGGTCACTGCTGACTTAATTTCAGACTTTACAGAGTCAAATTTGAAACAAGGAATGTGGTGGTAAGTTATTTCATGTAATCTGCATGTCAAGCGTACATTTTAATATTACCCTGCATCCTTCCGAAAACTCATTTGTGTGCTTTGTGCAGGTTGTGTGTGTTATAGGTGAAGCTGGCAGCAATGTCTATAGTTAAGAGAGTCTAACTTTCCATTTATAAGACCCATCTTCATTATCTTAAGTGGTAGAGATCTTTGCTGTGTATCTAAAAGTTTCAACCCTGCTGATGACCCATATGTTGGTCAATATGGGTCCACATGATGGAATTTTTTCACTTGTGTTTTTGTAAAGTAGGAAACAGATTTTTTTTTTTTAAAAGTTAAATTTGTCAAGGCTGCAGAGGAAAGCAGGCAGTAGTTCAGTGCCAGAACCAAGGTTGCCTGTACAGCCTAACACATCCCAATTGAGTGCTTGACTCTTGTGGCCTGGAAGTACTTTTAATGTAATTTGTTGTAAGCAATATTTAATTTGTATCTTGTCCTTAATATCATGAGTTTTAGTGCAAAATACATCTCTACAGTTCAGAAGGAATTAGATTGGTCCAAAATGTGCCAATAGAAAAGATGAATCATTTTATAATAATTTGTAAGGAAGATGAATAACTTCATATTTCCTGTCTGCTTCCTCTGAATTGAATAGTTTTGATGGAAAGAGAGTGAGACACTTTTTTCTTGGTGTCTCATGCAGTGCATTTTGCCAGTTGGCAAGAAGGGTGGTTTCCATAATAATGAAGTAAAAGACCAATTTCTGCAGCCCTGACCTACATAATTTAAAAAAAAGAAAAGAAAAAAATCCTCTCCCCTCATAACTTCCTTGCGATTCAGTGCTGTTTTTCATGTATCTACTGTAGATAACTTGTTGATTCAGCAATTCTACCCCTCTTCCTGGTTTTGATCTGAGGTTCTGATAATCCTAATTGTCAGTATGTTTCAGATGAATATTTTTCAGCTTTGCAGTGTTGTTGTAGCCATATTGGTCCCAGGATCTGAGTGTGACAAGGTGGGTAAGATAATATAGTCTATTGGACCAACTTCTGTTGGTGAAAGAGACAAGCTTTTGAGCTCCATATAGCTTTTAGGAGCACTCTGTGGGGCACGAAAACGTCTTTCACCAACAGAAGTTGGTCCAGTAGACTACATTATCTCACCCACCTTGTATCTCCAGTATTTTTCAGCTGATGGTTAAGTGCTGCAATTATGGCACCCTATAAATACTAAAGATAGATAATATATCACCGAACGGGTTTATAATGGAAGCACCAACACTTGGCAATTGGTTTGATGTGTAAGTTTACTCTTGTGATTTACTGGTTATTGGCATATAGCTTCATCAAATGAAAAGTGTGATAGAATGATAATCTTCAAGATGCAGGAGAAATATTAAGTACTCTAGGCTGACTTTCTCTTAGGTTGATTTCAGATGGCTTCATAGGATTCTGTTAGTGCTTTGTGAAGTGGTAAGTCTGGACACCAGTAACTGCCACTTTGCTAAAAGCTGTAAATGAGGGCTTCTGCAGTGCAAACTAACAGAGTGCCTTATTATTTATTGCACTGATCTGATCTGGAGGAAAGTACCCAACAAAACACTAACTGTTGGGAAGCTTTTCTTTCAGTTGCCGCCGTATAAGTGCTGAAGTCTCTTGAGAGAACCACATCAAAAAGAGTGCAACAGCTAACGGTGTGTCTAGTTAATGATCTCCCTTAAAAGGTGGGAAATTTTACAAAAGTCTGAGTATCACACATGACTTGAAATAAACTATTGGGGAGTAATATCAAAGTAGAGCACTTCCAAAAACCAGGAGCCCACCACCTTTCATATTCCTGTTTGCTTTTTTTAGTGTGGTCTCATTTATTAAAGTATGTTTGCAATGCTGCAGGTAAGGGTTTGTGAGAACTTCAATTAATCTTTTATTGGTTATGTACTATAGTTAAGTGCTATGAGTTTTTACAGTAGGCTCAAGCTATGATAGAGAGAATTTGTCAGAATATTTGGTTTGGCTATTTAACATATGTCTTTGACGATCAGTAGAGCTGATAGACACTTCTGGTAATAAGACCTTGTTTTCAGTTGCTTGTAACTTTGCCAAACTTTGGCAAATTCAGGCTGAAATCTTTCATACTGTGTGCCTCCCTTGAGTAAATTTTTGGAAAATTTTGGCCAAAAGGTTTTATTCAATTGCCTATGCTAAAAAAATGTTGCAGCCTTTTCTTTGAAATGCTCTAGCTTTGGAGCAGGGATTTTAAATTTGCCATGGGGATAGCTTTTGTGTCAGGAATGTCCCTTTTGCTGTCTTCGTAAAAATCCACTCAAATTTGACCTTTGAAAATTGCCATTCGCACGTTCTCAGTAGAGACATCCTAGAGCTTGACAGCTAAAATCTTCAAAGGTTATCCTCACTGAGCATACTCCAGCCTCTCACAGCTTCTAGTGTTGACAAGACTCCACCTGCCTTCCCCACATGGCTACTCCAGCACATGGCTATGGGGGCTCAGAAGAACTTCACCTGTAATGGTTACTCCCAGCAGCTTTGGGCCAGGCACCAGAATTGAGAGTATAGAACCATAACACTCTCCCTTCTGCTTCCGCTGACTCTCCCACTGCTGGCACCAAGGCAGCATGGAGGAGAAAGCCATTAGATTAGAATGCAGAGGGAACAAAAGCTGAATGAGGTTGAGAGAGAGAAGTAGATTGGGACAGTGTCTGGTGAGACTGGAATTTGGAGGCGGGAGGAGAAACTGTGAATTGGAGGAGGGAGAGTGGGTCCAGTTGGGCAAGGGACCCTGTGGAAAATACAGTATAGGATCATGTTATTAAAGACTGTCATGCATGTGCACAAGGGGGCTGAATTAAGGTTGCAAAGACCATCTTAATTCTGGCATTTACTAATGTTTGAGTTTGCAACCTTAACGCTCTTTTAATGCTATTTTTTGTGTATAATAGTAAATCAGAGTTTGGGGGAGGATCATGAATAGTTGATAATATGGACTAATTTTTTGTGTGTTTATATTTTTGGTATCTGATATTTATAGACTCTATTCTTGGTGAAGTTGGAATAGTTCAGATGTTTGCCACCCATGATTTCTGAATTATCACTAAAACTAAGCTACAACTGGTTAGTCAACATTTTATAAACTTTTAAATATGAATATAAGTATTTGCTGCTTTACATATTAAAATACATTCCCCCTGTTCCAGGCAATTTTCCGGGTACATCTAGCATTTTATGAAGGTCTCAGTCACTATGTATGGATTGAGCAGTGGTAAATTTTAGAGTGTTTGTAAAATGTTTTGAGGAGCGATTTGAAGGCAAGGAGGCTGCTTGGCTAACAAGAAGGGCATACTTTTCCAAGCATAAGAGTCACTGTAGTAAAAGTTGCAAACACAAGTAGAGAAATAGTAATGCTGTGTATTGGGTTCAGCTCCACAAACCTGTATTGGTTTGATATGCACTTAAATCCAGCCCATGTTTTCTTATGGCCTAAATAATAAAATACCACTTTAATTTTTATTAAGCTCTTAATTTACAGGAGCACTGTAAAGCTCATGTCCCTAAAATATTTTTATCTGGTCACATCATTTAAACGTTTCCTTGAAATGCTGTTGTACTCTGAAATATTATTTTTAAGTGGGTATTGAATGGGTTTCTTTTTTATCTATGATTTCCATCTATCTGCGAATAAGTAGATGTTTTTGGCTGGTCCTTCAAACCCTTCTTGTTATCTGAAAATCAAGTTCATCCATTAGCCATAACTTGGCTTAACTAATGCATTAAAAGTGTAATTAAGGTGCAGTTAGGGGGTCCATCTCTGTATACCTGCATGAAGTTTCTCCGTTTGGAATCTAGTTAAAAATTCTGCTAGTGTGTGGGCCAGTAGAAAAACCATCTCACTTTCCTTCAGCTGTATTGGCTCTTTATTACTTTCTGTATGACTAATGCACTGATTTTGTCACTAAAGTGAGCATATGTGACTCCAGTACATATAAGCAACAACTCTGACTATGAAGATACCTTTTGTAGTCAAATTAGACTATAATCCTATTTGAAAGTCTCAAGAAGTTTTATATTTTAAATTGCATCATCAAATTAAATACTAACAGTTATTGTGATTCCTGCTGCAAATGGCAGCATGGAATCTGGTATCTTTGTCGAAATCCTGCATGTGCTTAGTAGATTTGTTTATAATAGGTGACACTAAACTTGCTGTCTGTTTAAAAATGTCACCAGCTGTGTGTATGTGTAAAAAATAAATATACAAATGTGGCAGGTATTAATTAAAAACACAATTGTTGAAATCTTTAATATACAGTAAGTGCTACAGATTGCAATAATGAGCCCGATAAAGGGGTATTGTGTCTGCAGAACAAATGACTGGGTACCTATTGGGGTCCAGGAAGTGGGCGGGCGTAAGGGAGACAGGCAGCTATGACTTGCACTACATGAGAGTTAATACAATACCAAAATGCCTTTTCCTTTGAAGAACCGTCTTTGGGAATAGACTTGGTGGTATCTTGCCGGCTGTCTCTAGTATTTTGAATGAGAGTATATAAACTGTAGTGTAGTATTCCTCTTCTGTTTCCCTTCTCACTTCTCTTTGCTGTATTCTTCCTTAAGTCTTCCCTATTGAGTTAACCAGTGCTGGTCTTTGAAGACGACAGTACAGATAAGTTCAATGGAGCAAAGCTGCAGTTAGAAACTGTTAGATGAGACATAGCTCTGTTGGTAAAAGGGTATAGAAGCTGTCTCCCTCTTTTCCCGCTTCTCCCCACCTCCTTTATCTTTCTCGTTCAGCTCTTGTCACAGTTTGCAAATTGGAATTTATTGAAACATTGGCATTGCGTAGTTTATAGTCTGTGATGTATGTTGGACATAGTGGAGCGAAGTGGCAGTGCACCAAAGTGTAGGGAGGGGTTTTCAGACAAGAGGGACTTGATTGTGGTGTGCAAGAAGAATCATTAGTAATGGGACACTAAAAAGGTCTTGTTACAGTGCAAGGGCGTGCACATTTCTAGTGGTTTTTGTTTGTTTAAGATTTGAGTCTGTTACAAAACCCTCAAAATGGAGGGAATTGCAGAGTGGATAACATTTTACTTTTATTTCTTGGCCTTAGAAAAAGTATTGTTTTGGGAAATTTAACTGCTGTTACTAATTTTGCTTAAAAAGGGAAACAAAGTGTTGCAGTCATTTTATGGAAATACTTTGGGTTAACATTATGCATTCAGAAAGGGTCATATAAGTAAACTTTTCTGTTTGGGAACAAAAAAATGCAAATTAAGTATTTTCTCCCACTGTCTATTGTAATTTAAGAATGGGAACACTTAGTATGCTATAGCTAACAAAAATCCTGATTCTTAGCAGAGTAAGAAGGAGCTGCAAGGCCATTGAGAAGATAAGTTGGTTTTAGTTTTTTGACGTTTTTGGTTTTTTTGTAACATTTGATGCCAGCTCTAGTCAGATGGATTGCAAAAGAGGGAAGTCCCTGGACTCCTTATGTACCTACCTGAATCTATTACAATTTGTGTGAGGGATTAAAAGAATGTGGAAATTCCATGGTGGCGGCTTTCTTATAGTATTCAGTGGATGTATTAGGTTATTGTATTTTTTTTATTTATTAATCTTAACTGCTATTAAAGTCAGAATAAACCATAATCCTACTCATTTTTTGTTATTTGTAATCTTGGCTTTGGGTGGGATTAAAATGTAGGGATTTAAAAACATTTAAGAATTTTTAAAAGGCCAACATTCTTGGGTATTTTTAATACTGAAGCAGCCTGGAGAAGACCGTAACCAACTCCTTTTTGCAGATTGATGTATAGATTAACAAATTTTTGGATGAATTAAAACAGTCAAAATTGTATGGTTTCCAGGAGTGACCATAACCACCAGTTGTAAGGTTAAGCGTGTACATTTTCCATAGTTCCAGCTGGTGTGCTTGAAGGTAAGCTGCTTCCGATGTGTTTGTAGCACAGTGGGGCATCAGTCCTGTTCGAGGCTTTGGGGTACTATTGCAATACAAATAAATGATTTGTAAGCAACTATATTGCTGGTGGTATTGCATATCCTTCAGCATTTCATTATTCAGTATTTTGTCTGAATTTCTTGAACTACTTTATGGAATATCAGTCAGGTGCAGATCAATTAATTTTCTCTAAATTAGCGTACTGAAAACTGCTTGAAGAAAGTGTGTGAAAGATATGAAGGCAGTTGTTTGCAGTGATACAATCTTTCATGACTATTGAATTGTAGATATTTCTGTTCTCTTACAACTGTGCCTTTTTTTAGGGAGGTGGTGGACTCCATGGTGCAGCATTTTAAAGTGACAATATTTGGGGACCGTAGACCAGTTTATGATGGGAAGAGAAGCCTTTATACTGCCAATCCACTCCCTGTAGCAACCACTGGGGTAAGACATATTGGTACTTCTCCATTGTTGCACACAGCTTGTCAGAAAAGAATCTTTCTAAAAATGTTAGCTTCAGAAATATTGAAAATACCTTAGTGCGGTGGTCTCCAAAGTGGGGTGCGCAGCAGGAGGAGCCCCCTTCTTTTTTTTTGGTTCGTCCATTCGGGCAGGAGTCCGAGCGGTTCCCCCCCACACACCCCTTCAGCAAAAATGGTAGAGCCGGCGCGGCAGGGGGTGTGTGCTCAAAATTTTTTTACTGATAGGGGTGCGCGATCAAAAAAGTTTGGAGACCACTGCCCTAGAGTATCTGAAATGCAATAAGAACCGCCCTAATATACATCTTGATGATCCATAAACCCCATAATATTCAGAAAATAATAGTCTTTACCATCTTCTCAGTAAATATTTAATAGTATTCAATATTTTTCTATAGTGAGATCTCATATTAAATACTCAGTTTTACAACATATACTATATAGTATAGTAGTTCTCAAACTTTAGCAACCCAAGGACCCCCATTTGGATTTAAAATATTTCTTGGACACTCAAGACCCCTGTTCAGCCCCAGGCCCCATCCCCGCTCCACCCCTTCCTCCAAGACCCACCCCTGTGTCATCTCTTCCCGCCCCCACTCCACCCCTCCTCCTCCTCCTCTTCCCCGCCAATATACCCAGATGTACAGACACTCTTTTCCCAACCTATGTATTATATAATTTTTTTAACATTAGCTTTAATAAAAAATTTTAATTTATTAGTAGCCATATTATTAAACAGTCACAAATAGGCTTTCAAGTTAAAAATTTCTTAAGATAATGAGTTCGCACTTTGTGGCTAGACTGCTAATACATGAACATATGGATCACATAATTAAGGCGACGTATGCAGCTTGTTGCATCCAGTTTCCTGGGTTTATCCTCTCTCAGCCCAATCCAAAACCTTGGCTTGTAATCATTTTTGAATCTGTGTTTAATCAGTGTGTTTCACCAGACATGATCACAAACCATGTTCAGAAATAGTGATCTAGGCTGCAGGGGCAAAGAGGAACAAGGGTAGTCTACAGTATGTTCATAGCTGCAGTAGCATAGACGTTTAAAATAAAATCATTTCTCTTCTCTTTCCCCTCCCTTCTGTGGTGCAGGGAAATAATGCTGCAGAGTGTGATAGCTATGCTGGCAGACTGAGAGAGCCACTCTTACATAGCTCAAAACATTAAGTGTTGACAGGATCTTGATCTCTGCTGTTAGTTATTTTATAGGCTAAATCCAAGAGCTGCTGCAAAGTGTCATCACTTTAAACTTCCTTCCACCCACTTTATATGATTCTTCCTCCTTATCTCAGATCTCCCTTTCTACTTTCCCATACCTGCCAAATAAAAGCCAAAGTGTTCCTTCTCCCCAGTTTTGACTTCAGTTTGTGGGTAGGTAGGACAAACATAAGCTAACAGTCTGAAAGAGAAAACAGCACCATTTGTAGTCAAGACCTCTATTTGTATCTCATTTGTCTTTTAAATAACTCTTGTGTTCTGCTCCCCCATTCCCTTCAACAGGTAGATTTGGATGTAACATTACCAGGAGAAGGTGGAAAAGATCGTCCCTTCAAGGTGTCAATAAAGTTTGTTTCTCGGGTGAGCTGGCACTTGCTGCATGAAGTTTTGACAGGAAGAACCTTGCCTGAGCCTCTGGAACTAGACAAACCAATCAGCACTAACCCTGTTCATGCTGTCGATGTGGTGCTACGACACCTACCCTCCATGAAGTAGGTTCTCTAATCTTCGTTCCTTCTCTCCCGTTAGCTTTTTTAAATCTTTGGGGTGAAGTCCTTTCATATTTCTGCACAAACATAGCAGGAGGAAATCGATTAAGCCATTCCCTACTCACAATACATCTTACTGATGGGCCTGGGGAGATTCCTGGTCTGAGTCAATTGAAGCTAATATTATCTGAGTGTGAATATTTGTGCAGGGAGGTCAGACCCAGAACAGGTAATATCAAAGACTTTCCACAGTGGATTATTCAAGATAGTTTCTTCCCCCCAAAAACTGTTAAGGACTTGTTCTGGATCTTCAAGTCAAGTTTAAGAAATCTGAAACAAAGTAATAAGGGTTACAATATACTGTAGCACTGCATCTTCTGTGTACTCCAGCTTAGCAGTGGCTCCACATAACTTGTGATGTTTCTTATCTGAAAGCATGTGCCTTTTTAATTCATTGACATTTCACAAAGCTGCAACTTCATGTTTTGGATAAACCGTTGAGATTAGTTTTTTTTACCAGTATCTGTTTTTCTCATCTCAGAATTCTGAAATTTCAAAGGAGGCCAGTGTAATTTTGATATACGTTTTGTTTTATTCATGTATTGGAGGTTACTTTTATCTTTTAAAGTTTGAGTACTGGTTTGAGGCACAAGGGCAGTTTTCTCTTATACAGGGTGAAATGAAATACATTGGTGAAATGTATCTGTAACTTGCCAAAATGATCTTGTGCTTTATGGAACTAAAATCCTTCAACTGTCCCAAATTCTAAAGAAACATGAAAGCTAATGGCCTTTATGCTAATGTCATCCACCCCAAGTAGTTGTATTCTGGGAGGTCGTTGCACAACTATTAAATGCAGACATAACTTTCCTAGTTCTTTGCTTACACCAAGCTTTGGGCAATAGAAAGTGAATCAGTGAGCTGGACTGAAAGCACATGGGTTTCGTAAAACATACCCACTTTCATGCTAGTACAAAAGGATATCTTAAAGACTGGAGCCAATGTACACCAGACACTATTCTGTAGAAGCACCCTGCTAGTCAGCATTTGTGCTGCAGTCAAGATCGTGCTTTACTGAAATTAAATCATTCTTTCAGATCTTTAACATTTAGTTTTTAATTTGCTCTAAATATCAAAAATAGATGTCACTTTCAAAAATGGTAATTGCTTTGGCTAAAATTAAAAATACCATCTTAGAAACAGCAACATACAGAATAATAATAATAATTCAAAATCCTAGCTATATCTTGCCATATTTTGCAAAATGTGACTTTTTGGTACTGATATACATCAATATCCATACAATAATTTATGAAGTGGAATAATAATCTTTGTTACATAAGGCTTTTTAAATACTCTTATGGAAGGCAGTAGCATATACAGATGGGTACTCTTTTTTTTTTTTTTTTTTTTTTTTAAATAGGTATACCCCTGTGGGCCGCTCCTTTTTCTCAGCTCCAGAGGGCTATGATCACCCTTTGGGAGGGGGCAGGGAAGTATGGTTTGGATTCCATCAGTCTGTTCGGCCTGCCATGTGGAAAATGATGCTTAATATTGATGGTAAGTAAAGTATTTGTGTATAACAGAGGTATGGAATGGAGAAGGTTACCTTTTAAGAATAAAAATGTCTGTGCTGTTCAACTAGTTGACTTGTGCGTATCTGAATTTCACTATAGAATAGTACATTTTGTTTGTGGGAATAGTTTTTAAAACTTTCGGAACAAAAGGATTTAATTGCGGGAAACTATCAGTTCCAAAATTTAACTTTTCTCTCGGCTATAAATTAAGAAATTAAGCTTAAAGTAAATAGCTAATTTCAAGTATTCTTGCATATACTCTAGAAAAATACAAAAATTAATCTCTTGTCTATTTAGTTGCTTTATTTAAATTTAGAGTTGCTACAAGATACATAACCAAATTTGGCTGTCACCTGAAAAGCTATTTCTAAAAGTAAATGGCTCAGTTTGAAGATTCTGCAGCCTTTTATTGTAAAATCATTACATAGAGCACAAATTATTTAATTGATTGAAGACTATATTTTCAATATTGTGACTTGTCTATAAGACTTCCTTTATAGTTATGTGTTTATAATTATAAATATAAAAAATTACTACCAGGCTTAGTTCCTTTGCAATGGGCTTAATTTAGTCTTTTGGCTTTTCTTGCAAAGGTGATTTAGAAGTCGTAGTATTTGTATATCTGGATTTGCCATTGAAGTGTACACACTTGGCCAAAAGCTAGTTGTCCTAATCGAGAAACAAAAAAGTGTGTTCAAGATATATGACATGCTCCCTCTACATAAGGGAGACTATCACCAGTACCCGGGCAATGAGTTTGTGGGAAAGAATTGTCAGTACCTAGACAAAACGCTTAAAGTGTGTTACCTTACGAACTTCAGTACAAATACATGATTCAATAGTTGCTGTCAGGTTTGGTGTATTCCATCTAGTTAGATGAAGCGATCACAGTTGTTTATATTGAGCTAGTTGAGAGTGGCAGTTCTGCAGCACAGACTAAAGACCTAACAGCAGGCTTCTGAGAAGAGTTGTTGTACTTGTCAGACAGAATATTCTACAGACTACACGGATGTAAGCATTCATCTCAGGCACATGAATTTAAGGCGTTTTAATGGAACATGCTCTTTCTTTTTGAAGGGATCTGGCTGAAAATGGCTTGTGCTGCTTAATCTGCTTGAAATATTCTGCCAACCTCTTGTGGCCATTGATCAGCATCTCATACAAACATTTTAATGTCTTCTTCCATGCTGAAGACTTGCCTTGATAATGTCCCCCACACATTCTGAATTCCAGGTTTGACTATTGTAACTTATTTTATACAGGGATGAAGCCACAGGCCTGAAAATGCTCTAAATAGTATAAAATTCAGCAGCCCATCTACTAAGCAACGGATGTGTCTGTACGCATTGCCCAGTCCTCTGTACTGCGGATCCCCACTAGTTAGTACAGTTCAGGGTCTGTCTCCTGATATTTAAAGCCTTCTGGGACTCTTAGCTCTCATGACAGCTACATTTCATTGGAACTATGAAATTGTTGACCAACAGGAAAAGATTCAGGAGTGCGGGAGACAAAACTGTAATAGGAGCTGGACTGAGATTGTGGAACTGTTTATCTTGGGTAGTACGCTGTACTTCAAGACTAGTGCTGTTAGTTTTCTAATAGTTTTAAGTTTTTCACTTCTTAATAGCCACACATAATGTAAACCTTTGACTCCGTTAGCTAGATGCTGCAGTAATTTAAAACAGCAGCTTTATTTCTTACACTTTAATTATGATGATATTGTGTTCGTCATGGCAATAATAATATGATAATGATCCTGTCAAATGGGCTATATCAAAAGATTGCAACTAAGTTAAATTAATTTTCCCAACTATGCAAACACAAATTAAAAATCGGAGAAGCGGGGAAAAGGAAAGATACTCTGTTACAGCCAGACGTGGATTGTTGGAGATATGAGCTGAGACTGAAGCTGGTACCATTTTTTGGGCAGTCAGGAATGCCTCAGGTGTTCCATTAGGTTGGAGGCCAGGTCACTTTGATGGATGGTATTTTTTTTTCTTTCCCATTAGCAAGATTAGCAAAGGATGCAATAAATGAGTAGGCAGATACCATATTTAGGGTAGCTAGGGTACAGTGTTAAAATCCAAGAGACCGTGAGGCAAGGTAGACTTGAAAGCCACTAGATGTGCAATTTAGAGCAGAAAATAGCAAAAGAGGGGCAGACACCAAGAAACAAGTTGACAAAAGCCACATCCTTGTGGAATGCCTTTGAGTTTTATATATTTTTTTCAACGTATTATGACATTGGAGCAAGTTGTCCCCTATTTCATACTTTTGTAACCATTATGTACCTCTCATGTGCTTCAGAGACAGAAATGAAAATACATAATTGTTGCAGCTGAGGATACATTGATCCACCTTGTTTCTGCAGGTTTAGGGAACATGTGACAACTTTCATATCTAGCCATGCTTACTGCACAATTATTTTCTCATGGACAGTAAAAGTAAACAAGACAAACAATCCATTTCTGTCATTTCCATTTAATTCAGAATTTTGCATTTTGTAAGGATCAATAATATTGTACCAATCAGCAAATCATACCCAGGTTTTTCAGTTAAATGGCCCACTTGTAACACAAGGATATTTGACTGTAAAGGTCATGTAATAATTGGTTCAAGACAGTGGTTTTCAACCTTATTTCATTTGTGGACCCCTACAAAATTTCAAATGGAATGGCGGACCTCTTTGGAAATCTTAGACATAGTTTGAAAACCCCCTGGGGTCCACAGACTACAGGTTGAAAACCACTGGTCCAAGCAAAGTTATTGCATTGTTCACATTAGCTGAGATCTTTCTGAATTTCTAGCTATTTAGTAACTAAGACTTATTACCAAAAATGCCAGTATTTCAAAAGAGAAATGCAATGACTCAATGCTTTGCATCTAAAACACATCATAATCCTCTCCTACAATTGTTGATGTATAGGAGCAGCTGATATTCTTTAATACCAAGCCAAATACTGTTTAAGTCAAGCTATTTGCAGTGTCTGCAATGGGGAGGAGAATTCTGAGGTTTCATAGTAGAAATACCGAAGTCTATGCGCTTACATACTGAACTTCTTGGAAAATGAGCAATGAAAAATTGATCCTTTTCTTTTCTCAAGTCTGGCAGTAAAAAGAGGGGGTAGTTCTTTGTAAATCCAGTGTACCCAACCAAAACTGTACCTTTTAAAGCAGTTAACTCTGATGTGGCTATTGGTTAAAAAGCAGTTAAATTAAAATTATTTGAGTTTTATGCTACTACAAGTACTGTAAATTCTCAACAGTATGTATGCTGCATATTGAGGAGAGACTAGTTTGTGTTTTGTTTGTTTTTTGTTTTTTGTTTTGTTTTTTGCTGTAAAGAAAATAGTCTTAATCCCCACTGACACTGAGTCTTGCCTTTTTGTTGCTTTTTGTAAATTAAGCTTTCCCCATCACTGCGAAATAAGGTCTTGTTAACCAGAAGGTTTGTTGTTTTTATCATCTTGGTAGAAGTTATTCAATTCTAGAGAAGATTTACAGTGGATGTGCAACAGACTATTACATTCAAGTGAAATTCCTAAATAGAAATCATTTTGATGTTTAACTGCAGATTATGGGAAAATGACTTTGCTAATTTGGTTTGAAATTTAAGATTAAATCTACAATCAAATTATTGGAGTTTGTTTTGATCACTTACCTCATACAAGGTGCTCTACAAAATATCTGTTCCTATCAGTTTCACAAATTTTGTTACCATGGAGATGAACCACAGATCCCCAGTTGTTGGAGGCGTAAGCTATTTGTGTTCATTCAGTAATCGACATCTGTAGGTGTCTGCTGGAGTGCGTCATACAAAGTTGGCAGCTTACTGGAGTGACGCATATCTGAAGAATTTTTATTATTTGTATGGGGGATTTTGGTGTTTTAGTATAAGGGACCTGGGGACTTCATAAACTGTTAATTAATTATTTCATAGTCTAATATTTTTTGCTATTTAAAGACTTTAGTGTATTGCTCTGCCTTTTTATTTTTGGCCTCAATTGAATGAAGGTATGGACTGAGCTAATAGCACCACCTAAAGTTAAGATTTCCCGATTCTTCCCAGTATAAGTCCCTGTTTTCAGTTGTTTATAACTTTGCCAAACTTCAACCATTTGGGGTGAAATTTTCCATGCACTGAATGAGGCAAGTGTACTGTGGAAAAAATACAACACCAAAATATATAACATATTTGGTCAGAGAAACATGAAGGCATTATTTAAAATCTAAGTGAAAAATAACTTTCTAGACTGCCTCAGAGGAGAAATAAGCACATCCAGAAACCACACAATAATTTTATTGGCAAGTTTGGCAATGGCCTTTTAACTGTGGACTAGTAAGGAGATTTTGAATTTCCTTTGCATTTGGCAATTTGAGCTAGATGACAGTAGCGAACATATAAAGAAAGTAATGGACATGTGAATAGTTCCAAACTAAGCCATCCAAAAAACAAAAGAAAGAAAAGGAAGATCTTGAAACTAACAATGTTTGCTACTATCACATAGTTCACTCTGCTTATGTATTCTTCCTCTTTCCCCACCCTGTGTCTGTCTAGTCTATTTAGGGTCAGGGACCATCTACTATTCACCGTTTGTACAGTGCCTAGTACTATGAGGCCCCATTCTTGATTGGCCCTTAGGCACTACCACAGTGAACATGATTAATAACTTCTGCTGCGGAATGTCACTGTTGGCAGCTAGAACAAGATTTGTCCTTTTGGCTTGCTGATCTGTGGGTAGCATTTTTTGTTTTGGTTATGTCTACTTTAAAAGCAGCTTGCCTTGCCTTGTCAGGGTTAGTAGAGAACAGAGTGTAACATTAGGACATTGTTCCTTTGTAGTACTGAACCAACTTTGCATGAAAAGTCTCTGGACAGACTTTTGTTTGTTTATAGGCCATTTCAGCTTATCTAAGTGCTAGTTTACACTGGCAATGCGCTAAAGTGCTAAAAAACCCACCTTCACCCGAGCCAGAAAGTTACAGCGCTGTAAAGTGCCAGTGTAGACAAGCCCTTAGCTAGGATAGCACGGGTGTCCATCACAAGTCTCCATAACTGGTAATCTTATAAGCTGTCTTACCAGGGTAGTCAAGGACTGAATGGCTTATAGAAACCGAACTACTGTCACATATCTAGAGGTGGTCTTGTCAGGTCAGAAATCAGACACACTGGTTGGGCAGCATGGGTGAAGCGTTCGTAGCCGCTGCACGTGCAGTGCACTCATTGACACTTTACCAATTTGAGGGGTAAGTATAGGATTTCCACCTCCAGGTATTGTCAGTCGAAGACCTTTCACCAGAACTAAAACTTATGTTAGAAATGTGTATACAAATACTCTTATTCCAGAAAGATTGCACATAATCTCTTAATGCAGAATTTTAATTACCTGTTAAAAGCTCTTGTCAGGCTTGATATTGCCTTTTTTGGTAATTAAAACCATTCATTTGCATTTCTAATCTGCTTCTCTTTAGAAAAGCAGTAAATGTGGAGAGTACATTAACCCTTTGGCTTCTGCACACCTGGCCTTGATTCTCTGCAAAGTCTTAGTGTCTCTATTCATACTGTACATGGTATGGCTTGTGACACTGGGTTGCATTTCCTTGGTGAGAGTGCCTCTTCACAGCAGCAGTTCCCAACCTTTTTGGCAATTCTAATGGACTTGTTTGTGCCAGCAACCTCTTGAAATCCTTTGCATCCTAACTAAGGATAAACACAAGTGCCTGTGGCATCAGAGTTCATTAACTCTGAGGGAGATGAAGAATGAGGAAAAGTGGGACGAGAGGACCTCAATTTCTGAAATTCCACCATCCCAGAACCAAGATAGCTGCTAGCTGCTTCTTCTGGCTACTTGGATGCTATATTAGATAAGAACCCAGAGAGAGAGAAACATTTACTTGGTTTAAATACAGTTTAGGAGTCTTCTGCCTGGTGAGGAGAGACTTCAGTAATAATGTAATTGCCTGGACTGACATGAAGTCTCATCTTCTAAGCCTTATATCAGACTCATTTTCCTATTGCTTCATGTACTTGAAAAGTACCTCTTGTTATATACACGCGCTGAATACCACAAGTTAGGTCAAGAAATGTAGGAAAAACTTTTACAGTCTAAACAGTGTTTAAGAACATAGAATCCATTTATCCTAAGTGCAACGTGACTATGTCACAACACTCTAACTCTCAAAGTGCTTTTGGATCTTTAATGAGCCATTGATTAGTCATAACCTTACTTTTACATTTTATCCAAAAGACAGCATCTTTAGCAGAGGGGTGTCATTACACACCATCCTTTGGTTTTGGTTCCAAACTGTATCCGAAGGAAGGATGTCATCATTTGGACCACCACCACTTACTCAAGCACCCTGTGTATATGGGACATCCTTTCAAACCCTGATGAGTCTTCTCAAAAACTAAGCTAGAATTCAGCATGGCGATGTACGCTTGCAGACTGTAATATCTTGATTGCTCAATACTGAGCTGTCATAAAACTTTCTAATATGTTTTGAAGAAAACTTGAGTGCTACAAAACATGCACTTAGTGCTCACTTTGAATTAAAAGTCAGATGATTTGTCTGATTCTTTGGCTTCCCAAGATGGCTGTTTGCTTCCTTCATGTTTTTTTTCCTCTCTCTCCCTAGTTTCTGCCACTGCCTTCTACAAAGCACAACCTGTAATTCAGTTCATGTGTGAAGTTCTCGACATTCATAACATTGATGAACAACCGAGACCTCTGACTGATTCTCATCGGGTAAAATTCACCAAAGAGATAAAGGGTGAGTAGAAAGTTATCTCTAATCAGCATGGAACAGATTGTGTTTAATGTGCTCAGAAGGTTAGTTATAACAGACACATTAACTGAAAATCTCAGAATTAATATAACCTGGATCAAAAGTGAGTGTGTCCAAAATAATTGCAATATTTACTATCTTTAGATCTAAAATTACTACATGAGCTGCATGGCTCTTTAAACTGTCTGCAAAGCCCAACAAAGATGAAATACTAGATAAACTCTGATATTTTAAAGGTCAAATAGTAAGACTGCTTGTTATAATGAATGTACCAAAGCAATCACATTGCTGGATGGCTGACTCTTGTTTAGGAGATAATGTCAGTAGTACACACACTCCTGCTGCTATTTAAATGCTGAGGCAAAGCAAATATATTGGTTTTCAAAGCTGGAGTCATTGATTGTCTGCCAATATTTTATTAATATGACTTTATATCAATTGTGATATAACAGGGATAGCTCAGTGGTATTTGCCAACCTTAGGCGGGGGGACAGATTCTATCTTGAAGAATTGATTTAGTTGGTGGAAGTTTGGGTAGTTTCATTACATACGCTACTTTGGTGTCTGCTTTCATGCTTCTTTGCACTCCAATGTATAGAGTAATTTGCAGCAGGGGTAAGACCTTGTTAGGAGGGTTTGAACAAAGTCCTTCCTGACATTTTTTTCTGTCACTTGCTGCAAGAGTACATGCCATTTAACAACCAATCAGTTTAAAAAGGTAAGGTACAGCCAGTCAGACCCCTGTGTTTGTAAAATCAAGAAATTCTTTTAAAAACGGTACCTTTAATGGATAAATTATTTTGTAACTGGCTCAAACACAAATCTTTCTGTTTTTAAATCAGTCAGAATGCAGCATGTCTAACTGTACAGTGAGCAGCTGTCACTCTACTTCACCAACACATCTCAGTCATTGTAATAGAAATAGCCACTGTAAGAAAACACTGCAAGGTAAATTAACCTTGGTTGTTAATATTTATTTGTATTATAGTAGTACTTAAGGGCCCCAACTAAGATCAGAGCACTATTGTGCTAAGCACTGTGCATATATATAGCAAGACAGTCCCTGCCCTGAAGAGCTTTCAATCTAAATAGACAACAGAAGGTCCGAGGGGAAACAGTGTGAGAGGTGAAGAGACTTTTCCAGTGACAGAGTAGACCTCTGTGAATAGAACCCAGGTCTCTTGAATCCTAGTCCAATATCTTGTTTATTAGACCATATTGCTGCCTCATCCATTTCTCATGTCCCTGAAGGCAGAGAGAGTGCCTATCCTATGACACTGCCATCACGGTATCATTTTTATGTAAATATCCACTTTGTATTGTTATGAGGAATTAATAGAGTAGAGTTAACTTGGATTACCATATACTTACTAGAATTCCAATGGGATTTCTGTGAATTTACCAGCTGGATACCATGGAATAACATGGATTAATTCGTGCTAACTGTGCAATCAACTCCGATAGCTATGGTGCAAAAGAAGGAGGAAAGCATATAGAATCAGGGTTCTGCTCATGCTTAGAGCATGGACTAGATCTTAACTTCAGCTACTCAAGATTGTACAGAAAACTAATGACAAATCTCTAGAATTTAGAAATCTTGATGTCGCAATGAAAATAAAGCAAGTTAGTTAAAATACTGATTAAAGCTAATGGATACAAGTGGGAGAAATCACCTAGGAAAGTAATTTTTAAACTATCTTACTTATCCCCTTGGTACAGATATGGTTCCTCAGTCCTAGGGTGCATTGGAATTAGTCACCATGGGCAAAAAGGGCATTGCTGCCCTTTGAGAACCTGAACAGAAAACTATATTTTTGAATCCAGACTTCAGTCTCCATCAGGCTAGTCTCACTTATCTTAAAATTAGTGTAACAGCTTCACCTGGAATTATAAATTACTTTGAATTGCATGTGTTGTAGCTAGGATTTATTTTTAAAAGAAACTCATGATTCTCCACTATTAGAAATATTTTAAAATAACTACCTCTTAAATGAAAGTCAGAAATCAAATAATGCATTAAATGCAGAACATGAGTTTCTAACACTGTTCCATAAGATCATTGTATCTATTTAACACTCAGAGTTCTTGACTGTTGTGTGTACTGTTATAAGAAACTTATGCAAACACTTAACATGTATATGTTGCATGACATTGTTTTTTCTTGTTGCTTTCATACAGGTCTGAAGGTTGAAGTGACTCACTGTGGAACAATGAGACGGAAATACCGTGTTTGTAATGTAACAAGGAGACCTGCCAGTCATCAAACGTAAGCAGACATTTGTCAGAGTGGAGAATGTGTAGCAGCTTGCCCTAACATCAAATACTTGGAGGGATGGACTGAGAGTTTATTAAAATCATTTTGGAGAATTCTGGTAGTTAAACTTTCAATGCTATTTTGACTAAAATTCTTGTGCTGTCTTTCCAGCTTCCCTTTACAGTTAGAAAACGGCCAGACAGTTGAGAGAACAGTAGCACAGTACTTCAGAGAGAAGTATAACCTCCAGCTGAAATATCCTCATCTTCCTTGTCTACAAGTGGGACAGGAGCAGAAACATACCTACCTGCCTCTAGAAGTAATGATTCTGTTAAATTGGTGTTTTAGTCCAGTAGCATATTTTTGCAGAGTGTTAATTTATTTCTCATGCAATATAAGCAGTTTAGCATATTTATATATGTTCTCATTCTTTTGTTGTTACTGCTTTGGTTTTACTACAAATAGAGAGAAACTTTAAACCAGACAATCTTTTCCTTTTATTAGTATGGATACCAATCAAGTCACTATGAAAAATAGATTTAAGTATCAGCTACATGTATATAGAAGATTTGCATGTAGTCACTGCATAATTCCCTGTGTAATATTAGGAGTGCTGCATCTGTAAAGTCTGCAATTGTATCTACCAATTTTTTTTTTTTTAAGGTATGTAACATTGTGGCAGGCCAGCGATGTATCAAGAAGCTAACAGACAATCAGACATCAACTATGATAAAAGCAACAGCAAGATCTGCCCCAGATAGACAAGAGGAAATCAGCAGATTGGTTAGTTCATAACTTCTGTATCAGAGGATGAGCATGTTCATCTTCACTAAACTGCCTTGCACTTGTGAAGGCCATTACATTTCTCTGTACCTGACCTGATCTCTGTCCTTTGCTACGAAAGCCTCTTACTTTATTCTCAGGTACCAAACAGGTTCTGGTGGCCACGTGGTATGTGAAGATTATGGAACCAGGGAGGCTCCCATGACTCCTCTGATCCCTCCCATTAAATAGAATATCTAGGTCAAGCATTCAGGCTCACCTCCCTGTTCCATAATCTTCACATACCCCGTGGCCACCAGAACCTGTTTGGTACCTCCCCTCCAGCATTTGGAACCCTCCTTGATTTTATTAATAAAAGTTATTTAATTTGAGATCTCTAATTAAAGGATTAGAGGTATGGTCTGAGCCCAGGACTGAAATGTTAGGGACTCCTGTGTTCTAATCATGGACCTTACACTGGCTACTTTGTACCTGATTCAGCAAAGCACTGAAGCATGTGCTTAACATTAAGCAGCTGAGGTCTCCCATTGGAGTCAATGGAACTTCAGGTTCTTGCAGTTAAGCATGTGCTGGTGTTTTTGCTGGAATGAGACCTTCATTTTTGACATTATCAACAAGCTGAAAAATGAACAGAGTTCTTAACTTCCTTACAGGGATGTTCTGACAATTAATGTATGTAAATTACGTACCTACCTCCGGTGTTTCTGCCCCCTCCCATTCCCATATTATCTGAACACCTCACAATCTTTAATCTTTTGATATACTCTGAACACTGCTGTGAGGTAGAGAAGTACTATTTATATCTCTATTTTACAGATGGAGGGAGCTAATGTATGGAGACTAAGTAACTTGCCTAAGGTTCTACAGGAAGCCTATGGCAAACAGGAAGTTGAAACTGTTTCCCATGTCCCAGGCAAGCACTCTAACCAATGGGCAATATTCGTCCTCAATATATGCTAAATAGCATCACTTGACAGTCCTGTTTTTTCTCTTTCTGCCTGACCAAACCAGCCTTTCTAAAACATGTTAACATTTTCCTGACTTGGAACTGTTGGAAATATCTCGTTTTATTTGAATAACATCACAAAAAATTAAAGGATAACTTCTATTTGAAAAAGGTGCTTTTGAGCTGACAACTGAGAATTTGTGTTTGATAGGAATAAGGCTCTTCTGAAAGATGCTGAAAAGGCTAATTCACGATCTTCTCTTGAGTGCTAATAATTCAAAGGGAACTGAAAACAGTTGGGTTTTCATAACCTAGTTTGTCCTTCACACTGAGGGCAGCAAAAAATTTGCTTTGATGAATGCCCTGAATATGCATATTGTGGAGTGTCTAAACATCAAGTGGCCATTTTCACACTGACTTAGTAATATAATAGTAAAATTGAATTTTAGGTAGCTTTTAAAATTCCATGTATACAGAATAGAGATTAATTTTATAATTAATTGGTACTTCTGTACTTTAGCAAGATAACTAGAGTTATCTAAAATTTGTTTTGAAACAGCATTGTCATGCATGCTAGATACTCTTTAATACAATACACTTTTTATGCAAAATATTTGCAGCAGCAAAAATTAAATAAATTGGTGTTTGGGTAACTTAAGGGAATATGAGTAAGATCTCGTGTCATGGGGCAAGTGGTTTGAATGAGAGTTTTGGTTAATCGATGGCTGGGTAAATGAGGTTGGACAGTTCTATATGATCCTTAGTTTTTGCTGTTAGTGAAGAGGAGGACACTTATGCAGCTCTGTTATTGGTTGTCTTATTTGTAGATGCAGATTAAAAATTGAAGAGTTTTTGTAACATGGAAACTTCTCCTTTCCCCAGGTAAGAAGTGCAAATTATGATGCGGATCCATTTGTTCAAGAGTTTCAGTTTAAAGTTCGTGATGAGATGGCTCATGTGACGGGGCGTGTGCTTCCAGCTCCAATGTTGCAGTATGGAGGACGGGTGAGAATTTTTTTTTTTTTTTTTTTTTTTTTTGGGTATCTTGCTGTACGCTAAACCACAGATGATTCTCCATGTAAAACTGAAAACGTTGGGACAGCTCAGTTCCCTTGTAGTATTGCAGCAGCTCAGAATTTGAGCCACAAGCCTTGCGATTGTGAGGGGTGTTTTCCTAAAATGGTGGGTTTTTTTCTCTCACTGTTCCAATCAGTTGAATATCAGCGTATTTCTTCTATCTCCGTAGAATCGAACAGTGGCAACCCCAAGCCATGGCGTATGGGATATGCGAGGGAAACAGTTTCACACTGGTGTTGAGATCAAAATGTGGGCCATAGCTTGCTTTGCAACGCAGAGACAATGCAGAGAAGAAATACTGAAGTAAGGCATGTCTTAATTCAGGCATTGTACCATTCTTTCAGTGAACCCATCAGCTGCAAAATTCTAAGATGGCACTTGCTACATATCCAGTGCCCATTCTAGCCTAGTGTTCAGGCTGGGGTAGGCATTTGATTTGGAACGCAAAACTACTTCTTTTCTTCTGTGCTGGAGCTTGGAAAATCTGCCATCTTTGCAGCTGAAAGTGTACATCGATTCTGTGTGTTAAGTGTTGCTACAATGGGGCATGCTACTTAGTGCGTTTGTCCTAAAGCCCTATAAAGTCTGCCCTCCCTAACCTTTCATAATGGTATTTTAAGACTGTCACCATCCTTATAATCAGAGTACAGTGGATGCTGTTGTTGAAGTTCAGTAAACTCCATTCTGTTTCACTAGGGGTTTTACAGATCAGCTGCGCAAGATTTCGAAGGATGCAGGGATGCCCATCCAAGGCCAGCCATGTTTTTGCAAATATGCACAGGGTGCAGACAGCGTGGAGCCAATGTTCCGACACCTTAAAAACACCTATTCAGGACTCCAGCTCATCATTGTCATCCTGCCAGGGAAAACACCTGTGTATGGTAAGGGAATAACATAAGGGGAGGGTATATGGTTTGGCTCAAGTGTGCTAGCTGGTGTACTTGCTCCTCAGCTTGTAAGAGGCTAAATTCTAGATGATTGTCCTTGAGTCATCCGAAACCAGATGCTTTATCATAGCCTAAAATGAATTGGGAGACAGGTCAAAGCATGCATTTGAATTGGAAGTTGATAGGGCAGAATATAAATTTAACTAATAGTGGCTTTGGCTGTGTTCTGTTCTCTGCCTGAATTTCAAACAGGCTTAAAAATCTTAATACATTTAAAAAAATTTAAATTAATGCTTGCTTCTCAGCGGAGGTGAAACGTGTGGGAGATACGCTGTTGGGGATGGCCACGCAGTGCGTTCAAGTCAAGAATGTCATAAAAACATCTCCTCAGACTCTCTCAAACCTGTGCCTAAAGATTAATGTTAAATTAGGAGGAATCAACAACATTCTTGTACCTCATCAACGGTAAGAATCTCTAATGAGGGCCACTTTGGGATTTATTCTTGTCTATTTTCAGTTTGATATTTAACATCCAAAATTACCCTTTGGAAAGGTTAAGTGCAAAATGGTATGTTATTTGTGAACCAAAGATGCTGCTCTTGGCATTGCAACATTGCATCTCACAGCACATCCTGGTTCAGCAGTGACCTCCAGGATACTTCCTACCTGATCTGGTAAGTGGAGACTTGGGTCATATTGAAGCTCTCCCCAGTAGGTGTCAAAAAGGCTGTTTAGTCTCTGAATTAGAAGGTTGCAAATCAAATCCCCCTTTGAGATGTTGGGCCACTACCCAGTACTTGAGGAGAAATGAATGAGAGGAGATCCTGGCGTTCTAGAGGTATTGTCTTTGAATGGAAGTATTAAGTTAAGATTCCATCTGTAGAGGCGGTCTGGGTAGAAGTGTAGGATACCACAGCATTCTTCAGAGAAGATCACAGTGCTCAGCCAGCTGACAAATTCTGCAGTCCTGTGTGTTGTTAACAGTGGTAGATCATGTACTATGAGTCTTTCACCTCTGCTGTTGCATAAGTCCTCTAGATCATCCTCCTGCTAGTGTATGATGGTTCTGTATGCTGGTTCTGTATGCTATATTCAAATGCTTTGTCCCAGTCCATTTTAAATGTTTCAAGTGACAAGGCTTCTACTACCTTGCTTATGAGGTTCTAATAGATCTCACTGATTAGAAGCTTCCCCTGATAATGGCTCACTGGCCAGGGTCATTGTACTACTAGTCTAGTCTATATGCATTTCCACTGTCTTAGAACAAACAATCCATTGAGAGCAGAGACCACAGTATCCACCCTGGAGACTGGGCGTTTGGCCACCTTAGCTCCAAGTGTCACTGGAACAGATTTAATCTTGGGGAAAAAGTGGAGTATGCAGAAGGTAATGTGGTGGCCCAGAATAATCTCTTGCAAGTTCTCTCTGGAGACTGTTTCTGAAAGCTCTGTGCCCCGGAATCGGTAGCCAAAGTGACACATGAAGCACATAATCCATTCTCTAGTCCATGAGAATGGATTGCAAGCTTTAACATACCTCCTTGTTACTCATGCCACATCACCCAGAACAGTGTGTGTACTCTAGCTACGTTTTTTGCCATTGTACTGTGTACATTGTACAGTGCCTAGCACAATGGAGCTCCATTCTTGATTGTTCTCTAGGTACTACCCTAATCAGCATGATTGATAACAATCATGATATGTCTTTGTAGGGAATTATTTTTAATGCTGGGTCATGGTTTTTAAACTAATTTCTGTAATAGCATTGTATTAGCAGTAAACAGTGATGTATTTTGGAATGACTATTAGAGTGTTTAGGAAAAGTTCACAACAATATGCCTGACACTGATTGCGTTGGCTAAACATGGTCTTCTGAATGTCTGATAGAAATGTCGTCTTCTTCCCTACCCACACTCAAGTTAAGAAACAAAATTCAGGATTGAGAAGTGTAATTGTAGGTGAATGGTTGGTGCTAGGTTGACTTATCACCTTATTTTTTTTTTTTTTAAGACCTTCTGTGTTCCAACAACCAGTGATCTTCTTGGGAGCAGATGTCACTCATCCGCCTGCTGGGGATGGAAAGAAGCCTTCCATTGCTGCTGTAAGTCCTATGAAATTGGCTTAGTTGTTTTCATATGTTATGAAAAGGAGAGAATAGAAAATGCAGCTACATTTATGAGAGGACTGAAACGTCATAAATTAATTCATTGACTTTTGATGTGGCTTTCATTTTCCCCTGCATATTCCAGTTCTGTGCATACAGAAATCAGACAGCTTCTTGAAAACAAAAGTACTGCTTAAAATTTCTGATTCATGCTTTTTAGTGTTCTAATATACTTAGTGAAGATGACGTTACGTCAGTGGTGCTACTAAATAATAGTTCTTTGAGAGAACATAACTGAATTGTAAGTGCTCTAAATTCCAAAAGAAACCATGCACCTCTAATAGTTAAACTAACAAAATGCTGCTGTGTTTATATTTAAACAAAGATGACTTTAAGAGACTGGTGTTGGCAGGAAGATCTTCAATAATTTTCTCCTTTTCAGCCTGGGAAGGACAAGCGGGCTGTAAGGTGAGATCTTTAGACACATGGGTACTCATGTTGCTCTTTGCTACATTATCTGCTCTATTTCCCAGAATGGAAGGGGGAATATTCAGAGTTCCTAATGAAGAGGCAATGAACCAGGAGGAGTTTTTGCTTGAATTACTAAAGTGGGGGTAGAAGAGGAAATATTTCACTGCCAACGAAAGAGGAAGAATAATTCCAAGGCAGATATAAAATAGGGGTTTTTGTGGAGGGCTGGTGAAAGGCAAGTTTCAAACACTTTCCTGTAAGAGATTTAAGATTTCTAAACCCACATCTTACAATAAGTTCTGTGCCACTTGCTTAAATGATCTGATTATTCTTTATTCTCTTCTTAAAATAAACCTTTAAATTTAAAACCCCTTCCCTTTTCCCTGGTAAAATACTTTGTATCAATTCCACATGGATCTTTTACATTCTCATTTTTCCCCCCATAGGTTGTAGGTAGTATGGATGCTCATCCAAGCAGGTATTGTGCCACAGTGAGAGTTCAAAGGCCTCGGCAGGAGATTATCCAAGATTTGGCCTCCATGGTAAGAGAACTCCTCATCCAGTTCTACAAATCAACGCGATTCAAACCCACACGTATCATCTTCTACAGGGATGGGGTTTCTGAAGGACAGTTTCGACAGGTTCGTTGCACTTGAATTTTTTACCGTGGCAAGATTTGAATTGAGAAATGTTATAGTTCCGTTTTTCACACGTGCATCTGAGTTAAGATGTAGCACCATAGTGTATTGGCTACACTTCTTACGGAAGTGTGAAATCCCAGCTAGGGAATCCCATTAGGTGGAAACTGCTTGGAGTTCCTCAGATTGTGGGCTGAGGAAAGTAATGATATATTGTATCAAATAGATGAAAAATGTGTTTCCTGGTTGAGAAGCTGATCATTTAGAGCCATAGATGAGTATAGACTTGCTACAAATTACTAATATTGCATAACAGACATGAAACAAGTGTTAAGTAGAGAGTGCTATTTACTAGACACAATGTGCAGAGTACAATGTAAGAGTAAATTAATCTATTGTTTCTGTACTGTAGGTGTTGTATTATGAGCTGCTAGCAATTAGAGAGGCCTGCATCAGTCTGGAGAAAGATTACCAGCCAGGAATAACCTACATCGTAGTACAGAAACGACACCACACACGATTGTTCTGTGCGGACAGAACTGAAAGGGTAATTCCAGTGTAGTTATGTGTGTGAAAAGGTTAATAAAGAAAAAAATGTGTTAGTATTGTTGCTAACTGTATAAATGTACAAACTGTACAAAATCCACTTGATGTATTCCTCACATTCAGAGGAGATGCTCAAGACTGACAGGTGCAAAAAATTGATCCCCAACTTACTTTGTCTTTGAAGATCTTATTTTATTTTATTCTAAATTCAGTTGTAAAACTTCAGCTGATGACTGTGGGCAGTTCTTGTAGAATTACAGGTGTTAATGTGACATTTAGAAGAAATTAAATATCTTGAAATACTATTTGATACAGGCTCTACAAAAATGTTAAATACAAGAGAATGTGAAAGCACAAAGGACTTTATTTCAGTCAAGTTTACGTGTTTTCTGAGTGATCTAATGCAGACTGGGCGGGTACACAAACCAAAATATATATAGTTAAATCTTTAGCTACTTCCCCCTTCTGAAGGCAGGTGGAACTGAAAGTGCTGTTGATGCACCATGCTTAACTTTAGAGCGAAGAGGGGAGTGCTTTGTCCAAAGCAAACATCACAGGTCATTATATTTGCTTATTCCAAAGGGAGGGGTTAAGGTGAGGGCTCCATTCACTGAATGCAGTATATTCTAAATAGAATGTTGTGTTTTAAAGTTACGATTGGATGGCATAAGTACATCATAATTTTTTATTGCTTTATTTTCTAAAAAATTGACTAGCTAATAGTGCTTTCATCAAAACCCCTCTGTAGGTTGGAAGAAGTGGCAACATTCCAGCTGGAACAACTGTAGATACAGATATTACACACCCATACGAGTTTGATTTTTACCTCTGTAGCCATGCTGGAATACAGGTAAGATACCTTCCTTTATAAACTAATACATATGGCTACAGCAAGTATTCTTTCCCTTTTTTGAAAATATGCGCGCGCACACACACACCTGTGTGTTAGACAAACATTTAGGAAAACAGAACACTGTTAAACATCTGTTTAGTTGTAATGAAATGAACATTGTTTACGTTTGAGAACTTGATTCAATTTGAGGATTGAAAGCAGCCTTGAAAATTAGTTGATTTAAGCCTAGACTGATGGTAAACTATAGGATAATGAAACTGAATCTAGCAGTTTGGTGGTATTGCCAGCAGTGCAATGGCGATCCAACTTAATGAGGAAAATTGGATCAAAATATTGAGTTCAGAAGAATGGAAAAAGTTAAACTCTTCAAAGTTTTAAGTTCTGTTCTTTATGAAATCTTTGACCAAACTGCAGGGAATTTTGGTGGAGTGCAGCAAGTATATTCTGGGTTTTTTTGGTTTGAATCACTGATTGCTATAAACAAAGATAGATACACCTCTACCCCGATATAACACGACCCAATATAACACAAATTTGGATATAACGTGGTAAAGCAGCGCTCCGGGTGGGCGGGGCTGCACACTCTGGCGGATCAAAGCAAGTTCGATATAACGCGGTTTCACCTATAACGCAGTAAGATTTTTTGGCTCCTGAGGACAGCGTTATATCAGGGTATAGGTATACTATGATTGCCCTTCTCCCACCCTCCGGGATTTCACCCATCCTCCATGAGTTCTCAAAAATAATTGTTAATGGTTTCCAAGATTACTTCTGCTAGTACCTTAAGTACCCTAGGATGAATTTCATCAGACCCTGCCTGATGGATTTAGTTTACCCAAAGGAAGTAGGAGGCTGAGTTAATCATGGTTTATAAGTACTGTACCTACATGAGGAGGAGATTTCTGGTAGTGGTGGAGGAGCTGATAAATTTAGCAGCAACATAATAAGATCAAATGGCTCGGAGCTGAAGCTAGATAATTTCAAACTAGAAATAAGGCTCAAATTTTTAAGTGGTAGTAACTAACAATTGGAACAATTTACCTAATGTGGTATGCATTCTGTCACTTGAAGTATTTAAGAGATCTTGTTGTTCAACCAGAAGTTATGGCTAGATGTAGGAATTGCTAGGTGAAATTCTCTGGCTTGTATTATGCAGGAGGTTAGACTGGATAATCATAATAATTCCTCCTGGTCTTAAAGTCTGACTTGATACATATGAGAGAGCCAGACAAGTGAACTGATATTCCCTTCTCCATAGGGTACCAGCCGTCCCTCACACTATCATGTTTTGTGGGATGATAACTGTTTTACTGCAGATGAACTTCAGCTGCTGACATACCAGCTATGCCACACATATGTGCGTTGCACACGATCTGTTTCTATACCTGCACCAGCGTATTATGCTCACCTGGTAGCATTCAGAGCACGATACCATCTTGTGGACAAAGAACATGACAGGTAAATGAAAACACAGGTGTTTATATTTATATCCCCTTTCAGCCCTCAACCCAAAACTCTTTCCATATTGTCAGGCTTTAGACTATCTAACTAGATCAGCAGTTCCCAAACATTTTCGTTGCATGACCTCATTTTCACATGTACTGCAATCCCAGACAGCCTGGAGGATGCTGATTTAAAAAGGCATCTTCCATGCAGCGTGGCCTCACACACACCATTTGTGCAAGGTCATGCTGCAGGGAGGACGCTATTTTGCTTTACAAAATGGCATTCTCTGCACAATGTGACCTTGCACACATATGGCGTGAGATCACGCTGCATGGACAGGGGTGCTGTTTTTGTAGAGCAAAAAGCATCCTCCGTGCAGCATGACATCGCATGTACAATGCATGTGAGGGCATGTTGTGCAAATGATGGCATCCTCCGCACACTCAGGATTGCCACAACCCCATCTGCTGATGGTGGAGTGACTCCATTTGGGAACCACTGCTGTAGATGATACACACTGAGCAGTAGCTTAATTTATCACCTGTGGGACTGGTCTTCAAACACATTTCCTTACTACTACCACTATACGTAAGCGTGTAGTGTGGTGTTCGCTTTCTGTTATATAAAGAATTTAAAGTTTAAGAGTTTTTAAAAAAAGTTTTGGTTTTAATTAACGTTGCATGGAGATGGGCCAAAAGCAGGGCCAGCTCCAGGCACCAGCCTACCAAGCATGTGCTTGGGGCGGCACCTGGAGGGGTGTGGCGCTCGGGGAGAGTGGGGCCGCGGCCGGGCTCACCGCCCTCCTCCCGGCGCTCCGGCTGGCCGGGGAGAGTGGGGCCGCGGCCGGGCTCACTGCCGTCCCCTGCCGTGCTCCCCACCAGGGGGCGGGGGGCGGCGGAAGGCTTTTTTGCCTGGGGCGGCAAAAAAGCCAGAGCCGGCCCTGGCCAAAAGACTCATGTGCATTAAAGTTCTAATCCTGAAACCAGAAATACTGCTGTGAATGAGGTGAGTGGTAATAATGCTTTGCACTTGTCTAATTCCTTTCATTTTAAGGTTTCAAAGTGTTTTACAAACATTAAGCCTCAAAAGCACCAGGCAGGGTAAGAAGTAGTATACCTATTTTATGGATGGGCTAGCTGAGCTACAGAGGTGAAGGGACTTGCCAAAAGCCATGAAGTTGCTGAGAAAGCTGAGTAGGACCCTGGAGCTCTCACCGTACTCTGCTCTAAAAAATTGTCACGTTCCCTTCTCGAGTGTTGAAATAATGCAGTGCTGGTAAATGATGGCAATTCCAATTGAAAGGGTTTCTGCTAGTTTTAATATTTCTCGCTTTGTCTTGCAGTGCTGAAGGAAGCCATGTTTCAGGACAAAGCAATGGGAGAGACCCACAGGCCCTTGCTAAGGCTGTACAGATTCACCAAGACACCTTACGCACCATGTACTTCGCTTAAATAAATCAATAAAATCGGAGCATACTCACTGAAAGGAAGAACTGAAAAATTAAGCCACATACAATGTATGTTTCCGGTGGGGTCAGTTTATGGGGTGCGCCTCCGATCACGCTGAAGCCGACACTGTGCAGGGGCAAGGGGCTAATCCTTAAATTGACACGTGGAGGATTGTTTACTTCATCGAGGAACACAGCACTATTATGCAATATGAAACCAGCCAACTGCTTTTTTGGGGCGGTCTTCTGTAGGAAGTGCCGTTGTCATCAGTTATTTTTTTTATTTCTTGTAGTCTATCCCTTTTATGCCTTTACCTCAAGTTGCTCGGCAGCACAACTATCTTTGCAAAAAAAAGTTAATGATGTAGTTTAAAAAAACCACAAACAACCTATAGAACAATCACCATGATTGTTGAGGGGGGAAGTGTGCAAAAAATAGCCTTTTTGTCTTTACCCCAACGCATTGAGGAGGCTTTCTCTCAATATTGCCATCAGCATTTGAATGGGAACATATCCAAGTACATTTCAATGTACAGCACTAACTAGAAAAAATTAGGGGAAGGGTTTTGCACACATTTAGTCCATTAATCTGAACATAATTTAGCCAACTGCTGCCTTTGTGTCTTTCTTCACGGTTTGGAGTCCTCAACTCCAGTAGTTCCCTTTAAAAAAGCTAGTGGTGTCTGTGCAGCAGTAGTGATCCAAACTCTTCTTGCTCCCTGGTGAGTTTACTAAAGCTGCTGTTTTACCTTGTCCAGAAATTTCAACTAATTCTCTATCTGGCAAGTCGTAAATATATTTTGAGCTTCATGCAAGATCAGATGTTCCTTGTTTTATGGGGTTACATGTAGTAAACACCAGAAACGAAACTTTAGAGTTGAGGTCTTTATTTGCTAGTTTACTTGCTGCCTCTCACAACTTAATGTGATTTCATATATATATGTGTGTTTTTGAAGTTTAGCTTCCTTTTCTTTTATATTTATTAGAATAATAATAATAATGCTTTAATTTAATTATTACAGAACATATGGGCAACATCAATTTTTATTTTTAGAAATGTAACCATGTTTATTTTAAAAAACAAACAAACTGACAACTTGTTTTTGCTATCTTTTAGTGCAATAAGCCGTTCTAAAGGAAAAATGTGTCCGTTTAGCTGTATTAAAGCGGCATTTGTACCACTAACTGTGGGAGAATGGACACCTCCACAATTTTAAAAGGACAAAGTAAAAGCCTTAATTTCAAAAGGAAAGTTTTGTAGTCATCGGGAGTCATGCATGTTCCTTTTCTAAATCAAACCAGCTAAGAACAGCAAAACCTATGCTTCTAGGATTCTGCAAGCTTTAATATTGGCAATCAATGCAGTATTTTGATTTAACAAAGGAATTGTGTACATTTTGGGGTTTAAGAGACTGAAGTTATTTGAACTCAAGTGAAGACTTTTCATTGAAGATCCAGGTTTTCAGATGCTGTCTTTAATGTAGCTGACATTAATCATAAAAATGTCTTAAGAAGTTAATGAAGTTCTTAAGCATTTTTGCTTATTTCATTGTAAGTGGCTTTCCTTTTAAAATTAAGGTGTTGGTGGCTTCATTTCACTTTACAAATAAATTAAGAGGGCTGGGATAATTTTAACAAGTTAAATCACTGAAATGTGAAACAAAACATTAATGGGACTTTTGTTCATTCCACTTTAAAGTTAAAACAAGTATTTTAAAGATGATAGAGATGAGCATGTATTCAGTACATCTGGGCATCGGGGAGTTTTGCACTTTGTAACCTCGTGAACTGCATTTTTGACTGTTTTATTTGCACTGGTTCATAGTATATATGCATATATATATACTGCAGATTGTTTATATGGGCATTGCTGTTATCCCAGCCCTTCTGAACTCCACCTGCTCTTCACACGAAAACCAATGGGTTGGTTTAAGTATCTCATTTGTTTCTTGTCATTCTCATGTAATCCACTATATTTGCCAATTTACTGTATTTTGAGCCTAAAATCTGAGCCCGTTTTGCTTCAACAGGCATGCATTTCCCCCATTTCTGCCAGAAAACTAAGTACTGTATTTTGTGCATTTGTACATTGTATTGAAATGTATGTAGTGCTGTTCACAACACTGTCTCAAAGCGCTTTACTAAATAGTTGGTGTATATACATATATATTTTTCTCCCAATATCAAGAAACATAATGCAAAGAAACTATTTTTTTGCAGAGTTAAAATTGCACTGGAAATAGTCATGCTGGTAGGCAGTGTTCCTAGTGGCTCAGGAGAAAAGGGGACTATTCTAACAGATCTCTATGTAGCCAACCAGCTCTTAAGAGTCTCTCTCATTGTTAGTGGGATTATATTCATTCATCAGTGGGACTGCAGATTCCTAACTGAAGTGTCCCAGTGTTCTCTGGCTGCTTCATGCACTTATCTTTCAGCTCCTTTGAATAAAACTGCTGCAGGGAGGCCAATATAATGAAATGATTGGAGCAAGAGTGTTTCCAAACAAATCTCTCTCTCTTTTATTCTGTAACTTGTCAGTTTCCTCTTAGAAGAGTTCTAGCTAGTATACCCATTTATAAAAGGCCCAGGTTTGGCTTTTTACATAAGATTAATTTTTTTAAAATCGAAGGGGCTTTTTTAGAAAAACCTGCTTTACAAGGACTTTTTGTGAACTGGCATTTTGATGAAAAGCCCTTTTTTTAAAAAAAAAATTGGCCTTTAACTCTTCTTTTAAAGACACTATACAGTTTCCAACTGATTTGAAATTATTTTGCTTGCTGCTTTCACCAAAAACTTAAATATATATATATAAAAAAATCCATTGGGGAAATGACTTCAAAAATGTTTGCTTAGCAGGCCAGTGTAACTGGTTTTCATGTGAAGAGAAGTTGGGAGTTTTAATCTCTATATTCTTAGTTTTGCAAATGTCTACAAAAGTGCCGATACGTATATTTGTATTACAATATCAAGTTACTGGCGTTGTGAGGGCCACACGTTTATGATACTGTAGCTGCTATATTTATTTAAATGGAGACGGACAATTACTGCACTAGGAAACGAGGAGATGAGCAGGGACCAAGGCTTAGAGTTAGAGGCGGTATCTCGTTTTTCAGAAGAAAATTAACAGTGTGAAATATCAAGTGTAACAAAGGGTGCTGTCATTTTAATTGAGATTCAATAGCCAGATATTCTTCCTTTGTCTAAAGACTTATATATATTTTGATGTTTGCAGTTTAGGGGGTGGGGGGATAAATGGTACCTCATCTGTGGTGGCAGTTTCCAGTATATTTTCACAGGAGTATATGGATTTTTTATTTTTGTACCTGCTCTCCTTTAAAGAAAAGTTTTCTCAAGTTTTATGTGCTTTTTAGAGAAATCTCGAGTGCAACACGCATTATCCCTTTATCTTTCCAGGAGCACTCTGTATATAGCCCAAACAGGGATATGGGCAAAGGCTGGCGGTTCCATTTTGCGGAAGCATTGGCCTCATTTGTGCATACATCTGTCTAAAACAGTGGTTCCCAATCTTCTCAGACACTGTACCAGTTTACCAAACTAAGACCTTACGTTGTACTAACAAGTGCCACTAACCTCCCAAACAATGGGGGCATACACTTGGGCACCCAGCACAAAATTTGGGATGGGCAACCAAGGATACTAACGACACATACCTGAAATAACAATACTGGTACATGTACCAATGTTTAGGAACCACTGTCCTAGAAATGGCAGTGCTTCTCTGAAGCTGAACAGAAGGGTTTTTGATAATGGCAGTTACTTTAAATATGTGATCTAGTGATTAGTGGGTCCAACGTTGGAAAGAAAGGTTGAGAATTTTTAGTAGTTTGAATCGTTAAACTCTTGCAGCATCTGCTAACAGCACAACTGACAACTCCACTCAAACAAAGCAGCTTTGATTTGTGGGGCACTTCCACTGTGGCCATTTTACTCAGGATTGTTAGATGGCTGTCAAATGTTAAACCATTTAGTTGAAATTATGCAAAGGTTATTTCCCTAGGATTCATTTTGGGATGCCTTTCGAAGGTAGTTTAGCCCTTTTAACAGCTTTCAAGTTGAAATGGATTCCTGAAGGTTGTCAGTCAAATTCTTTCAAGATGCCATTGGTCCTAAATTGTTTCCATTTCTTCTTTTTGTGCAGATACTTGTCCGATCAATGTTTAGGCACAGGACGTTAGATGAATAATCACGCTCTGTACACATCCTAGCTGCTTGTTTGTTTTCTACTAGTGCTCAATAGTGTGAAATTTCAATTTCAAAAGGATGAGGCCTTTCTGGATTTACATTTTACTCGTACCTTGAGACTTGTCCGCCTTTGATATGTTCTCAGTTTTGTCAGCTGATGGGATATAACCTTTCTCAAAGCACTTTTCGTAACCGAGGAATCAAAGAAGCTCTGATCATATACATTGAAGCTCTAACTTTTCATTTCCAAACGGTCGTCTTGAAGTTTCTTTTCATGCCAGACAAATGCTCCGTCAGCTGCAGTGTTGTGGAGTAAACGTGGCTGCCACTGGCCAGTTAATTTTATCAGATAGAAAATCCATGTAGATGTCAAAGGGACAAATATTCCTGGCTTACTTTCCTACCCAAAGATAGTACTTGAATTTGACATTGTGTATGAGATACCATTTGTGTTTTGGCACATCTTTTAATTATAAAAACTTCACTTAGCCAATTCACTCAGATATATATTATTTTTGTAAAAATGAAAAAGATTATTAAGGTTAAGGTGAGCGCTAATCTCAGTGTTTTCTGCTAGTAGAAAATCTTCGTAACTTTACAATAGTTGTGAGGTGTGAATCTGATGTGTACAGGACCCTATGTTTTACCTATCTAGCAGAGTCCCAAGAATACAATCACTAAAACAGAGGTTTAAAATTAGTTTGTGGCCTGAGCAGCCAAAGGCACCCATGGGAAGCAGTGGGGGTGGAGGGTAGGTGAAGGTTTGCAAAGAAGCAAACCAACGTAGCATCACTGTTACAGAAACGAGGGAGTTGGTGGAGAGACTCCATACCAATCACCTTTCCAGCCATGTGCCCCTGACTGTTAGAATTCTGTCTGAGATCCCCTCATCCTAACATGGGTAGTTCATTGTAGTGTCCTGTTAAAGCAAAGCAGTTCCACTGTTAAAACTTGGAGCAATTTTTATTTTATTTTTTTTAAAGACAGTCCTCAGAAAGTGCCTTTTCAGAAGATGGTGCTGTAGATTTTTATGTTCAAATTGTAAATGGCTGAAAATTTGAGAAAAATTATTGAAAATGCCAAGTGTTTGGTATCATTTTATGTACCTTCAAGCAGCAGTTTCTGAGTCAGGGCCAAGAATAACCAAGGAAGGGTGTATTCAGGAGGGAAAGGTATTGAGGAACAATCACCAAATTCAACTTGTGGGCTTGAAGTAGTTTGGATTTTATTTAATGTAACTAACCACTTCCTATTTTAGGAGGATTCATGGGGTGGGGTGGGGGAAAGGGGGAGAAATAGCACAGGACACTTCAGGCAGTGGTGTAGTTAATATTTAAATAGGATCATAGATGATCAAAGGACATGTCCTCATTTTTAGAGGTGAAGCAGGTTCACAGAGATGAAGTAAAATTCTCTGGGGGCTTATAACGAGATAGTATATCCTACTTTGAGCAGACTTCACACAACCTGTATTTTAAGAGAGTAATGTTTACATGCTAATTGAACTTCTGATGACTTAATAGGGACTTTTGATAATCTAAGTGGTAAACATGTTTGGATGATTGTTGGTGCCCTGTTTTCACTGTGCTAAAAGATGTTGTGGAGCCGCTGATGACTTTGGTGAGCATTCCTCCAGTCAGGAAGAGTTGTAGACTAGACTAATAAACACTGCACCTCAGTAACCTTGTAATGCTGCATAAAGTAATAATAATAGCAAAGTTCTGCCTTGATTTCACTGTAATGTGCTTACACATGCCTGCAAAAATATACACACAACTTTCATTTTTGTAATGCCTTAATAGCAGTTAAAATATTTGTTTTTAAAGATGAGGTTTGTCCTTTATTGTGGTGTTTCCTTATATTTATTGGTAATTTGTGTGCAGCTTGTAGTTTCATGTTTGGCTTGAATGTTGCTTTTTAACACCTTTTTTTTATTATTTTTTATTTAGGAGGGAGTTGTTTCTAGGTGTCTTTCTTTGTGAAATCATAACTTTACTAATGATTGAGGAGAAACTGAATGAAATGAAGTGATCAGGACATAAAACAGACTACATTGGTAGCTGGATTTGATTTAGAATTCTAACGTGCCCTTTTCGGTGTTCAGTTTATTACTGTAAATCCAGTACTGGTCTTTAATAACATGTAAAACATATTTCTACATCATCTGATGATGATGATAATGGTCTCTTGATATTAAGCAAGATGTTTTCAAGAGTCAGAAACATTAACATGAGACTCCCACTTCTACTGATAGATGGCAGATTTGCTGGAATTGGTTTATTCAGTAAGTCTACCAATATTTCTAATATGTTTAAGCAGTGTCAGCACCTTTATTTTACATATTAATTTGGAATTGCTCACTTAAGTTCAAGTAATTAGGCTATTCAAATTGTAAAGTGGGGATAGTGATCCTTGCTTGAACTTTTAGGTCTTTAGGGAAAAGGAGCACTGTCAGGTTAATCCATAATTAGAAATACTTGCTTATTACTTAATGTAGGTTATAAAAATGAATTTTAAAGATCTAACTTATTTTTCTCTGTTTTTACTGTCTTTTGCTTCTGATTCAACTTAAACTAATTAATTTCTTTGTCTATAGTAACTTTATAGTCAGAGCAATATTGGCATTTAAACCTTCCTCTGCAGTGATTCAACCTAAACTGTTTTTTCTTTTAAATCTTAAATTCCTGAAAGCATTTCTTGTTTAGGTTTTATTAAAGTTTATTCCACAAAACCTAAATTCAGGGCCAAAACTACCTTACTTTTGTCCCGTTGGTAACAGCCATACCTTTATTTTACTGATTGAAAAGGACCAAAAATTCCTGTTCCATCATTTTTTCATGCAATGGTAGACCCTGCATTTTTTTTCCATTGCTCATAGCCAATTTCATATGAATTTTAATCCAAAAGTTGTTGAGATCCAATAAGATTTCAGTTCTTGTCCTCTTTGCTTTCCATACTTTGTAAATATGGCTACAAAAGACTTAATAATTTAAATTTGGGGATATTGTTTTTATTGGGCACAAACCCTTACTAATCAGTCAGACCTGGATTAAGATGTACTGTGGCATATGTATGTAATTACAGTAGATCTGTATTACTCAGCAGCAAGTGTGTGATGTTTTAAAACATCCAGTTTAAGCTTAAACTGAAAAATTGCTGATGGTGCAGAGACTCTCATGAAATATTTTCAGTAGGAAAAATAAACTAGTGCATATATCTAGTTTTAATTCATCCTCCTTGCTGAGACTTGGTGAGTGAACATTTTCTGGAATAAATTGTATTGTTCGTAGCTGGTTGTTCTGGGGTGAATGATTAAACCAAACTGACTGAATTATATGTCAGGAATCTGTCACTTTTCTTTCCTATATTACTAAAGTAGAGAACAGATGGCAGTGATGAAAGTCGCATCAAACCAACAATAGAGAGCTGTCAAAAGGAATGCAAAGGGGAAATTAGTGTTTATATTTAAAACAGCGTAAGCAATGGAAAGCCGAGGTTTCTGCAAGAACGACGTGCAGCTCAGAACCTTGTGAACCTGTATTTTCATGTTTAGTTCACCAAAAGGAAAAGCCTCTTGCATTTGGCCACTTAAACAAGGGAGGGGAAAAAAGCTTTTTTTCAAATGAGTGCTTGTGTTCCTGTTACCACATAAGCATGCAGAGAAGCAGCTAGTAATGCCCTTAGGTGCTGTACATTTGAATATTAAATTATACAGAACAGCATTTTTATTTTGCTTTTACCTAAACGCTGCTACTTTAAATACTTAGTTAAAATCCAATACATTGGTGCTATTTGAAACCATACAGCCAAAAGATTTCATGGGTAAGACCATAACATTTAATTACTGTTGTAGGTTGTTGGCCACAGTCTTCAGCAGCTGCTCCTGCAGTGTGCACAGCCATCCAGAGACAGAGCAGTCAGTTGGAGTGTTCATCTTCCGTGGCATTGCAACTGGTGTTATTCATGTTCGGCTTTTAACATACCTTCCCTTTTCCCCTAAACAAACTCACTCACCGTACTATGGCCACATGGAACATCCATTTCTATCTGCAACAGTCTTGTTACCCTTTGGAAAACAAGGGTTTAGTTATTGGACTAGTGAGTGTTAAGGCAATGAGTGATGGTTTATGGTGAAGCAACTGCTAATAGAGAAACCCAGGAAGGGTTTAAACAGAAGTTAGTAGGGTAAGCTGCATTCTGCTCTGGTTCTTGAGGGAATTGGTAGGAATCTCAAAAGGTGATTTGAGCACACTTGAAACGTTTGTCTTGCTGGAATTATTTGAGCTGCTATTGAGAACCCAGCAGACATTTTGCCTTTTTCTGATCAAGAACAGAAGCTGGAAGACAATTTACACTTGCAGCATTCCCAAATAATTGATACGCTATGGTTAAGATTTTAATGCGCTAAACTTAAAATATTTTCCTTAGCCCACTGTTACAATGCTAATATTTTAAAATGTTCATGTCCCTTTTTTGTTAAGGAATGTGCATTCTGGGATTACGCATGAATTTATAGAGTTTGTTACCCTTTCAGGTACCTTTTTGAACTAGTTTTTAAGCAGTAATGATATCTAACATGCATAGTTCAGTGGTAGATTAGCAGTTTCTTCTACAAAATTTAACCTAGATGTTAGTCTCCCTTTCTCTGCCTATTCAGAATAGCCTCACCTGCCTTTACTCAAAGATTGCCATCCAGTGGTGTCTTCGCTATTTACAGTGCATCTGCACCACTCACACATTTGCTTGATTTTTTTTGGAGTCCGGTTGTTGTTTTTTTCCTGGCAACTGAGAGGGATATTTAAGAATGTGGTATAATGAATGTAGGAGAGCAACGAACTGGCCTGATTTTAAGTGGAAGCCTTTTGGTGAAAATTTGATGGCACAGTTATCTCTGCAAAAATTATTTTGCCAGCAGCTGAAGTGGGGTTGGTCTATATAAAGAATTTTGTAATGTCTTGGGTGTGCAAGGTTTTAGCAAAGTGACATGAGAAGAAAAGTACCTTCACCTCTATATCAAGGTACTAATATAGAGCAGATCTGTGTATACTACATGCTGTGCAAAAGCACTTACCTGTACCTGTTTCACCATTGAGTTCTGGATGCTAGTTTTTAGGGTTGAAGGTGCAGGGAAAGTTTCAGATGGACCATACTGAAACAATTTTGAGACCGTGGCATGGCACTCCAGAATTCAAATTCTTGCTGTGACATGAACTCTCTCTCCCTCTCTCTCTCTGGGTTAGTCACTCTGCCTCAGTTTCACCATCTGTAAAATGTGGATAATACCTCACACTGATTTGTGAGGACTAAGTATACATGTTTTGAAGATGAGTAATGCTATAGAAGTACTACATTATTAATACACCCAAATTGAGGTATCTTTTGTAAATTTTCATCTCCGTTTATCAGTCCTGTATTTTGTTTAATGTTTCTCCCATCTGCCTGCTCTAGGGGTGGTGCCATGAACCCGAGTTGTGGTCTTTGTGCACACGTCTTATCTGCTCTGGGAGTTACCCCGTTGGGAAAGCCAGCGGTACTGGTCTATAATACTGACTTTGTACCTGTAATTTTTCTGACAACAGGATTGTTTTTTGTTGCAAGGTGGTCGGTAAGAGGGAGAAGCCTATGTAAACACAGATTTGCAAGAATAGCAATTAAAATATAGAATTATTGGCCAGTAAACTTGCTTATTGTCTACATTTGCCCAACTGTGGAAGTCTCTTTGAACAGATTATTTATTTATTTATTTTATTTTTTAAACACCCCGTTCTTTACAATAGAAAATACAGGTTGTACAAGGTTCTGTTCGTTTTGGCATATCAGCCAGTCAGTTTTCCATTGGAGAGGTGGATAGTGCCAGATTTGAAGAAGGTTTTTGAAATTCTGTGGTAAATTAAAAACCTGGAAAGGTTAGGGCTGCTGTGCCAGGCAAGTGAAGTGACATTGAAAGATTTCATTAAGTGATAGGAAGGCTATTAGAAGGAAGACAGTTTAGCCTTTTGATGTCAGGTAACTTGGCTGAATGTTGGCTTCATTGGGCTGTTCTGTTTTGTGGACCCTAATATAACCCTTTCCACCTTGGTGGTAGGTTTTACTGTGTTTTGGGCACAGTTTGTGTTAATGAGGAAAGTGTACTCATTTCTCCAAGTGAAGCTTTGCAGCGTTGACTCTGGCTTTGTTAAATGTTTACCTGAAGATAAGTGCTGCTCCTTAAAATATTACTTTTCAGCTCAGTACTGCAGATGGTAACGATTTTAAATGTATAGCCTCTGGGTACAGTAACTGTACTGATAAAAACCAATCTTCTGTTGCTGGCATTCATTGAGCAGGGTTCTCCCATATGATTAGCAGTACTGATGTACAGTAATTTGGCTCTCTTGTTTCACATGTCAGGTGATAAAATGAGTATTGGGCTCACAGGGTGTAGATTCATTTGCCAGGGAGATTATTTCCCTTGGTGTGAACGGTTAGGCTTTCCAGCACGGACTGCTCATGGATAAATAGCATTGGCATTCTGTGTGGGAAAGTGGTGACTGCTCAGTACCACAGGGCTATGGGGGTGGTTGGCATAGCTATGAGCATTGTCTATCAGGCATTACTTTAAAGGTTTCACTGTAATATGTAGTCATTGGCTCTGTCTGTACTTGGAGCTGGGGGCGTGATTCTCAGTTTGAGGTGACATACTTGTGCTAACTCTCATTGAGCTAGTGCACTAAAAATAGTAGTGTAGCATTGATAGTACGAGTAGCAGCATGAGCTAGTTGCCCAGAGTACAAACCTGCTTGGACCCTAGGGCTGTGTACTATTTTTCACATGCTAGCTCAATGACACGAGCATGAGTATGCCTACTTGAGCTGGGAATCAATCTCTCCCCTCTCCCTTGCCCCCCAGCTCCATGTGTAGAGATGGTCTTAATGTGTGTGTCTTCAGTTATGGGCCAATATGGCTATTAATATGTCTTCAGAGAATGGCAAATCATGTGGCATAGTGTGCACCTTGAAGATTATTACTAATCAACACATGTTTAGGTAAAAGACTACTGGAAGCAGTGGTGTGTATATATAAATGTTACATGTGTATAATACTGTGTACTTAAATAAAGAGAATATTTGCGCTATTTGGAATTCCTTTTTGGAATAAAGGGTTGTTGTTTTTTAACAGACCATTCCAGTGGTTTGGAATTCTCTTATACATTTATGTCTCACACACACACTCTTCCTCTTTCTGATATGCTGTTAACTGCTCCCTTCTGTTTTGGTGCTACCATTGCTTTATGCAAGAAATAGAATGTGTTCTAACCATGAAGACAATGCCTATTTTTAAAAGAAAAAGGGGTTTATCTCAAGAAAAAAACAGAGTTGTGATTTGAAACATTGCACAAAATAGATTGTAGGCGGATGACAAATGCATTGGTAAAAGCTTTTTTATTTTTACTTTTTAACCATCTTGACCGTGTGTGCCTATTTGTATTGCGGATGTGGGCTGCAACTATTTGGGGTGGGAGGGAGTTGATATGTGTTAGTATGGTTTGAAATGTAATGCTAACCAGAAGCAGTGTCCCCTCCCCCTCTCCTTTTTCCAAACAAACTGTTCTTGCCAAAATTTTCTACCTATCACAACTTTTGCTTTTTTTCCAGCACAGTAAAATATCATGACATAACTTCTGTCCCACTATTACTTCCCTCTGCTAGCCACCTGTAATCTCTCTACAATGGTATAGAATATACATAAAGTCATTAGATCTTTCTTTTGGCTTTAAAAAAATAAAATCAAGTTGGGTATATTGTAAACCTACTTTAATCATTTGAAGATTAAATTTTGTTTTGAAATGCATGTAATGTACTATTTAACCTTATTTTAATACTTGCATTCTTTTAGTTTTTTTTCCAAAACGTCTGTGAAAATGAACGGAGGTTGCAGTGCAGGTCTGAATCTGAAAGGACATAGGACCAGATGATACCTTGAGGGAATACTAAACATGACTGCCAAACCTTTGTCAGAGAGAATGTGATTTTACTTTCAGACTTCTATAACTTTTTATTTAGTGCTATTCAATGAAAAATAGCTGGAATTATAAGACATCCTTAAGTTGATATAAAATTGAAATGTGCATAAATTGGCAAGTTAAATAATTTCTCCACAAACTAATAAAATGGTATGGGGATATGGTGGTGATATCAGAGTTTTTTGGCACTGTTTATGCACGTGCTGAATACCCAGTTACGTATTGTGGTGTCAGCTGAAGGCTCAGAATAAGAGGTGAACAGAAAGCAAGCAAGGTTCTGAAAGTAAAATGCTTGTGTGCAGATTTTCAGTGGTGAATGTTGTACCTTCGGTTAAATCATTGTCTTTTGCAAAAATGTATTATGTCTGTGGTTGAGATTAAAAGGACAAGTTTTTGATTTTTGTTTAACCTTCTGTCGCTCACAATACTTGCATTGTGAAATTCAGTCATGGAACTCTTTCTGAGCCAAAACTGTCACCCAAGTTTTCTGTGACAGATTCCACTCCTCTCTCTCTGCCATTCTCTATACTGGAAGGACTCTATGTTGTGTTTGTTTTTACCTTTTTAAAAATTTTTTATTGGTTTTAGTGTCGCTTTGCTTCAGTTTGAAGTGTAACTTTCACTAATAACTGCAATAAAAAAAAGCTTTGCTCCAAACTTCACTGTTGTGTCCATTACTCCGTTTATTTTGTCAAATCTTCCAACGTGTTAGGAAGTATGTAGACAATGAATTACAGAATTAGAAAGCAGGTTTTACCTAACCAGTATCATTGGGGGAAGGAGGGGGAAGGAGTATTAGAAGTAGGGGCAGACGGTTGGGAGGAATCCTAGTACACCTCTACCCCAATATAACACGGTCCTCGGGAGCCCAAAATCCCTACCACGTTATAGGTGAAACCCCGTTATATCTGGGTAGCGGCGGCAGGGCTCCAGCAGTGATTTAAAGAGCCTGGAGCTCTAGCCACGGGGAGCCCCGGGCCCTTTAAATCACCACCCAAGCCCCGCTGCCAGAGCGCTGGGGTAGTGGCGGCAGGGTTCTGACTGTGATTTAAAGGGCCTGGGGCTCCCCGCAGCAGCCTTTAAAGCGCCGCCCGAGCCCCGCTGCCGGAGCCCCGGAGTTACAGCGCTATATGCGAACCCGTGTTATATCGGGTCGCGTTATATCAGGGTAGAGGTGTATTGAATAAATGACCCCTGTTACCAGTTTTAAGAGTACTCAAAATTGTAATCGATAAGGAATTGAAATACGTCTTCCATTTTTCAGTGCTGTCACATTTTTCAAATCAGATTAACACTTCTTGCCAGGACACCTTGCGACAAGGACCATGTCTTTTGTACAGAAACTAGCACAATGGATCCCTGATCCTGATTTCTAGCCTATCCACACACGCTATACAAAATCCCTTCTGTGTAGAACCTAAAGACATGAGGTGGCTGTTAGTGTTATCGCTGGTACCTTTTAGGACCAGGTCTTTCTAGAAATGTTCGGGAAGGTGACAGAGTGTGGTGGTATGGAAGGTGGCACAGTGTCTGAAGTGGGGGCAGGCAAAGGGACTGAAGTGAGAAGAGAAATGGGAGCATCTAGAGTGGGAGGGAGGTTTAGACATTTGTGAGGGAAGAGGTGGGCAGGAGCAGAGCTGGGAAGAGCTTTGAAGGGTAGAGGCAATCTGAACTTTGTATGGAAAAAGAGGGGACCCTGGGTGCAGAGATTCAGGGAAGGAAGATGGTCGGAACAAGGGAAGGGGAAGGTGCTGTCAGCACTATGGATAGGCTGAACACAGAAAGATGAACTAGGTACTGCTTTTCCTTTTCCCCTTACCCCAGTTACGTGACAGCTTTCTGATGTGCAGTGACTTAGGCAGATCATGCAGCAATGGCCTTCCTCATAGCTCTCCAGCGACACCATGAAAACATTCCTGCTGCAGGAGGGCTTGAGGAGAGGAGTTATTCATTTGTAATGCTGTAGCACCTAGGAGCCGCAGTAATGGAACAGGACCCTATTGTGCCAGGCGCTGTACAAATACAGAACAAAAAGATGGTCCCTGCCCCAAAGAACCTGGTTGCTCCACCATTCACTGATGCTCAGAACCCAGCAGACTTATGTCTACACAGAGAAGAGACGAAGGCCTAGTCTACACCCAAGACTTCAGTATAGGCAGCAGCAGTGTCGGCTACACCCACACCCAAGTACGGTGTAGGGACAGTTTTCAAAAGTAAGACCATGGGGTTCTTAAGCTTTTTTTAAGGCAAAGTTACGATAAAATGTTAACATACTACATTACTACATATCGTACATTACTTATTCAGGATCAGGTGAATATTCAAAGAACTAGGCTAAAGATTCTGGCTTGTTGGCTGGGAAGCCATCATCCTTTTGAGTATGCTTAAAAGGGTGACCAAATTTCTAAATACCTAGCCTCATTTGGCGCTTCTCTTGTGTACGTTCTTGGTGTGAAAGTTTTTCCATTCGAAGGACTGTCCATATTTTACTATACCACAGTTCCATAGAGGAAGTCACATTTTTCCAATAATGTGCAATACAATAAAAAAAATAAAGAAATTAACGTCATTCTGTTTTAAAATGTAAATCTTTCACTGAAACATTAAGTAAACAGGTCAGGGGATTGCTAGGAAGCTGGTATTTTGTCATCACATGAATGTTCTTTAATAGCTTCCTCTCCAAAACATCCAATTCCTGGACACAACCACCAGGTGTGTAAGTACGTTCCCCTTTCCTTGCAATCCCTCCAGCGTAGCACCTCTTTAGTAACAAAAATATGATGAATATTAACTGGAGTCAAATGCCATCTATACAGTAATATATAGTTTTGTTTTGAGCTACACAACTTGAAGATGTATATCCCTTTTCCGATACAGAGATCCACTCATCCAGATCTGTTTTTGTCCAAATCCCTCTCCCAGCTTTTCGTCTGGGTTGTTTTCTTACAATTTTTTTCAATCAAAATTGTATATATCTTAGAAATTAAACCTTTTTGTTCCAGGTTGCTCCTGGGTCAACTCCTCAAATGTGGTTTTAAAGGTCTAGATAGAGGTTTCTTGTATCCAGATTTTACAAAACGTTTGCCTTGTAAATGTTAAAAATATGGGATCTTTATATTACATGTCTCAGTAGGATTTAAAATCAGGACCCAGGAACTGCTGTCCAAAGTGAGTAATCTCCATTCTTCCCCACAACCAATAGTCACTGTGGTATTTCCTAAGGCTTTTCTGTAAGTGAGCACCAGATCCCACCTCCCGCTTTCTCCTGCAATCCCAGATCCCAAACAGTTGGGCCTGAAGCACTGAGGCCTTTCTCTCCTTACATCCCCTTGTTGCTATGGCTCTCAGTCCCTGTAAACAAAAAGAAAAAGCCTCCGATTGGCTCCTGGTGAGGATGGTTGCCTGGCAACCCTCCAGAGCATGCTTAGCAACCACTAATAAAAAAAAAAAAAAAAACCACACACAACCAACCACTCAGCAGTGGGAGGCAGAAACTCCAGAGTCAAGGAAGGAAGGTGGTAAGTTGCTCTGACTTAATTCAGTGTGAGGTGCCAGGTGCCATGGCCTTGCTGTGGGGAATCCAGGAGCTGGGCTTTGTGCAGTGTGTCTGAGATGTCTTTTGGGGGGATGAGGGGGGAAGGAGGAAGAGAGAGAGTGTGTGTGTGTGTGTGAGAGAGAGAGATATACCTCCCTTCTGTGTTAAAGTGTGAAGCCTCCTCCTACCTTTCTCTGGGGTTTTCACTATAATTTGCTCCATGTAATTTGACCCCCTCCAACCTGTCCTGCAGCTCCGAGGCCTTTGTGTGGCCTCTTCCCTCCCCAGCTCAAGGAAAAGCACAAATCCCCCGCACCCAATGTGGTTTGATTACAAATCTTGCTTTTCCTACTTGTGCAAGAAGCCCCACTGGCATTAGATGAATAAGCTGCTTGTGGTCAGTGGCAGAGCCAAAGCCGGCCCTCAGTGGCACATGTCCCCATAATCTTTGATGAGTTACTGCCTCCAGAGATTAGTCCCCAGCATGTAATGCTACATCCACATCTGGAGTGGGTGCCCTCTGTTCTTTGGGACCTAGAGTCTCTGCAGGCAGGCACTGCACCCATCCAGGCTGGACATCATGTGCGAAGAACTGTCGCTTTTGCAGGGCTGCACCTCTGTATTGAAGAGGGTGACTACAATCCTGCTCTGCTTCTGCAAAGTAAGTTCAGCCTCTCCCGGCCGTGCAGCCCTCACCTGGGTGAAGCGTGAGTGGAACAGTCTTTATTAAATCACCTTCTGAGGGAGAATCACAGAGACGCAGCCGGTCACCTGCCAGGGCATGTTAAATATCACAGGGAAGGTCATTGCTGGGGCTGACTGTGTCCCAAGATCAGCAGTTGGGGGAGGTTGCCTGATGAGCCAAGGAGGCCAAGGACGGACTGGCTCATCACCAGGTAGTCCCAAGAAGCAGGGCCGGTGCTACCATTAAGGCAAACTAGGCGGTTGCCTAAGGCGCCAAGATTTGGGGGTGCCAAAAAGCGGTGCCCCCAATTGTTTTGTTTTTTACAGCATTCCTACGCCCCCTCCCCAAGCGCGGTCACGGCTCCACTTCTCCCACCTCCCAGGCTTGCAGCGCCAATCAGCTATTTGGCGCCGCAAGCCTGGGAGGGGAGGAGAATTAGAGCAGGGGCGGCGTGCTCGGGGAGGAGGTGGAGCAGAGGTGAGCTGGGGTGGGAAGCTGCTGCATGGCTCCCCACGCGGGGGGTGTGTGTGTGTGCCTCAGGGCGGGGGGGGGGGGTGCGCAAGGTGGAAGTTTCGCCTAGGGCGCGAAACTTCCTTGCACCGGCCCTGCTAAGAAGGGGATGAGGGGATGGTTGTGGTCGGGAAGCTTGTACTGTCCTTTTCTGTGCTTTCCAACCTGGAGGGGCATTCGGATGGCTGCAGCGGCCAGGGCAGCCAGGCTATTGCTTGTTTCTCCATCTCTCTGCTGTAGTGAGCCGCTGACCTTGGCGATATGGCCACGCTGAGCGTGAAGCCAGGACAGAGGTTTTCAGTCCCAGACTGGCACACCAATGCTAACCTCATCTCGACGAACGCTGAGCGTCAGCGGTCTGCTTCCCATCAGATCAGGCAGGAAGCCAGGACTCTCCGGAATGAAACTAACAACCAGGTGGGCTTCCCAGCTGTTTTACTCCCCTTTTTGTTTGTAAAAACAGGTTTGGGGATTTTGGGAGGGGGGGAGGATGGGGGTGTTAAAGATCTGGCTGGCTGAATGGGGAAGTTTGTCCCTTTTCAACCTTCAGATCACTGAGGTGGACCTATGCCAGTAGTGAGGGAGGGTTGTTTGGAAGTGCTTATTTAGTGTGAAATTAGCAAAGCCAGCTGAATGCTGGGGGTGAAAATAATCTTCCAGTAAAATTAGTTGTAACTTATAAACTAATTTGATTTGGTCATGCTCTCACCCATTCTGTGTTCACTGACTCCAAACGTAGTGTCAGATCGAGTTTTACCAGCAAAACTGGATTGAATATCCTGGAACGTTTTAAAATTCACTTCTGGGCACATTCATACCAGAAATCTGATCAGAACAGCTACTTCCATCCAGTCCTGGGATAGAAACCATGCCGCCTGACCTGGGACCAATCACAGCCGAGCCACAGAGCTTTTGGAATCTGAATAGCAAGGCGCAGGGTGAACAAAACTTGTGTGAAATGGTCAAACTTTGAATGAACGAATCTGAGAAAATCCCAGTCTCACTTTGTTGACTAAGGCCACATCTACACTAGCACTTATGTTGGCAAAATATGTCGCTCAGGAATGTGCAAAAAACACACCCCTGAGCGGCCTAAGTTTTGCCAGTAGAAGTGGTTGTGTGCACAGCGCTATGTTGGCAGGAGAGCTGCTACCGCTGCTCCTGGAGGTGGTTTTATGATGTCGACAGAAGAGCGCTCTCCTGTCGACACAGAGTGGTTGTGCAAGGGCAGCTGTGCTGCTGTAAGCTCGCTAGTGTAGACATGGCCTAAGTTATTTGCTGTGATTTATCAACTCATAGCTCATTTATTCCATTTTTAAAGCCAAAGGGGACCATCCCAATCATTCAGTCTGAGCTCCTTCACTAACAACTGGAACAACTTACCTAGGGAGCGGATGGATTCTCCATCACTTTCAGTCTTTAAATTTGTTCCTGGGCAACAAATATTGGCCAATGGACTCTTCAGACTGGAAGAATCCAACAGCTGGAAGTTGAAGCTAGACAAATCCAGCCTGGAAAGAAGGCTCACATTTTGAACAGTGAGTAATTAACCACTAGAAGGATTAACCAAGGGCTGTGATTAATCTCCATCACCGGCAATTTTTAAATCCAGAGTGGATTTTTAAAAAAGATATGGTTTATAGTTCAAAGGGAATTATTTTGGGGAGTTCTCTGGCCTGTTTTGTACAGGATGTCAAACTGGATGATCACAGCGGTCCCTTCTGGCCTTGGAATCTGACTCTGTAAGTCCGGGTCTCTTTCTAAAAGATCTACTATGGATCAAACAGAAGTTATAGGCTTGATGCAGAAGTTGTTGAGGGAAGTTCTTTGGCTTGTGTTGGGCAGGAGATCAGACTAAATGATCACAATGGGACCTTCAGGCCTTACTCTGAATCTTTGCATTGCTGCTGGGCCTTCCATGGCATTTGGACTGGAGACCCACTGGCACCATATGTAAGAATCATACTGGTAGGCCAGAGAGCCATGTTATGGCTTAGTCCCCTTTCCAGTTGGGCAGGAACCTACATAATGAAAACCACTAAACTAATTGACGACGATTGGCACACCGGTTACAAGGTGGAAGCTCACAGCCTGAATTTAAGGCACAATCGGATACGGCAAAGTATCTGACACTGGGGGTTATTTATAGAGAGCAGTAAATGTGTAAAAGGCAAGAGGGGTGCTGAGATAATATAACTGCTACACTCTCCTTTTCCTGCTCTTCAGCTCCTCTCTCTGCTTAAGCACAAGTCACAGTTCTCCCCCTTCCCCCCCCCCCAAAGGTATTACCACTGCATTAAACCTCAGAGCTATAATATACATATCCCTGAATGCAGGTGTTAGCAGTTCCCAGTCAGCTGCAAAGAAAGAGAATTTCTTAGTAAACAAACATTTCATACACAAAACCCCGCATTGTAAATAGTGTGGAACAACTTTTAGACAAATGCTATTCACCAGTAAAGCTGTAGGGGTTCTTTGCAAAGATTTCTCCATTTTGCTGCTGTTCCATATATTTCAGCGTGAGGTTTGACAGACCGTGTGCCCTCTTATAGGGGAGCTGGAGACAGCTCTGTGGACTCGGCAGCAATTACAATTCCCAAGCCAATAGTCAGCTGTCTCCTCAGTTTCCAGCTGGATTGGGAATCTGCAGCCTGTATCCCAAGTGGTACAGTTACTGGGACGCAGCCTTCACAACAGATGCATCTCTTCGTTTAGGTTGGACATTAGGAAAAACTTCCTTTCAGGGTGGTTAAGCAGTGGAATAAATTGCCCGGGGAGGCTGTGGAATCTCTGTCATTGGAGATTTTTAAGAGCAGGTTGGACAAACACCTGTCAGGGATGGTCTATACTTAGTCCTGCCATGAGTGCAGGGGACTGGAGTAGATGACCTCGCGAGGTCCCTTCCAGTTCTACAATTCTGTGATTGGTCCTGCACAGATCAGCTGCTGAGTCCACAGATCTATCTCCAGCTCCCCTATTTGTAACCTGTTCCCTCTGAGCTCCGATTAGCTGAGCTGTGTGAATATGTGGAACCTGCAAGATTGCTTTCCCTCAGCGGAAACCCTTGCTCTGCGCAGCTTCAGAAGCAGCTACCGTGCATGTCTAATAACGGCCACACCCTGGGCTCTTCTAAGTTGCCCGCTGCTTTCTGTATGCTTGTGTCCTCCCCACTGCCCCTCTCTCTATCTTTGGACTTGTATTAAAAAACAAAACAAAGGCTGCAGTATAAACATGCGGGTTATAAATGCAAATGGCAGTTGATCTTCTATTCTAAAATAGATTTGCTATGTCCCCTGACATTCTATTTACCTTCATCTAATGCTTGGAGGTCTTTGTGTGAGTTTTTGCAACACCCTAGGAACTCCGTGAACAGGGCCGGCTCCAGGGTTTTGGCCGCCCCAGACAGCCCAAAAAAAAAAAAAAAAAGTCGCGATCTGCGGCGGCAATTCGGCAGGAGGTCCTTTACTCCCAGCGGGAGTGAGAGACCATCCGCCGAATTGCCGCCGAATACCTGGACGTGCCGCCCCTCTCTGGAGCGGCTGCCCCAAGCACCTGCTTGCCAGGCTGGTGCCTGGAGCCGGCCCTGTCCGTGAATAAATCTATCTTGTATCCCCCATTGGAACTGTTGCTTCTGGAAGACTAGCATAGTCTTGCTTCCAGAGAAGTCCTTGGCACAATTAATAAACGACAGTTTACAGGAGGTGAAATCATACATACACACTGATTTGTAGGTGTGCAAATATTATAATGGGGACTCTGGGTTTGATGCTCTTGTGGCCTGTATCTTGTGTAGATATTTACGTTAGTGCATTAGGTGTCATATACTGTGCTACCAAAACAAACGGTAGGACTTTGCACTGGTAAAAAATGCAGGGCAATGAATAAGCAGGCCCTTGTCAGCATAGTGAAATGCACCCTCAGTCTTCACAATTTCAACTACAAAAATTAAAATGGAAATGGTGTCTCTTCTAATTCCAGACACAATGGGATGAGCATGACAACAGAACACGACTCGCTGAACGTATCGACAGTGTGAACAGATGGAAGGAGACCTTGGACAAATGCCTCACAGACATAGACACTGAAATTGATGCTTTAGCCAAAGTACGTTGGGAAGACAGATGGCTTAAACTCAACATATGCTCTTAATATGTGTGACTTTAAACAACTAAGGCCCGGATTCTGCAATGAGCTGTGCATGGACCGACTCCTCTATGGGGCTTAGCACCAGTGCTCTGAGCTCAGTGCAGGATCAGGGCCTTAAATTGCTTTCAGGAAAACAAACCCACTAGCTTCAGTTCCCATCTGAATTGAGGCAATGCATAGTGCTGTGTGTTTCATATAGTCCGTCCTGTCTTTTTCTAAGGATCTTGGGGGGAAATATACCAATACATTAAACACTAAAATAAAAAAAACGTAGGGAATAAGAAGTGGGTTTTTAAAAATATTTATTTAGGAGCTCAACAATTTTAGGCAAGAATAATTAAAGTTGTCTTTATTTGACACCGCTTTTAAATTAAGAAGTTTGCATCTTTTTTGCTGCTAGAATCAGGAGTTTGTGTGTCTGTCTTAAGCACGGTTTTAATAAAGGCTAAATCTATTTTGTGTGTTTCTCCTGTGCACTGCCAGTGACCCGCTGCTGGATCACAGGCAAGCCACATTCTCTTGTGCCTGTTTTTTTCCATTTGTAAAATGGGGACCGAGCTCCCACAGCGGGGGGCCAGGCTATTTGCAAAGTGCTTGGAGGTCCTTAATGAAAGGCATAATGCCAGGGCTGTGATTAACTGGAAATGGGAAAGCGTTTCTGGTCCCACTGGACTTTGTGGTCTCCAATGGGGAGAAGCCTCTCTGATCCTTTCACTGCAAAAACCATGTGAGATAGTTGAGTATGACGGTAGCTGCTAGCTGCATTGCGCTTGGCCTCTGAACTGCGGGCCCGATCGACAGAGGCAGGCAACTGGAGCATGTTGCACCCAGGAGACTGCAGCAGTGAGCCACTCGCTACAAGGTTTAAAAGCTGCTTCCAGAGGTGGCTAGGAGGAGGCCATCATGACAGGAACAGCCGCAAGCATTCCCCCAAAGGAGGGACCGCATCCCTAACCCGAGCTGCCTTCTCCCCACCAGATGAAGGAGGCAGCGGAACGTGCACTGCAGGCCAAGAACTTGCCCTTGGATGTGGCGATTGAGTGCTTGACGCTTCGGGAGAGCCGCCGAGCCATTGATGTGGTGAAGGACCCCGTGGAGGACGAGCTGCACAAGGAGGTGGAGGTGATCGATGGAGCCAAGAGAGATCTGCAGCAGAAAGTGAGCGAGGCCTTCGAGCAGCTCTGGTGAGTTGAGCAGCAGAGCTCGGGGTGGTTCCCCCCCCCCCCCCCCCACGCCGGTGACTCCAAATCGTGTCTCTCTGTATGGGGCTTTGGGCCAGCGTCCGAGCAGAGAGCATGCTTTGCGGCCACACGGCAACATAGGCAGTATTACACATTGTGTCAGCGCCTCACGGCGATGCCCGATAGCGTCCCTTGCCAGAGTGGGCCCGTTAAGAACGAATGTTGGAAGTGCTGCTGGAATCGTGGCATTTATGGAACGAGGGAAGGGGGAGGGAGCAAGTGTGGCAGCTAAAGGGTAGGCCTGAGCTTTTGCCTAGTGGTTTTGGGGTCCCAACTTGAGACACCTGGCAGGTACCTGATTCTCAAAGGAGGGTGCTTAGCACTTCCTGAAAATCCAGGCCCCTTGAAGGCATCTCACGCCCCAGAGCACAAGCCTCTTTCAAAACCGTACCCTGCAGTACCCAGCCTGCTGGGCCCTTCGCCCTTCTGGGGCACTGCCGTACAAATCACTGCACTTGAGTCACACGCGGGCAGTTGGTTCAAGGAGCAGCTACAGCTGCGCCACTGAGTAAGGGTTGTCCCTGTGGAGGGTCCCCCGGGGCCAGCCTGTTGCTATAGAATCTCATCATTTATTTATTTAAAAAAAAAAAGCCCAATTGAGTTTCTAGCCCCCATGGTTCCCAAGAAAGCTTTGAAAAAGTGAACCGATTTTAGGCCAGTTGGACGGCTGGCCTGACTCACTGTCTCTGTAAAAGGGGAGGGATCGCTCAGTGGTTTGAGCATTGGCCTGCTAAACCCAGGGTTGTGAGTTCAATCCCTGAGGGGGCCATTTAGGGATCTGGGGCAAAAATGTGTCTGGGGATTGGTCCTGCTTTGAGCAGGGGGTTGGACTAGGTGACCTCCTGAGGTCCCTTCCAACCCTGATATTCTATGATTTTCTAACCTCGGATGGACAAGGCTGTGTTCTCCCTGAGTGGATCTGTCTGGCAGCCCATGTCTGAGCCAGGCTCGGTCTGCCAAGGAGAGAGATTTTCACTGGCTGACCCACTAACACCTTTTTCAGCCTGCTGACAGTGACAAATGCAGCTTATCCTACCCCTTCTTTGGCAGCCTCTTGCAGGAAGCACGCCAGCAGCTCAACTTTGATCACCGGGGGAAAATGGAAGCACTGGAGATAGACCGGGTCTGTTCCTCCCTCAACGTCAACTCTCCCAACATCTCGTTCAAGGTCAATCCAACCCGGGTCCCAATTGGGTAAGGGAACAACCAGCCCCCTGGTGGCCAAACCCAGGCTGTTTTAACCTTCATTCTGATGCTGGAAAGACTTGGGACTCTTGCCGCCTTTAGTAGAGTTTCTGGTGCCTCGTGGAAATGACTGGCTCAATTAACAGACAGCCTGGCCTAGAGTTTAAAACACCAAGAGCTGGATTCAGGGCTGTCTTACTGGCTCTGCTGCTAGCAGGGAGTGATATCAGATACGGTACTCAGAGAAGCAAGCCCTCCCTTTCTCCATACTCCCAGTGATCGTCGTTACCAATAACCATTGGTCCTTCCCAAGCACCCGCCCTCCGCCTGAGGGTTTCAAAGCTCTCTGTGGGCACACGTGAGCCTCACAACATCCTTGTGATGTGACTTAATAGCATCCCCATTTTATAGAAGGGGAAACTGAGGCACGGAGGAGGAAGAGAATTGCCCAAAGTGTCCCAGCAAGTCAATGACAGACTTGTGGTGAGAACCCAGGAGACCTGCCTCCCTGTTGTAACCACCAGACCATGCTAGTTTCACAGTGAGGGTAATCAGAATACCCAAGGGGGTGGGGTAAATTCTCCATCTTTTGGAGCCTTTCAATCAATGTTTGGATATCTCAAAAGATGTTGGGCTCCATGCAGGAATCCCCGGGTGTGATTCCCTGGTCTGTGTTGTGCAGCAGGTCGGAGGATGATCACAGTGGTCCCATCTGGCCTTGAAATCAGAGTCTCTTTGCAATGGTAGAAAGCGTTTCCACCTTGGCACGGAGAGGTTTCTTCCAAGCTGTCTCTTGCAGTCACTCAGCTTATTGCCCGAGGCATGAGTTTAAACAGCCTGTCCTGTTGGGCGCTCTTGGCATTCTAGATCAACAACGCCTGAGCAGTGGGACCAGTACAGCCAGTACAACAAAGACCGAGCAGAGGCGGAAATGAAAGCCTCCACTGAGCTGCGGGAAGCCATAGCACTCACCATCGCTCAGGTAAATAAATCGCCCATCACCGATGCAGAAACCATCGGTGCAGTTAATAGATGTTAAGCCGGGTGATGTTAAGTCATGTTTCAGAGTAGCAGCCGTGTTAGTCTGTATCCGCAAAAAGAAGAACAGGAGGGACTGCTCTAATAAATTTGTTAGTCTCTAAGGTGCCACAAGTCCTCCTGTTCTTCTTTTTGTTAAGTCATGTGTTCCCCAGTGGGGATGGCTGGGTGAATGCAGCCTGCTTCGCAGCTTAGAAATAGGCGGGGGTTACACTGTGCCTTTTGGGGAGGGAAGGCTTGAAAAAGCCAAATCAAAGTTAACCCTACAGCACCCATCTGAATAGTTCAGGCAAACTAGGCTTGGACCTGCTGTGTGGTGCTGCTGGTTCGTGGGAAGGGAAGTTTCCTTTGGCTGTCAGATGACTGCTGTTTCCTGAATAGTGATTTTTCAAAAGGCAAACGTGCCTCACTAGATTATTCCTTGGCATCATGAGTGTTTCGCAGCTCTCTACTGATCTCACAAGGCGTCTGCCTTGCCCCAAAGAGCAGACCACGGACTCAAAACAGATCTGGCAGGGAGAGCAGTGTAGGAAGGATATGGGCAGAAGTGGTTTTGGAAGAGAAGAGGGAAGTCTGTTGAAACGTTGGGGGATGTACCAGGAGGTGGTTCCAGGCATAGAGGGAGCTATTGAGAAGGGCCCAATAACGGAGTTATTGTTTCCTTATACTCCCCCGTCTGCCTGTCTGTGCATCTGTCTCTTGTCTTTATATTTATGCTTTAAGTTCTTTGGGGGCACCTGGGACTGTCTGTTGGTTCTTTGTTTGTACAGCCCCTAGTGCAGTTGGCTCCTGGGTGTTTTGACCAGATAAATAATAATGAGCGTTGGGGTGATGAAGGGCACAGGGAAACTGTAGAGGAGCATGGGATGGGCAGGCGAAAGGTGAGGTCATGCAGGGCCCTGAAAGTGAGGGGTGTGTGTTATGGAGGGAGCAGGGTAATTGCTTTAACAGTGCAGGGGAGACACCTCCTAGAGGCACATGCACGACCTTTAACTTGTTTTCCCTCTAGACAAACAACGAGCTGGAAGCTCAGCGGGTGGCCGTGGAGTTCGCCTTGCGGAAGAGGATCCGGGAGTTTGAAAAAGCCTACGACGAGCTGAAATGGCAGGAGAAGAACGTAAATTTCTGGCTTGTTTCCTTCACTGTCAAGCGCCCTTGAGTGAGATTCTATCTTCAGAGCGTATCTCTTGCAAGCGACACTGATGGCATGAAATGCTTCCCTGCTGCGGTTCAGCACACCCCAGTGCAAGAGGCGTTTCTGACGGAAACCTCTTGGCACATCCACTTCCTGGCACATACCTACCTGCCACGGCTCTCCCAGTGCAATGTTGGACTGCTATGGCATCTATCCCACAGTGTCCAGAATTTTGGATAACTTCCAAATGAGAGAGACTGCACATTGGGGGGGTGTCCGCATGACTAGCTGATCTGCAACACATGGCCGCCTGTTCATCCCGGGGAGAAATCATTGTAGCCCACACGGAGTCAGCGGGACCCAAGCTAAAGCCCTCGTCTCCGGTGTTGTGATTGCCTGGTACACCCAGCACTTATAAAACACTTCAAGCAGCTGTGTGTGTGGATGCAAGGCATCAGCTGTGCGATCTCAAGGCATCCCAACCACAGCTTCTCTGCAGTGCTCCGGTCAACAGGGCCATATTGTTGATAAGCAGCTAGTATGACACCGCAGACAAGTCTAAGCTGTTTATCCTCTCCTTGGGTTTTATCCTTGCTATTCAAATACAAAGGAAAATTCCACTTTTTCTGATTGATCCTGTGAAGGCAGAGAAATGGAATTACAGGGATCACAGAGGGACGATCCCCAAACTGCTTTGAATCCAGCCCAGCTCAACACTGACTGAAAAATGTTCCTATCTGAAGCCCATTCAGTGGTGTGAGTGAAATAATTCAGTGGCTCTCGGTCCACAAAACAATTGATGCTCATTGGCATCTGCAGGCTGAGAAGCCAGTTTGGGACCTTATATCTCACCCTATTAACCCATCCCACGGCAGCCCTGAAACAACCACAGCATGCCTTGCCTGATTGGGGTGGAAATTGGATTTTTAAGCAGAGATGCCTGGTCCACACAAGCTGACAAGCTGTGTTTAACCCTATTTGAGCAGAAGTCCTTTAGTCCTTGTTTAAAAACCATTTCCAGCCTGGTAAAACCCCAGAAAGGCTGGAGCCTTCTGAGCACAGCTGGTTCCCTATCTAGATCTCCTGGGAATTTCCAGAGTACCCAAAAGCCAGTCTTTGAGTGCACCCTTACTAAACTAGACAGCTGTAAGTGCACGATGGTAACAATCCCTTGTGCTGTGTGTGTTTAATCCTCAGACCTTGGAGGAAATTGCTGAGATGGAAGAGGACATCCGACGCCTCGAGGAAGATCTCAGGAAGAAAATGTGGGATTTAAAACTCGCGCACACTCGCCTGGAGACCCGGACTTACCGCCCCAACATGGAGCTGTGCCGGGATCAGGTACAGATGAGCCTGTGGGGTGGGATGGATACTAACCTGGCATGCCCATTGTCCATGAGGGATTTGAGGTTGTGAGGGTGGAATCCTAGATAGAGCTTCTGTGGCTCCGAAATGATCAGACACGTTTAGGTGTGGACTGAATGGAGACTAAAAGATGAATAAAAAGGAATCCACCATACTTGTGTGAGTTAAAGCATAGAAACAAAGTGGGGAGGTGGGCTAAGGGAAGGGGAACTTGGGGGGACCATAGCAACTAGCAAAAAACAGTACTGGCTCTACTAACAGTTACGGCCTGTTCCTGACTCGTAGGTGCAGTATGGATTAACTGATGAGGTCCATCAGCTGGAAGGCACCATCGCCGCCCTGAAGCAGAAGCTTGCACAATCACAGTATGTTCCTATGTGGTTTGGGAGTTACGCGTCCAAGAAAGAATAATGATGTTAAGCACCAGAAGGCTTTGTGACGTTCTTAGCAGGGGGCACTGGAGGTCAGAAACAGGGTGCCTCATTAGAGCTGTGTGGGGAGCTCCGGAGTGGACAGCAGGGGGCACTGCAGGTCAGAAACAGGGTGCCTCATTAGAGCTGTGTGGGGAGCTCCGGAGTGGACAGCAGGGGGAGCTGCAGGTCAGGATTGGCAGAGCTGGTGTGGGATGGTGTGACTACACTTACGAAATTATTGAAGGGTGGGGGGGAAATTGGATGAACAAATGGGGAAATAGAAATGCTGCCTTGGGTTTGTGTTAGATTCCCATCGCCATGTCTCTTGCGAGCTGCATTCCAGCAGCAGCATGTGGGCTTGCTATTAAAGAGACCCGAGCAATAAAGTACAATGAGTCAGGAACTTCCCCTGTAGCTCTGGTGTGCGTTAGCTTGAAGGCAAAGGCAAAACTGTGCTGATTTTTGTTGTGGTGAGAGAGCAGAAAGCTGATTATTTGTCATCAATGCCAGGAGGCAAATTCAGTGGCACAAATGCACCCCTGACTCCCTAACTTTTGCTTTTCCCAGGGATGCCCTAGACGCTCTCTATAAACACCTGTACCGCATCCAAACTGATATGAGCTACAAAGCTAACTCCCTGATGCTGGATAACAAGTGCATGGACAGCAGGAGAAAACTCACAGTCCCCGCTGAGAAATTTGTGCCAGAGGTTGACACCTTCAACCGAACCACTAACCGTACCCTCTCACCCCTGAAGAGCAGGCAGCTGGAGCTGGCTTAATCCACTGGGAACAGCATTGGGCAATGGAGCCAGACTGAAGATAAAACTCCTAGAGCCTCAGTTCCGTACCAAGGAAAGCTGACATCTGTGTCGTGTTAGATCAATGTTATTCTCCTGCCCCCGAAGTTGTTTTATAACTGTCTGTCCCCTTGCATGATTTGTATAGCTTCTTGCACTCCAAGGAGCATTATAAACAATAAAGTCTGTCCCTAAGAGCACTTGTCATCTGACAGCGTTGGAAGCATTTTACGATGATTGAATCCATGTGGACTCTCCAGTGATTTAAGTCCTTTAAAGTGCGGGACTGTGCTCTGAAAAGGAACTGTGTAACAGTGGTACCTCTCCAGATCGTCTTCCTGTGCTGATAGATTCAGATCTGCCCGCTTTAATTTTAAAATAACCTTTTGGGGTTTTTTCTCCTTCTCTTAGCCCTGCAGAGCCAGCGCTGCTACAAACAAGGGAGCTGGAGTCCACTCTGGCTCTTGTGCCAACGGACTTGTTAACTAAGAGCTAGTTGCATAGTCACTGTGGGGGCCCACAGTTGTTGTGTGTGTCCCAGTAGTGCTCACTCCCCATGTGCTAGGTTTTGTCTACACACCCAAGAAGACACAGTTGCTGCCCCAGAGAGCTTGCAATCTGTCCTTGTTATGCTTGTGAAATTGGGATCAGCATTTGCCCTGCCTGCCTGTCTGTCTGTCTGTAGGTCACTCTTTATCACCAGTATTAAATGTGTTTATGGGGCACAGATGCTACAGCAATGGGCCCTCTAGAAAGAAACACAGCTTGATTTCCAGATGGTAAGGTGAGTTTGCAGGACCGGAATTTAGGAGAAAACCAACATCTTCATACCTGTCAACTTGATTCCCGGCATGTCTACCAGCCTGGGGTTTTTTATAGCGGCAGTTGTCTTCTGCTCTAGACTCTAAGCATTCATTTTATAAAAAGTCCTGTCTACCCGGGCTTTCTAGCCCCAGTGAGGGGGTTGTACAAATCCCTCGTGTAACAATACAGGTATAGTATTGTAAATAATCACTTGCACTGTGCCTACATTAGGTACTTGCACTACTGCAGCTAGCGTGGTGGCTAAAAACCCTGGGCTCGATAAGGCCCCAGTCTCGAGTCCGTGGGACAGCAAAGGAAACCTTATACGCGGGCCCCAGCTATAAACTAATGTAAGGTGGTCTGTGGTAGGCTGCAGCCCGCCTGAAGCAAGGGCTCTGAGGGGTAGGAACTGCCCCAGTTCTCAGCTAGTGTCACCTCTCAAACCTAATCCGATTTAAATATCACTAGTGAAAATGTCCTCCAAGGATGGAGGGAAAAGGAAGGGCAGGAACTCAGGTGCTGCTGTGACACCTCTTCTCCCCCCATCCCCTGCACAGTCCCCAAACTCCTCCTGCTCTGCCCCTCCCCTGGGACTTCCCCCCCTCCCAGCTCTGCACCCCAGGGTGCCAGTTCCCCCCCTGCCCCCACACCTCCAGGCGCTAGCCCCGCCCCCATTTCTCCTAACCCCACCCACCCAGGGTGCCAGTCCCCTTCCCATAGCCCCGCCCTCCCCTGGAGCCCCGCCCCCGTTTCCCCCCGGTTACCAGGCCCCGCCCCCCGCCCTGGGCCGGAAGAAGATGGCGGCGGCGCTGGCGGGCGGGTCGCTGGGCCGGGTCCCTGCGCGGCTCCCGCCGGCCCGGGGCCGGTTCCGGGGCTGCCTGGCCGGGGCGCTGCTCGGGGACTGCCTGGGCGCCCCCTTCGAGGGCAGGGACGTGGTGGCGCTGCCCGACCTGCTGCGCTACCTCCGCGGGCTGGAGCCGCCGGGCCGGGCCGGGGGCAGTGGCGAGGAGGCGGATGGCAAAGGTGGGGCCGGGGTGGGGCTCACGCACCCTGCCCCCCACCACGGGGCCTGTCCCGCCCCCGGGCACCCTCCCCCCCCCCGGGCCTGAACCTCCCTCCCACGGGGCCTGTCCCCCCCCCCCCGGGCCTGAACCTCCCTCCCACGGGGCCTGTCCCCCCCCCGCGCACCCTGCCCCTCCGCGCACCCCGCCCCCCCCCACGGGGCCTGTCCTGCCCCCGCGCACCCTGCCCCTCCCCCCCCTCGCGCACCCCGCCCCCCACCACGGGGCCTGTCCCGCCCCCGCGCACCCTTCCCCCCCCCGGCCCTGAACCTCCCTCCCACGGGGCCTGTCCCGCCCCAGCGCACCCCGCCCCTCCCCCCCCCCCCAGCGCACCCCGTCCCCCTCCCCCACGGGGCCTGTCCCGCCCCCGCGCACCCTCCCCCCGCCGGGTCCTGAACCTCCCCCCCACACCCTCCCCCCCCCCCCCCCCCCGCGGGGCCTGAACTCCCCCCGCGGGACCTGTCCCCCCCCCCGGGGGTCTGTCCCCCCCAGTTGGTGCAGGACTGGTACCTGGAACCACTTTGAATTCATGCTTTTGAAATAATTAGAGTCCACGTTGACTGTGTTTCTTTCATATGAATCCCAGATCACTGGTCTTGTTTCTCTTACTGACACCGCCACGTAGGGTGGCCAGACAGCAAATGTGAAAAATCGAGACAGAGGGTGGGGGGTGATAGGAGTCTACATAAGAAAAAGACCCAAAAATCAGGACTGTCCCTATAAAATCGGGACATCTGGTCACCCTACTGCCACCTAATGTATTACTAGTGAAGGCGTGTTCCTCCACCGCTGTAGTTACTCCTCTGTAGTCAGTGACCATTTTTAATCTCTCCCAAGGCCTGCTAAGAGAGCGGAGTGTCTGGAAATACAGCCAAGTCTTTTACACTCCAGATTCACAGAGAATTCCCCTAGCAGTAGAGAAATAGGATTGGGATTCTAGAGGAGCAATAGGACCTCTTGGTGTTTGGCTGATCATCTGGTATTTTTGCCTTCTCTTTCAGAAACGCTCTGCTACACAGATGACACCGCCATGGCCAGGTGTGTGGTGCGGTCCCTGCTAGCCAAGGGAGAGTTTGATCAAGTTGATATGGCCAGGAGGTAAGGAGTTGCAGTCACCACAACAGGGAGATCTGGGTTGCTTTTGCAAGGGATAGTGAGTGAAAGCTAAGCAGCCACTTTGAGCTGTTCCCGTTCGGTCCAGGAAAGTGCAGAGGAATTCAGTCTGAAGTGGCCGCCTATTTGCGTGGAGAGACTAAAAAGAGCAGTGGCCCCAATGCTACAATTTGGCCTGTGCCTGCAGGGTTTGTGCCATCCTAGATTCTCATTGACTTCAGTATCATTAGAGTGGCATCTCAAATCTGATGTTGAAACTAACCAGGGGGGACACTGTCAATGTAACTTGTGTTGTAAGCAAACAAGTTTGTATACTTTTGTTATTAAAAGCACTTCAGTGTTTCAAAATCATTCCCTTTCTAGTTTACTTATTGCTTGGTGTGCTTTTTTACACTTCCCCGAGCTTTGGGCAATGAAAACCTTTGAAATCCGTTTGTTTTATAGTCCGTTTCCCATTCAGATACTTGGTGCTGAAGCGTTTGGGTTTCAAATGGTGAAAGGCAAAAGTTGAATTGTTTAAAAACTGTCTCCACTGGACTTGAACAAACAATATTTCTGCCTGCCTGTGACTAGTAAAAATGTTTCCAATTATTTTTAAAGTATATCTTAAAACATCAAAAAGTTAAGAGCTGAAACCAGTGATTTCCACACATAGATATAGTCAGTACAACCACATGGTCCAACCTCTGTTATCCTCATCCACCCAGGTCTTTGGGGCAGGGATTTTTCTCTTTCTACAGCACATATCTATACAGCACCTAGCGCAGTGGGGCCAGGATACTTGCTGAGGTCTCTGGATATTACTCTGATGCAAAGAATAATAAGGCTTTATAAAAGCGTCTTTCAAAAAAATATTTTAGTAGCAGACCAAATGTAAGTTGAAACTGTCCCTTTCCAGTGTGGTTTTTCTAATTCCTATGTAATTGCTGCTGTTTTACCTTTGGCAGATTTGCTGAGGAGCACAAGAAGGAGCCGGATCGGGGCTATGGGATGGCAGTCGTCAAAGTGTTCAAGAAACTTCTGAGCCCCAAGTGCAGTGATGTGTTTGAGCCAGCCCGAGTGCAGTTTAATGGGAAAGGCTCCTACGGGAACGGTGGTGCTATGAGGGTAGCAGGCGTTTCGCTGATTTACCCTGAGGTTCAGGATGTGAAGAAGGTGCATTACAGGGAGGTTGTTCAGGCACTGGGGCTCCCAGATCTCTGCTGATGGGATGGGGTTCGGTGATTCTCTTTTACTCTGGTTTCCTAATGATTTTTTTTTTTTTTTTAATCCACAGTTTGCGAAGCTCAGTGCTGAGTTGACTCATGCCAACTCACTTGGCTATAACGGAGCCATCCTGCAGGCGCTGGCAGTGCACCTCGCCCTGCAGGGAGAGCTCAGTCGGGAAAGTTTCCTGGAGCAGCTGATCGGCCACATGGAGGATGTGGAGGCAGATGATAAATCTTTGGCTGATGCGCGAGCGTAAGTAGGGCTCAGAGAGTTGCATCGTGTCCTCCATATAGAATTTGGTCTAGTTCACAGCAGCGTCTTTCTCTTGACTCTGTACGGCTGTCTACCCAATGCCTCATAGATTGCACTCTGTCCTGTCTCTCAATGCTATTCTGTGCATGGGACGTGTGAGATTTTCCTTCATGTCATTAGGCTGTGTTTTGATTTTAGCTGCATGGCTTTTCCTGTGACTGGGGAACTCATGTTTGAAAATACAGACTCCTCGCCTCTCTCTAGAAGTGGCCTGCAGAGCCTCTCTTGCCACGCACTCCGCTGCCATGAACACGTTTCCCGGTCTGTCCTGGTGTGAATGTCCTCGGAGTGAGGAGTGAGAAATTCGTCCAGGTTCCATTTCCCTCTGCCTCTCCCCCTCAGTCCAAGCCAGTCCCTTTATGGAGTGGAAGAGTGTGGTTGTGATTCATAAAAGCCGTCCAACCTGCTGGCTGCATGCTGTTAGGTCTAGCTTCTCCTCCCTGTCCCGTAAGCAATTTGTGAGACTTCAATTCGTCCTCTCCCATAACTGGCCTTTCCAAGAGAGTTGACTTGCTGCAGACTGGTAAGATGGGTCCTTTTCTCTCCTCCTCTGAAGCCCTCATTCATTCATTTCAGTTTGACGAGCTCTCAGAACAGCTCTGCTTTGAGGTTCTTGCTCGTTCTCCGCATGTGTACAGGAGGTCTCAATAGACATGGTCATGGTTCAAACACCTGGAAATGTGGAAAGATTCACTCCTATAGCCACTAACGTTTCTTTTTTCGGAAAGTCTGGGTCCCTGGGAGCCCTCTGTTTGGACACCTCTTCGTAGGCTGGGTTGTATTAGATCAAATCAAGCAGATTGCTCCCTGGTGGCAGGGAGGGAGAAGTCACTGGAGCAGAGCATTTGTTACATTCCTGTCTCTTGTCTCCAGGATGGGTTTTGAAGAATTACCATTTTCAAGGCGTCTTAAGAAGATCAAGGAATTTTTGGAGCTTAGCACCGTTCCAAAGTCAGATGTATTGCTTGAGTTAGGTAAGCACCTTTCTTCCTACAGGGATTCAGGAAAAGCCATGGGGCAGGGCCAGCTTAGGGAGCCTGTGGTTAGTGCTTTCCTGGACTTCTGCCTCTTGCTCGCCAGACCAGCGGGGGTTGGATGTGTTGCAAAAACTGCTTGTTCAGCCCTGTGGAAAGAGTAAGTGTGTGACCCGCTCTGTGGTGACTCCCTCCCCGAGGGCAGCCCTGGTGGATGAAAGGCTCTCTTTCCAAGAGAAGAATAATGCCGAATTTTCCAAGATCTCATCTCAATGACAGTCCATCAGTCAGATCTTCCTTCTGGACACTGGACAACCCAGTGATGTTACAGGTTAGACTGTAGTTGGGTGCATGTTCCTGACTGGAATGGTAGTGGGGTGCTGATCAGGAATGAGACCAGCGGAGAGCATGGCATGGAAAGAAACTTGCATAGCATCTATCCGCACTTCACCTGGCTTGAACCAGCCATATTAGAGTTTGAAATTGGCAATAAGATGAGCTCATGAACTAAATTAGGGAAGGGATGTAACTGTCCTGCTTTGACACTGAATGTGGTTGGTTTTATTAACAGGCAATGGCATTGCTGCTCTGGAGTCTGTCCCCACTGCGATTTACTCCTTCTTGCGCTCCATGAAATCCGATCCAGATATTCCCGATCACTACAACAACCTACAGAGGGTCATCATCTACTGTATCTCGCTGGGTGGAGACACAGATACCATAGCTACCATGGCTGGAGCCATTGCAGGAGCTTATTATGGGGAGGAGCAGGTACCCCCATGCTGGGAGCAGAGCTGCGAAGCTTTTCAAGAGACAGAGATGCTGGCAAATAGCTTGCACGAACTCTACTGCCAACGACTTTGAGCCACAGAAGTGGTGTCTTGTGCCAAGGTTAAAGCAAGTGGCTACCTCTGCCTCATTGATCAGATCCATAGCAAATGGGTCCACCTTGTCTTTAATGATCTGTAACTCGTCCAATCCCAGAATGGCACTTGCTGTCATGTGTCACATGGTAGAAGTGAGACTTGGACCTTGTTTTTCTGTTACAATTGATCTGGAGGGTGCTTGCACAGAGAGTTTTGGACGATGGAATCTGTTGTCCCACCAAAGCACGGAGGCAATATCTGGTTTCTGATGAGATTTCTTCTTCTTACCAAGGCCTCTCCTCCTGTCAGTGTCTCGTTCTGTCATACGACTTGTCCAAGCTTCAAGTGGGGTCTAAATACAGGAACCAGCTTCCTGTCATCTGTTTCCAGATTCCACAGACTTCCATTCAGATGTTCACAGCCTAACCTTCAGGAAGCACTTGGGTTGCACCATACCCATATTGCAATTCTTTTGTCGTCTTTACTCTCTGCATTAGACCTGTGCCTGACTCCTTAAACTTTCCATTGCCTTATGCACCAGACTGCGACCTTCCGGAATGCTGGTTTTGTTCTGGTTACTCTCTCTCCTCCCACTGCCTAATCTGTGCTGTGCGATCCTTGCACCCCATTCTGCACACCTGGTGTCCAATGCATGTGGCAAGGTCACTAGTAAACCAGTGGGAAGAGATGTAGTAAAACCTAGTGGTACCTTAGGCCCAAATCTTGGTCCCATTGAAGTCAGTGACAAAAATCCAATTGACTTCAGTGGGAACAGGATGCAACTTTAATTGCTTTCAACCTCTGCACCTGCTTGGGATTGTCTAAAAGTGGACAGGAGGACGGTTTCAATTGAGTATTCACTTCTGTTAGGAAAGGGCTCATGTACTAGGAGACCGTGCAAATGGTAGAAGATGTATTAGAAAACAGTGTTCTGCAGTGGGATGTTTAAAAACGTGCCCAGTCAAGCAGGCAGAGAGGAAATAATCTGCGTCTGTATGCAAGCTGAATTGTGTAAATAATGTGTTTTGAAATGTCTGTAGTAATGACAGAAAACAAAGAAATAAAAACCATTGTGTTTGCAGGCAGCTATCGTATGGAAATGGGTATAAATCCGAATATTCCAAAGATTTTACGAAAACTGGGAAGTGAACACATTACTAATAGGGGGCTTACTTCCTGCTGATGTCAGAAGAAAGTTATTGTGTGTACATATGAACAATCTGGTTGTAACTGGGTTATGCCTCACCTTTCCTGTACTTTGCTTCCCTAGAGTACCAGTCTATTGCATGAAGCTTTAATGGATTTTCTGTGTATACACATGACTATTTGTCCTGTAAATATGTGGAATTACGGGCCCACTGTATTTATAGACTGTGCTGCAGATCTGAGAAGTAAAACATTATATCTTATATACTTCAAGAGCCTTCAGAATTTTCAAGGAAGACATTTAAAAACAAATTTTCTGTTTAAACTGATCTTGTTTTTCTTTTGAATGGAAAAGTTGTGGAGCTTGCACAGGTTAGCTGTTTATAAAGTCTAGCTTTTCCGAAGTTAGGATTGAAATGTGTTTTTCTTAAAAGTAATCCAGTCACTTAGGATCATTGAAGGAAAATACAGGAACGGTGGCTAATTATCAGAGTAAAGGAGTTGTGTTGCATAAATCAGTCATTAGCCTGGAGCCTTATTTGACCTCAGCCTCTTTAGGTAGCAAACTAAAGTTTGGACGACTTGGACAAAGAGATGTTCTTTATACGTGCTTCTGGTATGGAGCCTTTCCTAGCCGGGGTAGAAATTCCTGGCCATTCAACTGTAGCTGAACTTGGAACCCAGTAGGGAAAATCTTTATGCACATTTGCGCAGACTAATTGGACTGGAGCCTGTTCTCCAGTGGTGGTGTGTAGGGATAGGAGTTTCCTGTGTGGAAACCTTGTGAATCAGTGGCAGGCTCTTGAAGTGTTGCAGTGAAAATGACAGCTCAGCTGCAGAAGGCCTTGGTCATCTTGTGTGTCCTCTTTCACAGCTCTGCCAACCGGATCCCAGTCTTTTTCCTGTGACCTTTGACGTTCATGCAGAGCACGATTCATCTACTGGTAAAAAGCTCAGCGCGCTTCAGCCAGAGCAGATGTTAGTCCCCTGGCAGCATTTCCCATATGTCCAAACCCCAGTGACCATACAGGCTCCCAGCAAAGAAACTGCACTCAGACTTGTGTAACGCCTGTGATGATGAGTCAGTAACATCACTGGAGCTATGGTTGATGGGCTGAGGAAGGGACTTGGTTTTCCTGTTGTATTAAGGCACCATTTATAAATCTGGCTCCATTACTTCCCCATCACCTTCCTGTCTGGGCTCCCCGCATTCTGATTGGAGCTTTCGAGGCTTCCCCCGGATCAAATTTCCTCTGCAGTCACCTCCTGCAAGCTGCAGGATACGTGGCTGGAAAGTGCCCCGTGGGTATCACCTGTAGTTGTGATTTGCCACGCCCTGCTCCACCTGGGAAGCTGCATTAGACCATTGGGTCTGTTGGCAGGAGCCGAACGATCTGTGCCCTCTCCTTGGGGTTCTTTGTTCTAATATTGCAGCCAGCTTTGAATTTTAGCACTGCTAGTTATTCCAGTGCAGAGGGCATTTAGCTTTTACCCTGTGTTAAGGGCAAAGGTGTTTGTGCTGACGTCATCACAGTGTGGGATTTGGGAATGATCCTGATTGCGTTTTCCCAGAGCTTGCCTCCGCGGTTATAACAGTTCTGAAATTAACCCTGCTTCCATCTCCCTTCACAACTGATTTTGGCCTTTACTGAGCAGTACTGGTGGGGGAGGGTGCACTGGGTGCAGAACTAGTCATAAGTGTACTAATGTGGTGATAATTTTACTAGACCATAACTGCACTTTAAATGCCATCTTTTGGCTTTATTGTATGTAATTCTATTTATAGTTTTACCCTCTGCCTATATATGTCCATGTATGGGGGCAGCCAGCCTCTTGTGAGGCTGAATTACAAGGGGAATCATAGGAAAGGCTTTAGGCTATTTCCACGCCCCCCCACCCCCCCTCCGCACACACACACACACATCTCTTCTTTCAAGACTCAGCCTGAAACTGCTTTGTTATGGTTTCTTAAAAATGTTTCTCCGGAAAGCAGGATGAAAGCATTTCCAGGTCAATTAATGGCAACTTGTGAGGAGCCGGGCCTCCTGCTTCATTTGCAGTAAGTTTAATTCTTGAAATCTGTTGTAGAAATTGTTCTCACAATGGCTGCTTTTGTTTACAAGCAGTGAATGGCGAGACTGTCGTGGTAAAAGTGGGTAATGCCTGTTAACATACCATGCACTGAGTGGCAATTGCATGCCCCCAAAGTATTTCAGTGCTGGAGTTTTCACTCGAGTCTTGCTTGTAGAAAATATTTGCAATAAAGAGCAATGGGTGGAAAGGAGTCAACTGCTGGAGCCTCGTTGCTAGAATCAGTTCAGATTAGTTATTATGTCTAGCGCACCAAAAGTGTCCTGGGAATATTAATAAGATGCACCAAGATGACACTTTGTCTTACGCCCCTAAATGTAACCGAGTTTAAAGGGAGATGTCAACTTAAAATTCACATTTCTGCCTGGAAATGTTTCACTGGCTATAGTTAACATTCCCAATTAGGAGACCTGCAAGAGATCACTTAATAAATATTTTTTCCCTCTTTGTTTCCTTTGTGCTTCTGGCAGCACTTCATGTAATAGTCAGTTTCAACATTTCCCCAGCATAGTCAGCCAGTCCCTTTTGTCTGTGGAGAGAGAGAGCTTTTAAAATAAGCGAATGTGATTATAAAAGCACAAGAAAATAGCAGGGGACACAGAGGCAGGGTGGTATCTAAAACTAGTGATTTTTTTAAATTGACTAGCTTTCAAAATGATATTGCTTAAAACAAAACATCCTTCCTCCTCACCCCCACCCCCAAAGAAAACAAACTGATGGACTCAATGATGCTTAAAGCCCAAAGAACTGAGCTGCATTCTCACCGGCATCTCTTTACGGGGAAGAAGGTAAATGGGTAGCATAGTCCGTATACATATTGGAATTTGTTATGGTGGCAAGGGTGGTCAGACCCAGCTAGCACAATCTGGTATTCTTCATAGTTTTAGGAAGCTTGAATAGAAATTCTGCATTGTTACTTAAAATTCCTGTCTCCTTCCCCATCGTAGAAGGCACGCATGCTGCTCTCCTTGAGAAGGAGCTTGGGAGTGATGGGTGAGCTCCTGGCTTTGGGTTCATTTTTAATTTCTAGCAAAACCCCATTTTTCCAGGAAAGGAAACTCCAGCATGCACTCCTGTTCCTTAAATTCCTCAACGTAATAATTGCCAGGTAGAAGAGGAAAAAATGTTGCAATATTTGGAAGGCCCCAAATTTCACCATCTTCCTGTAAGGAACTTCTGGACTGTGGCTGTGAGGCAATGTGGAATAAGTTTTTCCTATGTTGATCAGGGAGCAGGATAGATGCCATCTCCTATTACCATTCTCTCAAGCCAAGTCTGAGTTGAGTGGGCAACGGGGAGGTGACAGGCTTTGAATGAAAGCTGATACCCTCAGCCTATGCCAGTTGTGCGATCTCATTCCAGTTCCTAGGGGACAGTTACTTACATTACCAAAATCAACCCTCACCTTTGCCACCAATCGGTCCACTCAATGGCAGTCTTAGCAGATAAACCATGGACTGAATGGACTATGAAGGCTTAAGTACCCCTTCCTTTGGGTGCACACTGGTGGGGTGTTGCAGGGAAACCTGCCAGCGACCCGGGTGTGTTCCTGTTGCATGAAGAGAAGAGAGGACTTCCGTATCTAAGCCTGTGCATATTACAAAGGAGAGCTCATAGGGCAGGCAGCATGAGCTGAGTCCTATGATTATGGCCAGACTTATCCCAGGGTATTTCAGAAGTGGTACTTTGAATATAGAAACTTCGTCTTATCGTTTGGGTGCTGGCTGCTGCTACAGAAGGTGTGGGTTCAAATGTGAGCTCTGACATAGACTCCTTGGGTGAGCCATGGACTATTCCCGTGCCTCCTGTCCCCAGAACAATGGGATATTAATCTTCCCTTCACCTGTTCAGACTGTAAGCTCGTGGCGCAGGGGTTCTCTCTTACTATGTGTAGGTGCGCCTGCAATACAAATACATCATAATAGGACGAAGGCACAGCTGAGATGATCTTTTATACAATAAGTTTTATTGATGTTGTGTCAATACAATCGAGTACTGTAGTTTTAGTTCTGAAGAGGCCAGTTTCCGATCACAATCAAAGAGAAGGCATTTTAAACCAATTTTACTATGACAGACAGTGCATGTAATAGGTATTTTTACAAAAACTAAAATCCTCTATATACTAGGTTAGAAAAGAAGATACTAGAGGTAAACTTAAAAAAAAGGTAAGAATTATGTATATAAAAATGCACACTGTAATGTAGTTTTCATAGTTAAAAACTGACAAACTTCATCCATCCCAACCATTTTTTGTATGTGTGCGACTGATACCAACATCCCAAGTGCTCACACCCATGACAGAAAATAAACCTTCCTGCTGGCAAATATTACAGACTGCGTACTTCAAAAGAAATCTTCCTGACAATATCTGGTTTACTGAACACCTTCCCTCCTTCACCCTGTGCATCGTTTCCTAGCCTCCCTGTATGTGTAATATCCTTGTCATTCAATACTGTGTAAATGTAACAGGTTATAGAGCTGCAGAAGGGTGATTATGGTTTCTGTTCTGCACATGAAGGGAAAGTGAAATTGAATGAGTTAATATTTGCGTTTGGTTAGAATGTGCATTTCTGTCACTGTTTTTGCCAGCCAGAACCAGAGTATTGAATAATAACAAAACCAAACCAGGACTGAACGTAGGTCAGAACACAGTATAAATAAATTGCTTTGTCGAGTAACAGGCTTAAACTTCCACCCTTGGGTGAATTTTCAACGGTGTGGAAGTTCCTTACCCTGCTGCAGGTAGTATGTGTAAGTTACTGCCTCTGGCAGTGTTCCGTGATTCAAGGAGTGAGACCGCTTTGCTCTGAAATGAAGGGATCTGCTGTATTATCAACTTGAGTTCATTGTGGTTCTCTGCAGGAAAATACATTTAAACCAAGAAGACAGAAGCCCCATGGCGGCTCTGTCCTTTCAAGTGTGGATTTGAAGAGAGAAATTGAGCTCCTTTTCTTCAAATTTTAGGTCTTTACTTTATGGTTCCTATTTCGAATGGGAAATCAAAGAACCGATTACCAACAGAATCTGGGCCGTGAAGGGCTCTGACATTCTTCTGCCTTTAGGAATTTAAAAACATCTGACAGAATTCAAAATATCAGGCTGTATTTGTCTCTGTTAAAAGTTCTATCGCTTCACAACCTGCTCTTGTAAATCCGAATAAAAACTAAAACAAAGGGGAGGGGAGACCCAATTCCAGATTCTATCTGAAATGTTAGTCTATGGAATTTTTTTCTTTAGCTTCATTCTTTTTGTTTCCTGTTTTGTAATTCAGGGATGGGCGGGTTTTTGTAAATGGAAGCCCTGGAGGGCAAGACACACAAACGCAGTGTAGTTTAAGAAAAAAAAAATCTATGTTTAAATAGTTTTATCTACAATAAATCTGGAGAATAATATTAAAGTCACATTCTTACTCTTTCTCTCTCCTTTGGCCATATTATAGGCATCATGGACATTTGAGAGTAATGAACACTGAGCTATTGACTGAATGAATTTCAGCTATTTTCTTAGGCACATGTCTTTGTAGAAAGGAATTCAGTATATTATATGTGGCTTAACTTCAACCGCGTTCTACCTACCCCGGCTGAGAAGAATCTCTTTAGTAACTTTTAAATGCAATGGTCTGTAGCCATTTTACCTTACCGCAAGCTGCAAAGCAACAGGCTTCAATTGTTCCAGTTTGCAAAGGCCAGCGCAGCCACGTGGTCACTAGCTGGGCACACCAAAAGCTGTAATAAACCTTGTCACCCATATTCAAATCAATGACGTTTCAAGCATTATTGAGGCAAAGTGGTAACAACAGGACAAACATGAAATGATTTTTTTCCTAAGTCACAGAACCCTGCACGCAGACCGGTGCCCCTTTCAAAGATACGTATTGCACTATACTTGTAAATAACATTGTTAAGTAGATAATAGCACCGTTTGTAAAAGGAATGCATGGAAAGGTAGAATGAATGCTTTTTTTTTTTAATAAGTTCCCCAAGGGGAAGGGAAAAAAAGTGTACACGTCCTGAAAGGTAGACATTAAAAGTAAGTTGTCCATAAATGGCACCTTAAAGAAAGCAGAGCTAAACCGTCCATGAAATCAGCTAGTAGCAATGTAAGCCATGCTGGCAGCGCCATCCTTGGATTGTCAGATAATAAAACGTTCATAAGCCCAAACAGGTCTGTGGGCTACAGAAATGTATGTGATAGAACTGGCCCTTTGACTTGCCAATGCAGGAATTAATACAAGGTCAAGGAACATTGTTCATCACAGGGGGTCCCAAATTGCCTGAATGGCTTTGGAGTATATTCGGCACCCAACCTATTGCCAGGTGCTACTAATGATGTTTTTTGTTCCTAAAGATTTTTTCTTAAATATTTAATTATAAAAAGGTGCTTCTGCAAAGTGTTCCCCTTTTGATGACTAAATCCACCCACTCTGATCGAATCCGAGAGACTGATTCAAGCGTCAATGAGATTGAAATGTGGGGAAATGGTTGATTGGGAAGGTGAGAGGCAATCCACCAGGAATCTCCACTGCTCTAGAGATTTGAGATTGTTTAGGATCCCTGGATTGGCTAACGAATATGCAAAATGACTTTCTTTATTTAACTAGTACTTAACAGCGGGAACAAGGGCACTTGATTATAAACCAAGAAGGGTCTCGATTCTTCAGCTTTCCTCCTCTGACTTAAAGAACAATGTAGTTGCATAGCTAGATCCTAGCCAGCCTGAGCTAGTTTCTGTGTTTGATGTGCAGTCACAAAGGTAAAATTTATTGCAAAGACACCTCCTCCACTTGCCCCCCCCCCCAGAAACAACAAAGGCTCCTTTCCCCTTATCCTCTCGACTCCTTGAGTGAACAGTGTGAAGCGAGGTCCTGCGCCAATGACTTGCGCGTTCTTCCCAGTGATTTTTCTTTTTTGTATTTCTTTTATTTTTTAAAAAAAATTATTAAAAAAACAAGACAGTTTATGGCTAAAGTGGGTAAAAAGGGGAAACACCCAACAGCTGTTATGTGGGGCAAAGCAGGAAGCCGGAGAAAGAGGAGTGGATGTATTCTGTGGAGTACAGCCCATTGGCTTGGTCCGAGGGCATTTGGACCCAGACTTGGTCATTCTCTTTGAGTTCGAGCACTGCGCTGCCTGAGGCTTGATCCAGGTAGCCTTTTTTGTACTCGTCGTAGGTGTATGTGGCGGGCACATTGTTCTTATAAAGTGCCACCCAGACATTAGTCCCTTTGACATGCACGTGGTAGGCAAAGTAATAGATGCCGGAGATGGGGCAGGTGAATATCCCAGTGGCTGGATTGTAGGCGTTGTGCCCGTTGTACAAAGTCCTGTCGAATTTGACTGGCATGCCAGAGGCTGGGAACGGGGAGGTCAGGATGGCCGTGAAAGCGGGTGCTATCCGGGCAGAGAGCTCCCCTTTGCCATATTGTGGCTTCCCAGGCTTACCATTCCCTAACACCGCTCCTTCCACGCCTCCATCCGGCAAGTGCAGTCCAGCGATGCCTGTCTCGTCGAACACCCCTGGTGCCCCGGGGGGACCAGGCGGCCCTGGTGGTCCTGGGGGTCCGTTTAATCCACGTGTCCCTGGTATTCCAGGTGGGCCAATGGGTCCTGTAATGCCAGGCTCCCCTACCTTCCCCTCCCCTGGAGGGCCTGGGAGGCCAGGTTCCCCTTTCAGCCCTGGTAAGCCCTGTGGCCCCATGGGACCAGAAGGGCCTTGTAGGCCTGGAATACCAGATGGGCCCCTCAGGCCTGGCTGGCCTGGAATTCCTGCATCTCCCTTTGGTCCCAGGCTACCTGTTAACCCTGGCATCCCAGGAATCCCTGTGAACCCTGGTTCTCCTTTTGGCCCTGTGGGGCCAGGTGGTCCCTGAGACCCAGGCAAACCTCTCTCTCCAGGGACCCCTGGTTTCCCTGCAAAACCGTTTGGCCCTTGGTCTCCACGCATCCCTGGTATTCCTGGGGGCCCAGGCAGCCCAACCTCACCTTTGAGGCCTGGCAGCCCGTGTTTGCCTGGCAAGCCCATGGAGCCTGGCACCCCGGGGGATCCAATGACACCCTGCGGGCCCTGCTCGCCTGCTTCCCCATCCATGCCTGGTTCCCCTTTGTCGCCAATGGCTCCTGGGATCCCAGGTTGCCCACGATCTCCTTTTAAGCCTGGCAAACCTGGTTTCCCATAGCCTGCGGGCCCAGGTAAACCGGGAAGGCCACGGATCCCGGGTTCTCCCTTTGGCCCCACAGGGCCTTGCATACCTGGAATCCCTCCGACGCCCGGGATGCCTATTCCATCAATGCCTGGTGGCCCCCGTGGCCCCATCGGCCCAGGTTCCCCATTGATCCCAGGGGCTCCAGATGGGCCCATCTCGCCTTTCCCCCCTGGAGCACCTGGTAAGCCATTGAACCCTGGTTTCCCAATGCCATTTGGCCCTGGAGGCCCAGCGGGGCCGGGGGGGCCTCCATTTCCTCGGGGACCCGGAAACCCTGGCTTCCCAACACCATTTTCACCCTTTAAGCCCCGCTCCCCCCGAAGCCCTGGTTCCCCTTTTGGCCCAGGCTCACCCCGAAATCCTGGTAGACCTGGAGTGCCCTGCATGCCTGGTTTCCCATTGACTGAGATGCCTGCTGGCCCAGGCAATCCTGGTGGGCCAGGTAATCCTCTCTGGCCTTGCTCACCTCTCAGGCCGGGTTCACCTTTGAGGCCGGGCATCCCTTTCATACCTGCCTTTCCTGGAAGCCCTGGGATACCTGGTTTGCCAACACCAGAAAATCCAGGGGGCCCAGCAGGGCCTGGCTGGCCATGAAGTCCGGGTTTCCCAGTGCCTGGTTTTCCTGGATAGCCTGGGGGGCCTGGAGGTCCTCTTGGGCCTGGCTTTCCTGGGGGGCCTGGCTCCCCTTTGAGATCCATCGGCAGGAGCGGTTGCATGTCTGTTAAGAGCAAGAGACACCAAACCCTTACTGGATAAGTGAGGAAAGGCCTAGTGCCCACCCACTACCAGGAGAAGCAGAACCTCAGCGTCATGAGAGGAGAAGCCATGGTGGCTAGTGCTGAGTGTTAGTGAAGTCACAGCCCCGCGCCTCAGAAGGATTTAGGAGGCTAACGCCCACTGATTTTTAATAGGATTTAGGCTCCTGAATACCTTTTGAGGCTCTGAGCTGTACTGCCTTGTTAAATGGAGATATTGCTATAAACCCTCCCGCTGATGTTGGAAATTAATATTTGTGAAGCACTTTGAGAGTCTGAGATGAAAGGTGCTCTGAAAGCCTGGGGGTGGGGTATCATTAGCTATACATAAGTTACACACCCAGGGGCTCCTTTTGCTGTAATGGTAGGTTGTAGGAATGTACGTTAGCACCAGATGAAAAGAGGCCTGTTCAGACACACTGTCATTTATGGCTGATTTAGAAGTAGCTAAAACAAGTCCCACCGGGTACTTGAACATTAAATGGGGAGTCCGACCAATTTGCTCAACCAACCATGGGGGGAAAACTGAATAGAGATGAACAATTCAGACTTGCTGTGCTCAGGGTAATGCAAAAGGAAAAGAGTGAACCTGTAGCTTTTACTGAGACTAAAGATGGTGGCTTCACGGATGCCCTGCTGTCTGTTTATCAGTGTGGTGGCAAAACTAATAGTATCAGCCATGATATTCTTTGGAGTGCGGGCTAACTCTGGGACGTTTTTGATAGTTTCAGAGGCCCCTGTGCTTCCACTGATGCTTCTAACAGCATCTAGAGTTATCATTATGGCATCTTCAATAAGCAATATAGGCATTTGCAAATAGTAACAAGCTAAGATGTTCACCAAATTCACAGATGATGCAAAATCAGTGTTTGGGTTGGAAAAAAAATCTATGACTTAGAGTTTTCACTGCTATTATAGTAGCACCTAGAACCCCAAACAAGACCGGGTCACCCTCATTGTAGCACCTAGAACCCCAATCAAAACTGGGCCCCTCACTGTGCTTGACACCATCCAAACAGCTAGTAAGCGAGTCCATGCTCACAAACAGCTTACAGTCTAAACATATAAAATAGTCAAAAAGGAAGGAGTATAATTAGGCCCATCAACAGAGGCACAAAGAACTTAAGGCCCAGCGCCTTAAAGGTAGTCAGACTCGTACCATCCATTGAAATCAATGGGCATTATGTGTCTAAATACCTCTGAGGATCGGGACCGAAGTGACTTGGTCACACAGGAGGTCTTGGCAAAGGTGGGGACTGAATCCACATCTCTTTAGCCCCAGCGCCTTATTCACAAGCCTTATTCACAATCCTCTAGATATGCATCGAGCCAAGCAGTGACAGAGGAGGCTTCACACACTGCCCCACCAATGAGCATAAGGCCTGTTGTTGCAGAACTATCACTAGAAACAAGAGCATTGGCTAGCCTCCAGGGTCCCTGCCAACCCTTAGTTTCTCCATTGCCAGTATGGCCAAGCATGCCAATTAGCATCAGCGGTGAGGGTGATTTTTAGGGGGCTGTTTTTACATGTTCCCCAGGACCTGAGGACTTCTCCCCCCAAATCATTCATACTGGCTACAAAAGAGCCATCAGCGGGTAATGGCTTTCAGTCACTACCAAAGAGTGTGTTGGCGTTGAAAGGCACAGCCAAGATTAACGGTACCCTATCACCAATCCGCTGAGTGATTGAGCCGCCCTTAAAATCTTGGACTTCTCTCGTCCTATAATGGTTTTCTCTTAGTAGGCTGACTACAGTGCTTTAGGATATTTTCTTGGGAGAGCAGCTAGGTAATTGCTTTGTCATTTGTATATTCACGTAAGATGTGTCTGTGTTCATTGGCGCAGTCCCACTTGCCTATGGAGTGTAGCATCAGGGAGGAAACTTTAAACACACTGAGAATGTAGACAAAGCCAATTGCTGCAAAGGAAATGCAACAGCAATACCATCTTGGACTGATTCAGCACAGCTGGGAGTAGGTCCTAAGCACTTGCCATTTAGAGAATTCTAGCCGTTTTGCAAAGGGCCATAAGAAAAAGGAAAATGCATCAGAGAAGGACGTGGAGATGGAAGTGTAGGCAATCCAAAGTGTGTCATAATCGCTACTCACTACAGCTCGGTGCTCTTGGTACAGGAGCAGCGTGAGTCCCCGGACCAGAGTAGCCCAGGCATGGCTTCACTTCCCACCTGAGAAGTGGATGAAATTTTTGACTGGCTCTTGTCCCAGGTAGGTTTGATAGAAGAGAGATTTGATGGTTACTTATACACGTTTCTAAAAACAAGTTTCAGACTGGTAGCTATGTTAGTCTGTATCAGCAAAAAGAAGAGGAGTACTTGTAGCACCTTAGAGACTAACAAATGTATTTGAGCATAAGCTTTCGTGGGCTACAGCCCACTTCTTCGGATGCATGCAGTGGAAAATACAGTAGGAAGATATATATATATATATATATATATATATATATATATATATATACACACCCAGAGAGAACATGAAAAAATGGGTGTTGCCATACCAACTCTAATGAGACTAATTGATTAAGGTGGGCCTCATTAGAGTTGGTATGGCAACACCCATTTTTTCATGTTCTCTGTGTATATATATCTTCCTACTGTATTTTCCACTACATGCATGACTTTAGTCCACAAAAGCTTATGCTCAAATAAATGTGTTAGTCTTTAAGGTGCCACAAGTACTCTAAAAACAAGGACTCTGATTGGCTGGCAAAGACTTCTCATTGCCCTGTCTATGACTTTATAGCCAAATGTGACCCAAATGTAGCAAACTGGCTACAACAGCCAACCTTTATAAAAGTGATCACAGAAGCATCAGGTACCAGGGCAGCATCTGGCCCTCTGTGTCTGAGTTTATGTAATCAGGTAATCTCAGCAGCTAGATGGACCTCAAAGGAGTCTCAAACTGTTGGATGCTGTTTACATGGGAGGTTTGTTTCCTACTCCAATTCTGGTATCTGTATACACCATGTGTCTCTACAGTCACTGTTTACAAATGGAAGAGGCTGTGCCTGGAGACATTTGCATCACGTTTGCCTTTAGAAAGGGAGGTTTCTGTTCCATTTAGTTGTCCTCCTAAACTGTGCAGGCAAAGGTTTTACTCTTCGATGTGCATTGATTTACCCATGTATTAGGAGTTAAGATTACTTTATTGGGCCATATCTAGCTTGCCTCACAAATTACTGGCTGTAATGTGAAAGGGCCAAATTTACAATGCGCTTCACGCACCCTGCCATATTTGCCTGGTAGCAGAATAGAGCCCAAACTCATTTCACAAGGAAGAACCATCTAATGATTTATATGACAGTAACATCTAGTGGCTCCAGATGAGATCAGGGGCCCATTGTGCCGGACATTGTTCCTACACACAGCAGGAGACAATGCTAGCGTGAAGGGCTTGCAATCTAGATGGACAAAGGGTGGGAGTGGAGAACTGACTTGCCCAAAGCCACACAGCAGAGCTGGGGGGCGGGGGAAGAACCAGCGACTTCTGGCCCTGTCCAGTGCGCTGTCCTCTGAACCACACTGTCCCTCAGCCAAGGTTGGCTTTGGGTCATGGCTCCTGCCATCAGCCAGGTTCAAACCGGTGACTTGCATTTGCGGAGTACAGCCTTGCACAAAGTTCTCCCACGGCCACCCATATAAACCACCCAACTGTTTGCTCCTAGTTTATGGAACTGTACATGAGCTACAACCCCAGTAGGACACTATGGGGAGGAAGGAGGAGCATGCAAACTGTTTGGTGGTTGCAAGCTGCAGGATGGGAAAGTTGATGCAGCGGCACATTACTGAGTCACATTGCACTGAGGACAGACTCGGCACAAACAGAAAACGAAAGAAAGATGCTGTCTTCTGATTGCTTTTCATACTCTGCAAGAGGAGAGTTTTCATTCTCTGCAAGAGAGCTGCTTATGGATTCTCTAAGACCTGCAGCCCCACAAGTAAACGTAGGGAGAAGAGGAAGCTGTCTATCTGCATTCTACCCACCCATCCACCATCTGAGAGAAAAGCTTCAAGCTACACCCACAGCCTTGCTAGAGCCCATTAACCCATGGGCAGACAGATGCTCTGAATGCCAGACGCTGGACGCACAGGCCTAGCTGTTGGTCCTGGCTTTAGAAGGAGTTGTGAATGGTAACAGGGAAGGGAAGGTCTGGGGCTGCCTGGTTCAATGCTCTGGGCAAAGGAGGTTCAAAAGTTCCAGGAGGGGGAGGGTAAAAGAGAAGTGGGTGCTGGAAAGAAACAGAATCTGTATTGGGAACAGAGCCACGTCCATCCCCTGGAGACTGAGGAGTCAGTGTGCTGAGTGAGGACATAAAAGCAAGGAAACCGTGGGGCTGGATGGATCTGCCAACACTAGGAGATTTTGCTCAGTCAATGGGGAAAGATTACATGAGATTTAAGGCACAGGCGGTAAAAATAATAAAGGCAGCAGACAAGGCCCCAGCTAAGTATCAAAGGGGGCTTTTCCTTTAAGCACAAAAATTAGCACTGGTCATTTCAACCAAGTCTGGAAATGTGGTTATTTTTCTTTCGTTAATGGAAACATATTCAGGGCTTAGGCTTTCCGGAGCTTATCTGCATATCAAAGACTTGCCCACATCCTCTGCTCTAATAGAGGTCACATGGTTATCTTGATTAAGGAAATACTAGTCTATCAAGACATCGCCACTGGATTTCTGCAGCCGAGAAAAAAGAACGATTTAAACTGTGTGCTTAAGCAGATTTCTGGAAAATATCTTCCCCGGAAAATTATTTCAATATGTGGGTTTTTTTTTCTTTTCTTCTTGTGCTGGATGCTATGGTTTGTAAGAATTAGTTTTCTAGGTCATTTCGCATGGAATCAGAACATGGAGATACAGCTGAGCCCATGAAGGAGGGGGCAGGAAAAAAAAAACTCACCAAAAGAAAAAGCCAGATGTGAGTTGCCAGCTTGTGGGCAGCCAAGAAAGCAGACAGGAAAACCAAACCGGGGACGTTAGCACAGAGAAATTGGGACATTACAGCCCCAACGGTATCCAATTTCAGGAGACCGTGTCTTACCACAGACGCACGTCTCGGAGAGTCTGCGTTTCCCAGCAATAGCAAGGGGTTATGTGCTCCCCTCTGTGTATGAGCAAAACAACCATGAATGCTAATGGAAACAGCCACCTGGGAGTCTGGGAGGGAAAACAATAGACAGAGCCTCTACAGAAGGTCTCGCCTCAGGTCCAGAAGGAAGGTTTCAACCTAATTCCAGAACAAAGGAATTTTCAGCTCAATGTCTGTCTAACTTGGTCTCTGATAGTGGCCAGTGTCAGCTGCTTCAGAGGAAGGTGCAAAAAATTTCATAATGGCCTGTGATGGAATAATGTGCCAACGAAAATAAGTTTCTTCCTGACCTCAAGCAGCCAGTGGTTGGCCTATGCCCTGAACCAGGAGGGCTGATACATCCCTGATGAATTGTCATCCTAGTTACTATACCTGTGGGGGGTTCTGTTATTCCTAGCAATGGCTAATCCTTTTTTTAAAAATGTTGCTGAGCTGTTGGCCTCAGTAATGCCGTGTGACAGTCAGTTCCACAGGCTAATTATGTACATGGTAGCTTGGGCCAATGGTTATCTAGTCCACCATCCCATCTTTAGCTGTGGTCAGCACCTGATAAGGTGTGGGGAAAAAAACACCCTTAATGCTCACTGCCTTTCCTCTCCAGTGGAAATACAGTTAACTCTTATGGCCAAACAATGGTTGTCATTTCTGGAGACCTTTTACAAGGCAGCAACTATCTTCCCACCTTGAATACACCATCACCATGTTCTCTCTGAACTCACTCTTCTCTGTCTGCATGTCATGGAACTACTCAACCCTTCCTTATTCTGTGGGGGCAGCCCAAAGAGTTCACCCTACGAAGCAGCTCCTTTCCCTTGTCCTACCAGCACCCCTTAGGGCAGTTTACAACGAAGACACTGTCAGCTTCAGCTGGGGTTGCCAGGGAATATGAACAGGGCATAGGAAACCACGCAACAAATCCCAGTGGCTACCGGAGAGGTTGGCAGCATTACGTTCTAAATCAGTAGCCCCCATCCAAACGTTCGGTGTGTTGCGTCACCTGGAAAATGCAGATCAATCCAGAGAAGATTCCAAGACGTATCAAACAGGCTTCTTACATATAGATCACCTCGTCTTCAAAATCCTTAATGAGCTCTCCCATGTGTCATAGATTAGGACTTTGTTCTTGAACATGTAGTGGTTCTAAGACCTTCTCTTGCTCATGTGGCCTGTGGAGACTCCTCTTGGCAGTTTATCGTGGAGATTTTCTTGCTTGCCCAGTTTTTTTTTTGCCTATTGCTGGATAAACTTCTGGCTGGTTTCCTTTCATTTCTGCTGGCCTTGAAGTTCTCTCCAGGCATTTCATTTTCTTCCAGAGGCCAGAGCTCAGCAGATCACAGGGAGCAATAGAGAGCCACAAGGGGAAGAACGAACAGACGGCGCTTAATGGGATTAAAGTTGGAAGGGAACATATTATAAAAATAATTGTCGTCTTGGCAAGGGAAGTTTCACATTTAGCAGGACATGAGGGAGCTGCTGAGATGTTAACTGGAGGCCTCTTGACTTCATACGAGCAGCCGCTCTACAAGGTGTGCGGGGCTTAGTTAGTCACTGGATTTTCTGTAAACATTTTAATATAGGTGAAAGTTGCGGGATTGGAAGCTTCTGAAGACTGCAGGGTAGGTCCTGCTCCGTGCAGCAGTAGCCCACGGGTTCCCCCCAACTGCCCTGCTGTTAATATGTCTCTGGAGGAGCCACCTTTAAGGGAAATGGGGGAGCTCAGTCTCCGTGGACCATTCCCACCCCTTGGGCTCCTTGCCCAGTCTCAGATGGGGAAAAAATTATAGGGATTGTTTCTGTGGTTTAGACACTTGCCCTTGGACCTGGGCAGAGAACCTACAAACTCATTTCATAGAAAGGCCACCGAACAACTGCCAGATGGTAGCAATTGTTTGGTCGCTGCTGTGGGAGGGGTGAGGACTGACCACTCCCAGCAGGCAAAGGCAAGACCCTGGTCAATAGCTGAACGAAGGGGCTCACCGGCTCTCTGACTCTGTGAGGGGCTAGGGGAAGATGTGGGGCTGCTCTGAGAAGGCAGTGCTACCTCAGGGGGATCAAAGCCACATTCCTTTTGCCCCACCAGGATGGGAAACAGGCTCTCCTGGCTTAGTCTGATAAATACACACGTTTGCAAGGCAGGAGGCTGCGGTGTGTAATCTGCCATGGTGAGCCAGCAAAAGGCTCTGACTTAACTAATGCTTTATTCTGTGTACAGTCAGGGATCTTTGCTCCGCAGTGCGAGGCACTGCACATGCACACACACGCCTAGTGAAGCAGTAGTGCCCTGCCCCAAAGCCCTTACACTCCTGAGCTTCCAGCTCTGCACAGAGACCAAGTTCAGTCAGAGTTTTGGCTCCTTCAAACAAAGCTGCCTTTAAGTCCAGGACTAGGACATGAACAGGATCCTCTCACATGGCTCTATGTTACATCTGGCCTGAAGTGGGACTAAATGATGCCTAAGCCACCCTCTGCCCAGGCGGGAATTGTACCTTAAACACGTTTCCAGGTCATGGCAGCCCAAAAACACAGGCCCTTCCTGAACACTCTGTTCCTGCACGTGGGACGAACAGCGACACGGAGCCCAAATCTACACCCGTGTGCAGGTGCAAACTGTTCTGATTTGCGTGACCCTTGTAGGCAGAGCTACTGTTGCAGGGAAGCAATTTCCTCTGCTCCTTGGAAAGACCAGGCAGGGTCTGGGGAGCAGCTGCCCTCGGAGGGTGGGACACACCTGCTACGCTGCCCAGCACCTGAGAGGCAGTAATAATTACCCCCTTCTGCTGACTTGGCCAAGGTCACACAGCAGGTCAGAGGCAGACGCAGGACTAGAACCGGTAATGGCTGTGCTGTAACCACTAGCCCCCATGCCCCCACATTTAGCTAGGGGGAATCGAGCCCACAGCACACTCAGATCAAGATACAGCAGATAAGGGGCTACATCCTCTGTGGTTTTTTTTGTTAGCATGGCTCAAAAATGGGTAGAATTAGTTGTTCTTATGCAGCCACACGAAAAAGCCTGGTTCACTGATTATTAGTTCATTCATTAATCATTCATGTTCATCAGCTGTGTTTATTTTTAAGCACTGACCACACACGTGGCGAGGGCTGTGCGTGAAGGTGGGAAAGGCCCCTTGACCCACGCCTATACAATAACTCTGCCCCCTTGGTTTGCACATCGTCACAGAGTGCAGTGGCATCACACAGCCAAACACTACCAGGGAGGGCCAGCTTTTTAAAGGTGTGTAGAGGCCTAACTCCTAGTGACTCCAATGGGCGTTAGGTGCGTCGGTGCTTTTGAAAAGATCACTATCTGCGGCTACTTTTAAAAATCGGGCTGTTAGCGCTGTTAAAGTCTGTTCCTTAGCCAGCAGCCCCTGCTAATCATGTCTGAACTCTGACCTCCACCTTCCAAGGATCATGAGGTGCTGCGCAAATGCTGATTTAGCGAAGTCTCTTAACCCTCTGTGTCAGGTGGGTACGTATCATTACCCCATTTGACAGATGGAGAAACCGAGGCAGAGACCGATTTAAGTGCCCAAAGCTGCGCACGTGCCCAGGATCACAAAGTGAGTTGGAGTCAGAGCCTGGAATGAAAACAAGGCAGCCAGCTCCCCTACTCTAACCACTGGACCTGCGCATGGTTTGTCAACCATTGCCAACAGCTTGCAAGGGGTCCCTGTATTCATGGCTCTTTGAGGGGGCCAGGAGCAACATTTGTCTGTTGTACCATGAGGCCAAGACACAGAAGAGGCGGAGAAATCACTGACACCAGCTAACGTGTAAATCTGGTCCCCAGTCACTCATGGGCTGACACCTCTTTCCCAAGCGCAGTATGCTGCTTGGTGCAGTACTCACTGAGCTCAGCATCTCTTCTAGACACCAGCGGGCTTAAGACACAGATTTCTATGGCAAACATGATCCCCAAAGAAAATAAAAAGGAAGCTGATACTCTCCTAGCCACGCTTGGGGCAGCATTTTACTGACATGAAAGGATAAGGAGTCTTTTTGGGGGTGAAGCAGTTTGGTTTTAAAACTGCTCACTTCCCATTAAATCCCATTGGTGCAAGAGCACCAGAGAGAGTCTGGGTATTTAGGGACCCTGCAGCAGCTGGAGAACTTAACTGAAGGGGGGAGAACCAGATCCAAATGAGACCAATAGGTCTGAGTGGCATTTTGTCATTCGCACAACAAAAAGGATACGAAGAAATCCCGCGGGGATAGTTGGGTTCCAGATAACCCTGCTTACGAGCTCTACACAAACATGCCAGGTCTGGGTGAATAATACATCCTGCTGTTCTGGCTGATGCGTCTAAACCACAGCCCAGCAGTGAGCACCACTAGAGGGCTCACAAACAATTTAAATAGGCACTGCCCTATTCCGCTACAATGCAAGGTCCCAGGGCAATTCTCTTTTCTCCTGCACTCTAGGTAACCTTCCAATGCCCAGCTATCCGCATTAGCAGGCTGTGGTGGGCTCTGAAGCCATTAATACAGGGCCCTTGTGTGTATTTAATACCCATGGCTGTTGCTCACTTTTGCCCTATAATAGTGGGCAAGGTTTGGAGCAGACCCAAAGGAGCAGAAGGCAAAGTCCAGCCTGGCGCCCCGTAAGTAAACCCTGCACCGCACTAAAGAGACCACCACGATCTGTCCTGATGCATAGCTGTGTTTTTAAAGTTCCCTTTTCCTGTTTTTAAAATGTATTTTTTTTTAAATTGCACCGGTCGTTAACATTTTAACAGTTTTTAGTGCCACCCACCCGGCTCAGGTCTCGGAGATAACACAGCATCTCTGGAGAGCGGTGTTCGCGAAGCTGATACCAATGCAGGCGGGCACAGTGCTAAGCAGGTTATAAAAACCGAGCTAGAGATACATCTGGGGCTAGACAGACCGGCCCAGATCCTCACAGGGATTTAGGTGCCCAAATACTTTTGAGGCTCTGGCCTTAGTTGCGAGAACTACGTCCTCTGGTGCTATGGCTCGCTGGGCTTGCATTGTAATGTGCGCCTCGGGACGGCTCGAACCAGGAGGAAGGTGAATGACCTGAACAGAATCAAATTTCCTATGCCGGGGAAGGTGCAGGGCAATAGCTGGAATCACCACGGAGACTCATTAAGTAGAATTATCCATTCAGCTAGATTTGGGGGGGCAGGGGTGTACCGTCGAGCCTCGTCCTTGGGGATCAGGCTTTCACTTACACCAGCTCCCCAGGAAAGAGGCCTCACTTCCCCTCGGGGTATTAACTAACAGTCAGGGAGCAAAATGTTTGTTTTTTCCCCCCCCTTTGCAATTTAGAAAAGCAACTTGGCTTTTTGGAAAGGTAACGCCTGACATGTTCACTAGGTGGCGCTAGCAAGCTAGGAACCCGGCCTGCAATCGCTCAGTCTCCCAGGCCACTCAGGTCTTGGCTTAGCCCTGAAACCCAGCCTGCGAGGCTCATGTTTAACCCCCTTTCCTGACTGCCCTTCAGGGTCAATTGCAAACAGGGACCGTCTGGAGCTGCCGCAGGCTCCTCCCCTGGCTACGCATCCAGTGCTTTAACCGGGGGGCGTTCCAGGCCCTGCCACAGCATTGCCTTTCTACAGACCGGGGGAACTGGGTGCTGAGTGGGGCAGTGACTTGCCCATGGCACCGCCAGAGATAGGCCTCAGGAATCCTGATTCCTTCTTTATCCCAAACCAGCCTTCCCCCCAACACAGCCTCCCAGGCAGCAGTGCAACTGCAGGGCGAGGTGAGGCTGAGCCTTGGGAGAGGGGGTGCCAGTGGGGGCATCACCGCCAGCCAAACCGGGTGGACGTGACAGTCCGAAGGGGCCAGCAGCGGTGCCGGACCCAGCCAGCTCTCACTGGCTAGTGCCAGAGTTGGAGCAGTGAGTGGCGTGGTTCCCTGCCACACCCTTTGGGTGCCCCCCGAGGGGAAAGTGATGCGTGAAACCGGAAACAAAGTCAGTTTGCTTTCGATTAAAAAAAAAGTAAAATGCTGGAAATGAAATAAAACCTTTCATTTGACCCAACCCCATTTTTTTTGTCTTTTGTTTGGAGCTGCGAGAGAACCAAAACCTCTGTCAGTCGCTCAGCTCTACCGAGGAGCCAGAGGGCCCGGTCTAGCAGCATGTCTAACACTGGGTTCAGGGAAGAAAGGGCACGAGAGCGCATAGCCACAGCCCAGCTGACAATGACTGAGCCACCATGTTCTACCCACGCTGAGGGCCCCTTACGGACACGTGGTCAGAGACAGTGCCTGCCTTGGAGCGCTTACAATCTAAGCAGAGGAAATGGTGGGCCCCTGGCAGGCGTCACCAGCGGGCAGGTGGCACCCACAGGCGGGGTCATTTCAGGCCCGCTCTGAGCCACTGGTTGGAGGCTTGAAGTGCCAGGGCCGGTCAGCATGTGTGGCTCCCGGCGCAGGCGCCGTCTCGTGCTGCACTACGCCGTGGCGCTGGAGCTGGGAGGGCAGGGGGAGCAGCCTCCCTTTTGAGCCATGGTTTGGATCCCGCTGTCTGAACCTGCCGGCAGAGGCTAGCGTGCTCCAGCTGTGCACGTGTGCTCTAGTGGAGCGGGCACTGGGCTAAGAATCAGGCAACCTGGGTTCTGGCCCCACTTGTGGCCAGTCCCTTCCCCTCTGGGTCCCTACCCTACTGTGACCGTACGCTCGCCAACGCAGGGACTGTCTCTTGCTGTGTGAACACGCAGCTGAACCGAGCCCTCCGTAACGCACATACTAATACAACTCTTCCTTCAAAGCAAAGCGGGGGCAGCATCCCCCAGGCATGACATGGTAAAACCACAGGATGCATTTTGCCATGTCCCAAGGCCTCGAGCTGCGGGCGCTGCAGACCCAGGGGCGAGCTGCCAGTTCAGGGTGTGGGTTTGGCGCACACCTGGCTGACTTGGCAGCCTTTGAACCAGGAGGCTGCGCTGGCATGGGGTTTATGCTGCCGCTCTGACAGTCGGTGTCCAGCAGGAAAGCCGCTGCCACGCGGAAGCCTCAAATCCTACCGGCACCCACCGGGGCTAAAAGATGGGGCGAGAGGAGACGATGTGGGCTAGCCGTCCCCTTCCAGCCCCTTCCGCCAGCTCCCTCCACAAGCAGTTAGAGTCGCCAGCAGATCCCAGTCGGAAAGGTCCCGGCCCGGCAGCTTTCCCAAGGACAGAAAAGGATGGAGGCTCCTCCCCTTTGTACGCTGATGTCGTAAAAAGAGGGACTTCATTGGTCCAGGGCTGTGCTGTGTCCTACCCTGACCCCGCCCAGCTATGCAAACTCCTCCCCTTTCATAAGACCGGCCATACTGGGTCAGACCAATGGTCCAGCTAGCCCAGTGTCCTGTCTCGGACAGAGGCCAGTGCCAGATGCTTCAGAAGGAACGAACAGAACAGGGAAATTACCGAGTGATCCATCCCCTGCCGTCCAGTCCCAGTGTCTGTCTGTCAGAGATTTAGGGACACCCACAGCATGCAGTTGCATCCCTGACCACCTTGGCTAATAAATACATTCCTAGAGGATAGGTCCATCCATGGCTAATGCGTTTTTTAACCCAGTCATACTTTTGGCCTTCACAACTTCCTCTGGCACTGAGTTCCACAGGTTGACTGTGCGCAGTGTGAAGAAATACTTCCTTTTGTTTGTTTTAAACCTGCTGCTTGTTAATTTCATTGGGTGGCCCCTGGTTCTTGTGTTGTGTGATGGGGTAGGTAACTTTCCCCTGCCCCTTCCCAACTATGCAAATTCCTGACCTCTCCCAGCTGTGTGAGCTCTTCCCCCAGCTGTCCAATGTGTGCCCCCCCCCCCTCAGCCAGCTTCCCTTGGGGGACTTATCAGAGCGACCCCTGAGTTTTTAATAAATATTCTCAAATGTGGCCTGGCTGAAAGAAGTGCTGCTTCGTTATGCCCATTTCTTGCCCCCTCCTGGGTGGAAATAGCCCCGCACAAAGCTTGGGTCACTTTGAAAGCCGCTTTAGTGAGAGTTTTGTAAAGCTACAGGCAGCCAGGCAGGAAGAGCGCGTGTACCGGGGAGACGGTCATGAGATCTCCTGCTCCTTGGCGTGGCTGGGCCCTCTGGGGATAGCAACCCCCCTCTCCATCCTCACCTCCAGGCTGCTGCCGCCACTACAACACTGCAGATAACAGGGACGTGCGGTCTGCAATGCCAAGCACAGCAAAATGGCCTCCTCGGACCCTGGAGTCCGGTGACATCAGAGAAGGCGAGGCAGAGGCCAGGCGTGTGCAGACTGACAAACCCAGATGCAGCTTTTGCTGCGACCACCAAAGACTAATGAGGAAGGCAGCCAGGTCCCTTCTTTCACTTCGGGGCTAGGAGGTACTTCATCGCCTTATTAGTTGGTCTTTGCGTTGCCCTAGCAGCTGCTAGCCCCAGCCATGGCCTGGGACTCCGCTGAGCTAGGCCGCTGTGCAAACAGACCAGAAAGACGGTCCCTACCCGAAGAGCTCACAGGTTTGCCGAGTCTCTTGCGGCCTCGTTTTCTGGTCCCGCGCACACTGCGCCCTTGTCTTGTTCTCACAAGTCCCATGTACTCCTCCCCCCCCCAGCCGAGCCAGGCTATGAGCTCCAAGCACTGGATTCCTGAAAGCCCAGAACCCTCCCCCTGTGAGGTACCACGGTGTTATTGTCCCCCTTTTCAACAACTGGGGAAATCGGGGCATGGTGCGGTCGAGTGACACCCTCAGCCACACACAGGGTCAGTGTCAGCATGGGAACAGGATTCTGACTCCCAGTGCCAAGCTCTGACCACTAGATTGTCAGCTTGGTTTTATTAAATAAGTGGAGTATTGGCTGGATTAGGGGCAGTAGGGTCTATAAATAACCCTCTGCCAGGAGCTAGAGGAGTATTTTCCCCCTTGTGTGTGTGTTATATAAAGCAGGAATTACCAAAGCACCAGCAAATCCTGTATGTGGTACTTACGCTGTTGGGTAAGACAGACAGACGTTGGGGAACGTGCCCCTCACTGGGGCATCTGCCTTCATTACAGTGATGCTGCAGCCATATACCACTCCCCTTGACAGAGTCACACCTTCTCTCAACAGCCACTGGGACTGACGCAGCCTCTGGCCTCTCCTGGGCCTTCACAGCCGTCCTTGCTTGCCTGACTCTGCTCTCTCGCTCTTACGAAGCTCACGCTAGGATGGCCAGTTAGGTGAGCTCAGAGGACTGTCTGTCACCTGATCCCTCAGAGCAGCAGTGTCATCCAGTGGATAGCGCGTTGGCCTGGGATGCAGGAGATGTAGGTTCTATCCCTTACGCTGCCACTGGCTTGATGTGTGACTTGGGCAAGTCATCTCCTCCCCCCTCGTGCCTCAGTTTCCCCACCCACCCTTGGTCTACCTACATTCATGCAGCTCCTAGCGCTGTAGGTACTACCACCAATAACAACTCTGTCTTGTCTGTGGCCAGAGTATGTAGGGAAAAAACAGCAAAGATATTTGACTCCAGTCCCATCGGCAGCTAAAACGTTTCTTTTTGGTGAGGCTGCCTGTGGAGTTTCTGTCTCTGGCTGGGATTCAGAGAACAGACTCCCAGCAGCTGGAGGGGGCGGAGAGCTTAACTCACTTCAACTCCAGCTTTTGCTGTGTTTTTTCCCCGGCCGCATGTGCTGATCTAAGCTCTTGATTAGCCATTCAGATTCCTCGTAAATCAGGTACTAGCAAGCTGGCCTTCTGCAGCCGCCTGCAACCCCCTCGAGACGTTATTCCTCCTGGAGCCAACACTCCCGCCAGGCTGGAGGGTCCAGCCCTGAGCTGACTCGGTGGAGCAGGCTCCAGAGGTTTTCCCCAGCTGGAATGAGCCTGCAATCCAGCTTTCAGCAGGTAGCTAATGTTTCAGCACTGGGCCGCTGCATTGTGTTGTCTGCGGCTGTATTTATGAGCGCAGGTACTTCTGTGATCCGCTGCCGACACTGCGCAGATAAAGAGCTCCTGGCACGGGCCCTGCACCAAGGAGGGATTGAATCATCATTTGTACTTAGGGCTGCCCATCCGATCATAACCACTTCTGCCGTGTCCAGCAGTCTGGCCCCGCCAAAGCCTGCGGCACACTTCAGTTCCCCGGGCACACTCCACCGCATGTTAATTTCCAGCACGAGGGTCAGGACTCCGCTCCCAGTTACACGGGTGTCAAATCCGGAGTCACTTCATTGAGGTCAGTGGACTCACTCCAGATTTACACGGCTGCAAACGAGAACAGAGGCGTCCCCCAGTGTGCGCTGGCCAGGAGGAGTCTGCTCCATCCAGGGTATGCCAGAGAAGCCAATCCAGCCCCAGGTCAAGGCAACTATCTTGACAAACCCATCCACTCGCCACGAAGAGCAGCCGCTCCAAATCCAGATCAGATTAGAAAAATGACTGTGTGTAAACGGCCCCTCCTTCGTCACTGTGTCTGCTCCATGTGAGGCTTTGGCTCAGTTGGGTCAGTGAACATGGCTGGGGTGCAGGGACCCCCATCGACTCATTCGTTCCTCGTGCGCCCCCAGCTGTTGGCTGCTTCCGGCTGTTGTCTCTCGTTCGAGCGGCTCTTGGGACGGGGACCGTCTCTGTTACGTGTCTGTGCAGTGCCCAGCACCGTGCAGCTGCTCCCACACTACTAATTAACGAGCACGAATCCAACACGTTTGCATGCCATGCGGCGGCAGGCGGGCGAGCTGTCATGGCTCTGCCTCTCCCGTCCTCAGGAGAAGGCTCAGCTCTCCGCCCACTTGTTGCCCAGCCTGGAGGGACGAGGTGCAAAGGGCTCAGCTGGACTCTTCGATCCCGGGGCCAGGTGGCAGTGCCAGCAGCGTGGTTTGGAAACTGAGCACGTGTGGCCTGCAGCCCTGCACGGGAAAGGAAGGTCTCTGCTGCGTTAGCCCCACGGAGAGGCTCTTCCTGAGCAGTTGCTGCTCAATGTGACTCCAGACGGTCCTGCTGCTGCCTGGCCTTGGGACGGCTTGTTATCCCGTCAGCTCCCACTGCTCCACTGGCACCTCCGTTCCTCCAATAAACTGCCCCCCGCTGCTCTCCTCCAGCGGGGCTCCCCGCTTATCCTGGCATTGAGAAGCCGGTGGAGCTGGGAGGGACAGTTTGTTTCCGGGGATCCAAATAACAACCGGGAAGGGCGATGGCCTTTGCCTCTTTGCTTGCAGGAAACCGCCTCCTCTCCCGTGCATGTCGGCTGCTGCGGTTTTGCCACCCAATGGCTCCTCAGCCCTATGCATCGCTGAGGGGTTGGGCAAGGAGCGGGGGGGCGGTCCCAATGTGCACAGCGAGGACTGGCTCCAGGCAGAGGGCAGCGCGCCAGCTCACGCTGCATGGCTCCAGTGGCATTGTGTGTGGAGAACCAGCACCTCCGCTGTCATGGCAGGGCCCTGGGAACAGGCTGGTTGAAACCACAGCGTTTGGGGTTAGGATGACAGGGGCGCAATTCTTTGGCTGCTCTTGGAGCCTCAGTACGGAGCCTGGTCCTCCCGACCCAACAAGGCATTTCATGGGAGGTGCTCTGACAACTGACACCTCCCTGGTGCAAGAGTCTCTGCTTAGGGTGGGAATGTTAGGAGCAAGGTTTGAAGGCTGCCTGGACCTAACCTAGAGACTGTGGGCCATATCTCCAGCTGGTGGACTGCAGGATCGGGGCCTAGATTTGCAATGCTCCACAGGGCACGGCTCCTTACTGCAGCGCTGGGTGTTTCCATCATCCATGGCTAACAAACCAGGCTCTGCGTTATAAGGCAGCGTCTCGGGCTGTCCCCGGCTCCCTCCCCAGAGGAGACATGCTCCAGGAGTCCGAGCCAAACCAGGGTTATTGCTAAAACGCACAACGGCAGCCTCCAGGCCACGGCACCTGTGCAAGGAGAGAGTCCAGCGTCGTTCCTCAGGAACTTCGCAATGAAGGGCGTGGGGTTGCCACAATGCGGTAATGTAAACCGGCCTAGATCCTCAGGTGGACACTTTACACCACTTGAGGATCTGGCCCAAGGATTCCTGCCACCCAAGTGCTCTGGTTAGTCACCTGTGATCTACTCTAGCACCTGGTGTGCCCAGGTGAGGGATTTACCGGAAACTTCCTCCCTTTAGAGAGAAGATGGTTAGCCTGGGACTGGGGAGAGGTGAGGCCAATGCCCAGCTCTGCCACAGACTGACTCTCTGACCTTGGGCAAGCCACTTAGTTTCTTTGTGCCTCAGTTCCCCATCTGTACCATGGCAGTAACAGTCCTGCCCTGCCTCCCGGTGGGGGGCAGCGAGGATAAACCCAGGAAAGCTGGCAAGGTGCTCAGATGCTGTGGAAAGGGAGGCCAGAGAAGTACCTAACATGACAGACAGACTGAGGTAATGAAGCTGGAGAATGTTCATACGCTGCGTTCCCACAACTTAATTCCAAGGAGACCCAGTCCAGAGAGCACCAGCCCGCTAGGCATTCTCCTCGGATCCCTGTGCTCTCTGCCAGTCGGGTTACACAGCTCTACCGGCGAGGTCTCTCTTGGCTAAGGGAGGTCAGTATGTGAGCTCAGCGAGGCTTCCTTGCCCCTTCCTCTCCAGCTGCCGCGCTGCCGGAGAACATCAGCTGTTTTACTGTGACAGGCAGCCTGGAAATCCCTGCTCTACCCTGGGATTGGTGCTGCTGCAGAACTTCATCAGCCATGACTTCAGGGTGGCAGAAGCAATTCTTAGTCACCCATGTCACTGTCACTAAAGCATCTGACATTTCTCTCCCTGGCTGGGTGTTTGTAACAAGCAGCTGCATTTTTCAAGGGCTGTAATTTGAACCTACTGCAGCAACTGGGCTGGGAAAATAATCATCAATAGTAACAATTAATTTCCGCTTCTCTAGTTCCTTTCATTGAATGATCTCACAATGGGCCAAATCTGGAGCTCCTAATCAGTAATAATAATAATAATAATACTTATTAGCACTTTTCATCAGTAAATCTCACAGCACTTTGTGAGATCACAATAATGATACTGGAGACAGTATCATTATTACCATTTTACGATGACAGACAGCTTGATGTAATTAAACTTGTGAATGTTCCCACACCAGGCTCCCCCCTGCTGACACATTATAGCTTAAGTCCAGCTCTGCGAAATGGCAGAGGTAGTGAAAAGTGGGGATTTCTCCCATGAGACCTGATGCGCAGTGTAAGGGAAACACATCTGGTGAAGTGGGTTCTAGCCCACGAAAGCTTATGCCCAAATAAATTTGTTAGTCTCTAAGGTGCCAGGAGGACGCCTCGTTTTTTTTACACTGGCAAAGTGTGGCATGTCCCTCTTGATGGCTGGTCCACAAGCGGACAACAGCCCTAATACTGCTGCCAGCTAATGGAGTTACTCTTTTGGCTCAAGTGATAGAGGACAGCTTTGTAGCAAAGTTGATTGCATCAGTGGCTCAGCGAGCCAAGTAATGCGTTGGCCCTTGTTTGGTATCCAACACAGAGTGTAGAAAAACCTCCTTTTACTAAAAACAGTCACTGTTTATAGAGACCAACATGTGGGCAAAGCCATTCCTCTAAGGACACTTAACTAAGACACACAAAACACACTGACCGTCAGGCTTCTGTCCCCTAGTCCTTCTGGTTGAAGAATTCCATACCCCGTGTTTCGGATCTAGCAGAAGGGAGGGTGATAGAAATGGAGGTGAGCGAGAGGGAGGGGAATGCTTGGGGCAGGTCAGACACTTATGAAAAAGCGGCGGGTTGGCGGGTGGTTTTCCGAACGGCTGATCACACAAAGCAAGGAGCTCAGCTCCGGGGCATCCCTGCCCCACTGACCGGCACGTGTCGCTTTGCAGAGAGGGATTTAACATGTGGGGGGCTTCTAGCCTCCTGCTCTTTGAAGGGAGAAGAACGCTTTCTCCCGCTCGCGGCGTTTCGGTTCGCTGGATCTGTCAGGACTAGCACCTGCAGGCTTCTTCCCTCCTGGCGGGTGGGAAACCAAAACAGGCAAAGGACTGGAAACCTGGCTGGGAATCCAAAGGAGAAAGAAAGACCAGCAAGTGGGAGCCATCGCGCTCAGCACCAGCCACATGGTGCTCTGATCCAGTAAACAAATACACTGCTGTGTGCTAGGGATGGGCACATCTTCGTCCTAACGAATGCGGGCAGGCCAATCGAGAGTAGAGCTGTGGTCACGTGACCCTCTAGGTGTTTAAAGGACAAGTCCCTTTAGGGAAAGCAAGAGAGGGGGAAACAGAGGCAAAGTAACTTGTCCCAGGCCACCCAGCAGGACAGCGTCAGAGCTGGGACTTGAACTCATGTCTCCTGACTCCCAGTCCGACCCTGCCTCTCAGACGCTGTGGTATGGCTCCCTCTCCCCATTCCTACCAACACAGGCAGTTTTCTCAAGAACATTCCCACAATTCCAGCAGCCCTTGTCGCTGAGAAAGCAGCTGTCCCCCCACCCCCCCAGTAAACCCATTTACCCATGTAGCCTCCACATATGCGAATTGACTCCCACAGGCATACGGGCAGGAGAGGGTTAATGCGCTGGGCTGTGGTACTGCATAACCCATGCTGGGATACCAGCTGCCCCGCCAAAGGCCATCTGCGCGTCTGTGTTTATCTTGGCATGTCTCCTGGCTTCTTCCTTCTCAAGAACCACACTGGAAAGAGAGCACAGCTGGGAAAGGGGCTGCAGACAGCTACAGGCACCCACAAGCTGTGGGGAGAGGGAAAGGCCCACGTAAAGGTCGGGTGGGGGACACACACACAGAAACAGGTAACTTCCCTCTTTGGAGAAACCTTCCCCAATTCAGCTATCTGCAACTCCCCAGCCCCAGCCGCAGCGGCACTGCACATGGGCAGAGCAGGTGAGAGAAGCGAGAGACGAGTGTGGGCTGCGTGTGAAGATGTTCTGTATCCATCACAAATCCCTCTCCAGGGAACCGGCTGCAGCATCTGCTAGAGATTTGGACTCGTTTTATGGGCACGGAGAAGCTTCGAGAACAGGAACATCTTCACGTAAACGACCATATGCAAAAAGAGGGGGAGGATGGAAAGGTGGGCCAGGACATGGGGTGGGTGGATGACAAGTCTGGGGGACCTACTCCATACTGGGGGATGTGGTTAGCACTGCAGGCCCTGCTAGCGCTGTGTAAATGGCCCAGAAGCCAGGAAAAAGCTGGGAAACGGAGCTAAACTCGCCTTCTTTGGGCATGAGCCAAATTCTAATCAATGGAGGCCAGGAGGAGACATCCCCTGGGGGCAAGTGAACCCATATCTGCAGGGTTTCAGTTTCTTGCACGTCCCTCTGAAGTAGCAGGTGCTGCCCATGCTTGGAGATGGGACAGTGGGCTAGATAGACCACGGAGCCTGATCCATTCTGGCAGCTCTCCTGCTCCTGTGGAAACGCTCTGTTCTGACACCATCACTGAACGGGGGACAAGCCAAAAGGGGGATTCGCAGGAAGCTGGGAAGCTGCTGGCAAGAGTAAATACCCACTTGTGAAAATCATGGTGAAAAATGGGTCCCACGCAGCCCTGCTCCTGGGGGAGATTCCCCACGCTGCGGCAGCCAGTGGGATGCCACGGAACTCGCTGGTTATGGGGGCAGAAGGTCAGTGTGTGGGCAGATGTGGAAACAGGGACAGAAAGGGAAGGGGCGAGGGAGCCCAGAACTAGCTGGGGTTGTCTTCGATGGACCGAGCCCCAGGAAAGTGCTTCACGGCCCTTAGATGCAAAGCGGAGGCCAAGTGGTGTGGATCCCATCACACGAAGAACCTGCAGCTCTCCACATCGACGTCACTTGGAGTCTTTAAATCAAGACAGGCTGGCTCTCCAAAGAGGCTGCCCAGGCTCCACCCTGAGAGATGGGCCGGACTGGAGGCAGGAATCCCAGCAGAGGGCATCTGATCTGTGTTATACAGGAGCTCAGACTGGATGAGCAGCAAAGTCCCTCCTGGCCATAACATCTCTGAAAGGCTTCTCTCCTAGCAGAGCTTCGCACCTCCTCCCCGCCCCGGTACCCCTGTCTGCCCCACAGGCAACGCTGCTACTGCCCACCAGGCACCCTGCAGGCAAACAGCGAGTCAGGCTCTGTCACGGAGCTGGCATTTCAGGTGGCTCTGCCAGCGCGGTGGGGATGGGGAGTAGAGCAAGACTGAAGGGTCTTTGGGGTGGGGACTGTCTATTACTCTGTGTTAGTACAGCACCTTGCACAGTGGGGCCCTGATCTCGGTCAGTCCCAGGCACTACCGTCAGATAAATAAATAATACTATTAAGGGGGAAGTGATGGCTGTGTAAGGGGCAATGACTCAGGGAGCAAAGCATCCACTCAGAAGATGATTAACAGCAGATCCTAGGGATCCGGGCTTAACATTCTGGATGGGCAGGGGCGGGGGGTGGGTTAGACTGTGGCCGAAGCGCCAGTTTGTCCAGGGTGGACTGGACTGGTCTGGCTGGGGGGGGGTGTCTGATTTATATTGAGCGAGGAGGATGAAACCTTGGCAGGGGTTCTCCACGTTAATGGGGACCCCACAGATGGATTTGGTCCACATGTTACCTTAATTCACCCCCTGCACCCCATGTTTAGTCCATGTTATTTGCCAGGCTGGTGGGTGTGCCCATGTCACCCATGTTACTATGAAGTCTCCCTGGTTATGGCATGCTCCTTCCAAAAGACCAATAAGCTCGTTCTTCTAGGCCCCATTCTGCCAGGTCAGTACAATTCTGCATCATGCAGAACCACGTAACCGTGATCTCCAAATGCGATTGCTCTGACAGTGCAGCGGCTTGGCTAGATTTCAAGCCCAGGCCCAGAGATTAGCAGAGGGCAAGGCTCTGCCATGGCCCAAGGACCAGACAGAACAGACGACAAATGAGTAGGGACGAGGCTGATGGTCTGAGGGCGACATTTGCCTTAATTTGGTAACGCAACCAAGTAACAAACCATTGCCCCTGAGGAGCCTTGTCTGGTCCCTGCTCCTGCCCGACTCCAGCCCTGCTCACAAGACGGACTGAACTGAAATGCACAAAGCTACCGACTCCTTCCTGGCCCCCACCACTCAGCCCCCCAGCAGGTACCGCCCACTCTGCCTTCTGGAGGGGCTCCCCTGGTTTTGATTCATTCCTCCTTTGGCCTGCATGTGTTTATGCAGAGAGGGGCATGGTGAGGGTCCACTGGCACATCCACGGGTGTAGCAGATGCTATAAAATGCTGAATTACTGACATGTTGCACTTCCATCTGCAGGTCTTCATGGACCAACAACAAACCTTAAACCCTATAACTGGGAGCATTACACAGGGGGTGAATTTTCACCCCATTCGAGCAGCTGCAGGTCTCCAGATCCTACAGGCTGCCAGGACAGTGTTACCATTTCTGCCGTTCGTCACATCCCCAAATCAAACCTTCCACCCCAGGCTCCCTTTAAAAAAGGCCGAGCACCTTGTGCAGAAAAGTGTCCCTTACCGAGATACTGCCCTTTGCCTTCCCGGAATGGGGGCCCCAGGGGCCCTTTCACCATGGGCTGCATGTATTTCACTTGAGCATATCCTCCACCTCCAGCGCCTCCTCCGGACACCGAGCGGATGCCAGCCACAAGCAGCAGCAATGAGACAGCTTCGGAGAGCATCCTGGCTTCACGGCTAGTCTTCCTGTGGAGAAACGGGAACAAGGTTAGGGAGACAAGGAAGCCTGGAGTCCCTTCAAGGCCATGACTAAAAGGGACTCAGGCTGCTGTGGCAAGTACTCAGTTTGGAGTAGGTAGGTCTGAAGGTTCCCAGTGTGCCAGGATATAAACCCGCCCAGCACTCACGGTCCATGGCGATGGGCATGCTAGAAAAGCCTGAACAGAAGACACTGCTCACCTGTGCAAACTCGGGGCTGGACCTACACTGTGTGCAGTGACTTACATCAGTGCAGAATGGGTGGATTCTGCTCTGCTAGCAGTGTACACCCACTTTGCCCTGGTGCAGATCAGGGCACAAGGTGCGGGGCAGCGAAGGCTCAGAGGACGTGAGCTTGGTATTTGCAGCGTCCCAGGCGTTCCTGATAAGCTGCGTCAGGAAGCTGACGTGATGCCATGTAGGCTAAGTCAACTTTATCTACGTATCCATTGGAAGATTTTAAGGCTGAGCATATCCTTAAAATGACTGTTGTCACGTGACAGCACATTACAGCACCGTCTCCCCTTGTCACGGAGTCCCCGGGCGATGCTCTGGAACTGCTCCCCACAAATCAGGCAGGACTTTGGGGAGCCTCCTCTCCCTTGGAGCAGACTGTCTTCAGGGCAAGAAGCTCACACGGCTTCACCTCCTGGGAGCATTCAGCATATGCCCCTCCATGCGCTTCCCACAGCGAGTCCGCCCAGGCGGGGTCCTGGGGAAGCCAAAAGGTTCTGCACCCCCACTTCGCAGTCAGACATGACTCTCAGCCAGCCAGTAACACAGAGGTTTATTAGATGACAGGAACATGGTCTAAAACAGAGCTTGTAGGTACAGCGGCGAACGGGACCCCTCGGCCGGGTCCATTATGGGGTTCAGAGAGCCAGACACCTACGTCTGCCCTCACTCCCAGTCCCCAGGTAGCTCCAACTCCCAAACCCCCTCCAGCCCCTCCTTCTCTTGGCTTTGTCTCTTTCCTGAGCCAGGAGGTCACCTGATCCCTTTGTTCACCTTTAGCTATTTCCTTGCAGGGGGGAAGGGGCCCTGGCCATTTGTTGCCAGGGAGACAGAGTGTCAGTGATTTATGCACACTGGCCTTTCCTCACCACCTAGAGACTTAAGAAATGCATAGGGGAAACTGAGGCACCCACACAGTATTCAGAGGAAACATTAAGAACAGTCCCACTTCGTCACACCCCTGCACTGCATCTCCCTCGTGCCAGAGTCGTTTCACACACAGGTCTTCAAACTGCTCTTAGAGAGTCACAACTGAAGGGACCTGGGCCAGATTGGACCCAGGGTACCAGAGCAGAGACGCCTACAATACCAATCGCTGACTACACATTTGATGGTGAAGGAGCCATTACCATCTGTGGGTTAAGTTACAAAACAATTGACTCCATCTAGCAATAGACTGGGATATTCTGGAAAATGCCTGTTAAAAATGCAGTAATACAGATTTAACTGGGAAAGCTAATGAGTATAGAGAGGAAGGCTGTTCTTGTGGGGAGCACACCGGACTGGGTCTCAGATGATCTAGATTAAATTCCCGGGTCTGCCACAGAGCCACCGTGTGACCTTGAAGAAATCCTTCAGTTATACTGGGCCTCAGTTCTGCAGCCTGTCAAATGGGTATACTAATTCTAAGCCCTTTGTGACTTTTGCTTAGGGCATGTGTACACATGAAAATTAATCTGGATTAAGGTAAAGTGTGGATTTAAAATGGACTAACTATTCCTAGTTACCTCCATGGGTGGATGGTCTTCTTCCAGAATAAAAGTGCCTTATTCTGAATTAGCGTAACCCACTTCCAAGTGGAACAAGAGCATCCACACATGGAGTTAATCAGGAATAGTTATTGTGGTTGCAGAATAACTCCTCATTGTAGATAAACCCTGAAATGCTCAGCGCCTTGGACAATGGGGCCTTGAGCTTGGCTGGGACATCTGGCTGCCATGGTAATGTAACTAATAAATACTAATAAGGTACCTAATATATTGTTTCAAAAGTTACCCAAGTGAATGTTCATCTCAGGTAAATTATACCCGTGTTATGAACTTCCAGGAAGGAGGGTTTTTTTAAATTAAAAAAAAAAAATCCCTCTGAGCTGAGAGTTGTTGTCACATCTCTCTACTGAACAGGATTTCCGCTAACAAAAAACGTGTGTGCTTAGGATTTGGCTCTCGAAAAAGATTTCAGGTTCCAAGTCCGGGCCTCACTCGGTGATTGAAACCTTAGAGGCACAGAGCTCTGTTTGCTCTCAGACTGGACAGTGGGTTCACAAATGCCTGTAGCTTTTGGCGGCCAGCAGCCTGAAAAATTAAATGTCAGAAACAAATTCCCACTCCAAGGTCTGCCAGCGCTAGTAGTTTTCCGCTGTGGTGCTTTTTAAACAACAGGAGTTTGTTTGGTCAAGTACTTATGAGAACCTTGGATTGTAAAAGCACCGAGGGTTACGATGCTCTGGAACACCAGACTCCGACTTGAGTGCCTGTTTATATAAAATAAATACCCTCCATGAATACATCTTTCCTCTAGCAACACTTTCTGTGCCAGGCCAGCCCCAAACAGAGAGCTGCAAACAGATTGATTTGCACGAACGAACATTTATTTTCAGAAGCTTAAATAACACACAGCGCCAAAGAGCTGATCCCCGTAAGAACTGAACCGTGGTTGCTATTAATAAGAATTAAGTGCTTGGCCTTTCTGTTCCTAAGAAAAACCGAGCAGAGCAGCTCCTCAGCTGGATTTGATCGGCATTTCCTGAACCATTGCCACTGAAACGGCAGCAGAAAGCTGCGGCATGAGAAAACAAAACCAAATACAACAAAATTGAACGAAAGGAAAAAAGAGAAAAGAAAAGGGCGAAACCCAGGACGGGGCAGTTTCTGACGCTGCAAACTCTAGGCAAAGCCATCAAAGGTCTTTAATGAAGACCCCGCGCCTTGCAGCACTTGCCTGCTGCCCCAAGGAATGTTTGTGAAGTCTCGTTTTATTAGCTCGACCTGCAGAACAGTGCTCCTGTGAGTCCACGTGACTGGCAGCGAGGTGGGGAGCTGAGCTGGCGTGCCGACGCGCTGAGGTAAAGGGTTTGCTCTGGCTGCCATCTTCAGGCGTCCATGTTTCCATGCAGCCGTCTCCTGTCCCGAGGGGAGGAAATGGCTCCTCGCAAAACGCGGGCGAGACCCGAGTGAGCCGTTCTGGGGCTGTGGAGCTCACAAGTGCAGCAGGTGGTTCAACTTACTGGGGCCCACGAGGGAGAGGATTTGCTCTTCCGTACACCATAGACAATGAGCGAGGTGAAAATTCGATGCCTGGCTCATTCTGCATGGGGCTAATGCCTCAGTCGGATGGGCTGTTTTCTTAGCAGCTGGTGGGGTCTGGTGCTTAATGGACAAACTTTGCAGGCAGGAGACCTGGGTTTTATTTCTGATCTTGCTACTAACTCATTGTGTGACGTGGGATAAGTCACTTTCCTTCTCCGTGCCTCTGTTTCCCCTGGGCCAGTAAGGCTGACCTACTTTGCTGGGGGGCTGTGAGGTTTAATTAACTAACATGCCTGGGGTTCTTCCTATGAAAGATCCCAGCGATGCAGACACAATTGTTCCCAGGCGGCAGAAAGAGCTAAGCTCAGAGGCCATGCTGCTAATCGGGCCTGAAAAGCATCACTGGACCCAAGTCCCCGTGGGAATCTGTGCCCAAACTTTGCAATTCAGGTGTTTTAAGGATGGCCCAGGACTGTAGTAGATCTGAGCAGTTCCGAGCCTGGCAGGCACACCCCTGCTAAGGCATCTCCCTAGAGATGGGAGGTCATGAAAATAACAAGCACCCGGGCAGTTTCACAGAGTGTCTTCCTTAAGGCCCAATCAGTGTCCTGTATGTCCTGGGAGTGGGGCATTTCTGGCACTCCAGGAGGGGGTGGAGGGAGGGATTTGTCACCCCTGAATAGTGCTGGGGTGGAGCATGCTGAGCAAAGGGAATTGCACAGGCATTGTCTCTGGCTCCCACCGGGTTGGGAAGCACAGCGGCAGTGCTAACTGGTCCCTGTTGCTTGCCCTTATGAATGCACCCATCCTTCACAGGGATGCTGGGTAGGAAGGGGTTCCCCAGCACCTTCTCCCCCATCTAGGGGGCCTCTGCTCAGGGTGCTGCCTGAGTCATCTGGGGCCTGACCCTGTGAGAACACCAAACGCTTCCTGCAAATCAGTGGGAGCGGAGCGTGCTCAGCGCCTCGTCCTTGGTTAACAGAGAACCGGAGAGACAGACAGAACGCGCATATCAGCTGAGCACTGGGACTGGCTGCTCACGCCCACAAAGCAAGTTCAAAGATTTCCTCCCGGGAAAGCAAATGAAAAACGGAGGCCGGGTCTACGCTACAAAATGAAGATGGCCTAACTTACGTTGGCATACAGCTGCCGCGGTAATCACATCGCTTGAGCATGTCTAGACTCTTTCCTCCTTGTGTCGGCTGGTGCACGTCCCCACCCGGAGCACTTGCACTGACTGTACTGTCAGTGTGGGGCATTATGGGATGGCTTCTGAAAGGTAGCAACAGTCGATGTCAGCAACATCGTGTCTACACTGACACTGCGTCGACCTAACTACTTTGACATTGACTCTACGCCTCTTGTGGAGGTGGAGTTATTAAGTCAGCGTAGCGGGCAAGTTATGTTGGCAGGAGCAAAATTTTAGTGTAGACACTTCCATGGTTGGGTCGATGTAAGCTGCCCTGCATCGACCTGAACTCTGTAGTGTAGACCAGGCCAAAGATAAGCCATGAATGTCAGAGACTAGGGCTGGGAAATCAGACTTCTGTTCGCAGGCCGGTAACAAACATCCCACACGCTTAACAAAAGGTTTCCAGAGAACGTGAGATAGGCGTCTCCACCCTCAACCATCCAAGGACAGAGCCATGAAAGGGAAACCTAGCAGGCATCTAAATCTCCCTTCTGAGTGGAGAACTAGGGAGAAAGGCAGAGCTCCAGGGTTATTTCCAGTCTCTTGAGCTCCTATGGAAGTGCCTAAATGCAAACGAGAGGCAGCATGAACAAGGTGACCTATGTCATGAGGCTGTAATCTAGGAAACTATTAAACAGCACTGGAGAGAGATTTCCTGGAACAGCTCCAAGGCTGGGCTCAAAGGGAGAAAATTATTTTGTGGCCTCTAACCCGGAGGTTAGAAGTTTCAAAGGAGAGCTCAGAAGCTGGCCGATCCTCGAAGCGCTGCTCGTGTCCCAGGGGAAACATTCTATTAGGAAAACCTCTGCTTGCAGGTCAGAGGTTTTCAGCATCTTTCACCCCCTCCTTTTTTATTACCAATGCTACTGATGTGAAAATAGGATCTTTCTCACGGAGCTGTTCAATGAAGGGAAGAAGTGAGGAACAGTGGCCAGGGCAAAAGGTCTGAGAATCTCTTTGTGAGACTGTAGGTGAGTTATTTCCTCTTTCTATGCCTCAGTTTCCCCATCTGTAAAACCAGGGAAACTATTGAAGCTGGACAAACACTCTAGAAGCTGGTAAAAAAAAAAAAAGCTAAATCTTTTTGCAAGAAATTTTCACAACAATTTTTGGCTGAAATTTGTACAATTATTGACCAATTCGAATAATGACCCTTCCCTTCCTACGCGAAGCCCCTTGTGAGCTAGAGATGACATGATTCAAGGATGATGCATTATGATTATCTACTTTTTTCTCATGTGATCTCATAATTGTCACTTCGTGATGTCATAACTATTGCGAGAACCAGCTGATATAGTGCAAAAGAAAACACATCCTGCAAATCCAACATTACCACCACGATAATATTCCCCCTTGCTTGGATGAACTCCAGACCCAGTGCAGCCAATGAAAAGCACCAAAAACCAGGCATAATTGTGGGCATGAGCTTGCAAAACAACTTAGCAGCAGACGAGATCTTAGGTTGCGTGTGTAAGTGTCAAATCACAGGGCCATGCTCTGTCTACAGCACTGTAGTGACCACACCTGGAATATGGGGCCAGATCCTCATGGTGTAAATTGAGGCCAATGAAGCTATGCAATTTGGGGCACTTTTGTTACTAGAAAGATGTTGACAAACTAGAGAGAGAGCTCAGAGAAGGGCAACAAAAATGGCGAGAGGATCCAGGAAGAGAGAATGAAAGAGCTACACCGGTGTAGCTAAGTGGGCTGGAACCATGATAACTCGTCTACATATAATTAGCAGGCATACACACCAGGGTGGGAGGGAGAGGGAATATTTAACACAGTCAGATGAGATGCCACCAAGAGTGATGGGATGAAATCAAAAATAGGTCAAACATCTGAAGAACTTCTTACATGCCTGATCTCTAAGACAGCGGAGGAATCTCTCAAGGGAAGGGGCTGAAGCCCAGTAGTTGGGATGTTTAAAACTAGACAGGAGTAGCCACTAGAAAATATGTGGAAGGAAAGTTTCCTGCTATGGCCTTTGGGAGGCGGCTTGGACGGGACCTCGCACTAGCAGCTCTAATTCCATCTCTATCTTCCTGACTCTGGGCGTGACCATACGGGTGATGATTTAGGTGCTAGAGAGTGAAGCAGGCACGTTTCCTTGGGACCAGCTGAGTCTAGCTGCTCCCTCTGGGCTTTGGGAAGAGGTTGGAAATCCCTTTGGTTTTGCTGTTCATGACACCGGGGCCGGATTCAGGACTAAGCTTAGGGGAGGCTGTGTGATTGGCTGGATGGGGCACAGGCCAGGCAGTCAGGAGACCTGGGCTCCATTCAAGTTGCTGCCCATTCCTCCTCCCGCTGCCTGTCTATTTAGACTGTGAACGCTCCAGGGCAGGGGCTGTCTCTCCCAGCGCGCCTGTACAGTGCCTAGCCCGGCGCTCATTTGGGGGGTTACCGTAACACATGTAACAAACCCTACTGAAGAGTCACTCCGCCAAGCTCAATGGAGTTGTATCAGCATGAAGCTGGTGTGCATCAAGTCTTAGGGCCTCGGAGCCTCCTGTCCAACCTCCTGCAGCCCTTTGCCCACTCCCACAGGGCACAAGCAAGCCAGATGGCAAGCATCACAGCCTGTTTCTGGACCCCCGTGTATCGCCTTGGGGAGCAGAGGCTGCTTCTCATCTCCCCACGCACCGCCGCCTCGCCTGGCTTTACACTCCACATTCTTCCCAAAGCGCCACAGCTTTTGCTTAAACCAGAACATCGACACAGTAATGAGCTCCCAGCTGCGAAGAGTTCTGGGCTTTGGCCGGTGTCATGTGCATTTTTCCCCTGCAGTCCTTGAGCTGAACCCCGGGCACACACCCAGAGTACAAGCACCTACACCAGAGACAAACGCAAGGCGCTGCCTGAAGTTGCTACTAGGATTATTGCATTTCAATGGGTCAGTACCAAACAGAGCAGGGAATTAAAAACGCAGAAGGCTCAGACCTGCTGCTTTATCTTAAGCCAAACACAGATCTCTGCTACCAGCTCCCTAGACTGGCACCCAGAGCAGGTGGCTGAATGAGGCGGGTGCATACGTCACCCCAGCCTGGAAGCTAAGAGGCCGAGCAGTCGAGAAACACTCGGAAGCTGACAGCTCTTGTTTTTGCACTTACAAAACAGGCAAGAAGAATGAGCTTTCTGGGTCAGGCTCCAACACTCCCATCTGCTCTGCTCCTTTCCGGCCCCACATAAGCTGCCAAGCGTCCAAACCCGACACAAACTCTACAGCGCCGACGTGGGATTTGCTTCCTGGGGGGGATGAGGAGGAGTCACTTGCTCACTGAGTTCACATCACCCAGTTGGGCCTGGCCTTTCAGCGATGGGGAGAGGGGAGCAGCGAACTGCATTCAGGATGCCGCAGGCCGAGTCCAGTCACATATAAAATCCTCATTTGCATCCACCTGTTGAGTCCCCACTTTGTTCCCCTGCCCCAAAGCAGAAAAAGTCCCCTAGCCATTACACAGAAGGGAATTTGTGCTTTGCAGCGGCTTCTAGTCTCAGCCAGCTCTGCCACCCACCTTCAGCTCCCGGGGAAGTCACTTCTCCGCTCGGTTCCTCACTCTGCCCTGCCTGTGAAATCACACTAATGATCCCGACCCTCCCTTGACCAGGACACGGAGATCTGCGGTTGGGGAGCCGGGGAATCTCTCACTGTTCTTTGCAGAGTCCGTTGTTGCAGCTTTAACACCAATATCCTGAACTGCAGATGCATTTCTGGTCAGTCCAGAGTCTAATCTCTAGCTCCTGGCGAACACCCATTCTCTGGATGTCTGCACGTGAGCAGCCTTCGGTTTGGAGTAACCTGCGAGGGAACATCCCTTTGGTAATAACAAGAGGCTAAATACTCACAGGCTCAGGGTTTAATACAACCGGTGGCGTGGTGCATACAGGAGGAGACTCACTCAGAGATTGTGGCAAATATCCCTAGGTTGTGTCAGTCCTTGCACGTGACTTTGTGCAGTGCATAAAGGCAAGAAAAGGCAAAGTTACATAAAATACCCCCTAAATCAGTCCTGCTTTTGAGAGCCCTTTCCGGGGAGAACAGCTCTGTGGTTCTGGATCAACTGGCTTGCAAGAGGTTTTTACTGATTATTTCAAGGTGCTGTGCAGAGAGTTTAAATGTGAGGTCCCTGCCCTGGGAAATTTACAATCTGACCCAGGCCAGACCCTGCAGACTCCTAATTACACCTTTACCTCCCCCACTGCCCTTCTAGCAAAGCAGCTGGTGACTGAGTTGACCTCTGTCAGACACATTCCCCCCAGGGTATATCGGTGTGACCCAGCCTAGGTTCGTTGGAGGGGCAGCCCTCATTGGTATCCTACACACACTGCGAGGCTGGGGGGCCCTCTGCTCCCAGGGAAGTCGATGACAAAACCCAGGCTGATTTCAGGGGGGCAGGATTTAGCGGCCAGAGGTTAAAGGCTGGTCTTTAGCCAGTCTGTAGCTCTTTTCTCCACGATGAGCTGAGAGGAGCTTGGATGAATGCCCCGGCCCATCTCCCCGCCGCTCAGCCTGGCCACGATCCTCCCCCACTTTGCTGGGGCAGGCAGGGTCACAATGGGGAACGCGCCCGCACTTCTCAACCGTGAGGGGCTCGGGACGATCCCCAGGAGGGGTTCTCTGTTGGGCGGGTGAATAGCCCCCAGCTTTGGGGGGGAAGTAAACCTTTCCCAGGCCGCTCTCCAATCAGAGATCCTCTCTTCCTGGCACTGACTCTGCAGCCCAGGTGAAATCCAATCCAGGGCGGGATGGCGCACAGAGGGAGCTGCCATCACTGAGTTTCGCAGAGGGAGTAGCAGCATGTTCATAGGCTATTTCCCAGCCCTCTGATGCCCCGGCAGTTATCCCCACACTGGGGTGAACCGGGAACCCTGTCCCTTTGACGCCACCCTCTCATGGCAACAACGCAACAAGAGACCACAGGAGGCAGCATGGCCCAGGGGTAGCACACGGGAGTGGGACTATGAAAACATGGGGTCTATTCCCAGCTGCGTCACTGATTTTCTGGGTGACTCTGGACAAGTCACTTAAGCTCTCTATGCCTCAGTTCTCCAGCTGTAAAATGGGTATAAACTTTGCTTTGTTAGTTTAAGATTGTAAGAACTTCAGGGCAGGGACTGTCTCTAGAATGGGGCCTTGATCTTGACTGGGGGTTGCAGATGCTACCGTAATACACTTAATAGCAACTGCTTGATATTTGCATAGCGTGGGCTGGTTTCTGATGAGGATTGTCCATGCTCTCTGCAGTTCTCTCCCTTGGCCATGCAGACACCACAGCTACACCAATTCCTTTATTGCTGACCAGCACAGTCAGCCCTTTGCTGAGCAAGGGGCAGATGTCCAGTTTTAGACATGCACAGATCCACCCCCTGTACTTCCCATGATCACTGCAGAGCTCCTCCAGTGTTAACACAGGCGCCATGTGCAACCGTAACCCGCGGGCAGCGTGCACCATGCCATGGCAGCTTGTCATTCCCTAGGCTTCCCCTTTCCCAGTGTTCAGATTTACACCCTCTATGATCTGCTCACTATCACCTCATGGTCTTGCTCGGTCAGAATCTAACCTGTTGGTAGATGCCAAGGGGTAGCCTGGTGCCTGAAAGCCAGTGTCTGGACCTTTTAAATCTCAATTTCCTCTTTGGGCTGCTTTAACCCCCGTTCCCCTCTGTGCATTAAAATACCCTGGGAAAGCTCCAACTCAAAGTGTTTTCCAAAAAGGGCCTTTACAGCTGCCTGGCTTTTCACTTGCTGCTGCATTGGGGAGGCATGGGGGGGGCGGGGGAGGTTCGCTGCCAAAGGCAAATGGGTACAAGTGAGTTTGCCAGGACCATGCGTTTCACGTTTCTGCAGCGTGAGAGCTCTCGAACACAAGGCAGAGAGCATCATTAGCGCCACTTGGGGCGGGCGGGGGGGAGTTTAGCGCCTCTCTTCCAGGACACCCCCTTGCAGAAGCCAGGAGGATGAAGCAGACAGGGGGCTTTGCCAAACCTGCATCAAAAGCAAAACAAAACAGCTTTCTCGGTCTGGATTGTGGTGAATTGCTGTCAGCTGAGAGGCTTGAAGGATGGTGCATGTTTCCGATGACAGCCGTGTCTGAAAACAAGCTCACAGCTCCGAGATTCCTTTCTTGGGGACGTTTTGTTTTGGTTTGGTTTTTGCACTGAGTATTGGAAACAGATGCATTTTAAATAGATCCTGTAAACCCTCCCACCATACGTTTTTATTCCCTTAAGTAGGAGGGGTAAGTGGGCTTGAAAAGGAAAGACGTGAGCCTTCCAGACTTGTCCCATCTTCCCTGCAGGCAAAATTTCCACTCTAAGAGCTCTGGCTGCCACAGTGGGGCCGAAACACAGCCTGAGCTACGGTTCTGAGTCTATTACAGGAATGATTGACAGGGCAGAGAGCACTGGCTAGTTCTGAGATCTGAAAGACAATAGCTGAAATAGGGCTGCTTCTGCAGTTTACTGTGCATAATCTCACCCGTTTGGTGCACGATGCTGCAGAGCCCATCCTGATGAGAAAGAGGATGTTTTCTAGCAGCGGCTGACCGACACGTTGCTGTAGGTTATTAGGCAGTGAGCCTAGTATTTAGGGCAAGACCCTGGGCACCAGGACTCCTGGGTTCTAGTCCCAGCTCTGCGACAAACCTTGCTGACTTGGTCTTCATCTGCATGAGAAATTTGCACCTGTTTAATCTTAAATTAGTTTTAAACCAAGTTAGTCAAACAGGTACAAGCCCCCATATAGACACACTTAGTTCGGTTTAAGAGTGGGTTGTTTCAGGTGAGGTTAAACCGATTCCCAATTGAATGACAGGAAACCAAACGGGCCTGGTTTAAACCGAAATAAGAGTGTCCACGCAGCCTTTTGCACTACATTGGATTAAAATTGCACCGTTGGGGGGAGGGCTAGCTCAGTGGTTTGAGCATTGGCCTGCTAAACCGAGGGTTGTGAGTTCAAGCCTTGAGGGGGCCACTTCGGGATCTGGGGCAAAATCAGTACTTGGTCCTGCTAGTAAAGGCAGGGGGCTGGACTCAATGACCTTTCAAGGCCCCTTCCAGTTCTAGGAGATGGGATATCTCCATTATTTAAATTTAAAGTTAGTCAAACTGTGCAACTCTGCCTGTAGGCCGACCCTTCCTGTATGCATGAGCAGCACCTAGCACATTGGGGCCCGATCTTGAAGGGGGACTTTAGCCACGACTGCAATGTGAACATTACATAAGAACGACCGCACGGCCATTTACGGTCTGTGTAGCTCGGAGGTGTAGGTTTTTACGCGGCCTCTTCCAATGCCTTAAAACGCTCTAATTTGTTCATCTTTCCCTGTATTCTAACCCATCGCCAAGGGCCCTGAGTGCACTGGATGGGCGAGCTACCCTCCTGGCAGCCGATATAGAGCTAACATCTGCTCTCCAGGGTGAATAAACAGCCCTCAGAGACAGGTGAACCGGACAGCTCTGTCCAGACACACCTTTACAGTCCTGTCCGTCAAGCCGGCGTGTTTTCTAAACGAAGCACCATGAGCCAACATGGCCGCCCATTGGCTGCACAGTTCTTTGTGCCTCACAAGACAGGCGGTTGGTCAATTGCCCAGGCTCAGCTGGCTGCAGGCCTGAATCAGCTGTGCAGAAAACAGGCATGAACAGCCTCCAGCCAACTCCTTACAAAACACTAACAACTTAGCGTCGCTGCTGGACAAATCAGAAGCAGAGAGGGATTCTGGGTGGCAGGAGCTTCCGTTCAGACAGATTTGTGTAGCTTCCAGCGCAGTGGGGCCTCCGTCCTGGCTGGCTTCTAGGTGCTACTGCAATATAAAAGTTAAGGGCTAGAGGTGCCGAGGACGACGATCCAGGGCCAGTTTCTCAGCTCTGCTGAACTCAACGGCGCGACCCGGGTTTACACCGGCTGAGAGCGCTGCTCATAATATTTAGTGCTTCTAGGGCACCTGCTGTCAGACAAAGCCGGTCTGACCTAATGGCTAAACATCGTGACAGGGTCAATTTAGGGGTGTTTTAGGGAATGGGGGGAGAGTGTTTTTTTCAAAGGCCAACATTACATTAATTGCAGTGATTTATACAAAGATCTATTAGCCCCCCTGCCCCTGATGTTTTAGTTCCATCCCGCCCCCCGCCCCAACACACAGAGGGCTTGGTTCCTGCTACTGGAAAAGTGAACAAGGCAGATGTCACCCAAACCCACCTTGCTGGGCAGCCACGGGCCTCCTCTCCCGGAGCCCCATGGCCTGACATCAGCCCCTACTCCCAGCGATTCATTTATGAAACTGATAAATAACCCACATGTGTTTCGACTCAGGAGGGGGAAGTAGGCAGTGGCAGCTGCCGGGTTCTTTTATTTAGGACATTCTGTCACCCATTGCCTGGGCCATAACACGTTCCTCTCCAGTCCCAGGCTCCTCGCTGCTGGAAGCCGCCTCGCTCAACCAAAGGCCACACCGTACCGATGCGCAGGTAGTGTTCCAGTGATCATCCCAGAAAGGGGGACAGGGAGAGCTGTTCTCCATCTGACAACGCAGCAGCAACGCTGTTACGAGGCATTTCCCCTGGCTCCCTCTGCGTGATGGAAGCTGATCCGTGAGCTGCATAATGTGCTGCAGCCTTAAACATACGGCATTCGTTCTGGTTTCTTTTAACGAGACTGGGTCGCCCTTAAATACATTGTATGATTAATGCCCCTTGTCCCTGCAGCAACGGACATACGAGATGCTTTTCAAGCCAGAGTGTGTAGAGCATGCATTCATTTTTATACCTGTGATCCCTCCATTGCACGCCTGCCACTCCAGCTGTGCCTGCTCATATAGGTGCCTGTGTAACCCACACTTACACAGTGTGGTGCTCGGTCTCCCTCAAGGGGCTGGGCTATAGTGAGGTTTATGAGTCTGCTACTGGCTTTAGCAATAGATGCAAAGGCCCCAGATACAATCCCTGCTACTGTCGACCCTGGCAGGGCATCACCTGTGTCACCCCAGACCTTGAGATGCACCCATCAAGAACATGCAGAAATACTCACAGGCTATTCAACATCGGGCCCTTATTGTCTTCAGCTAGTCACAGAGATGGCCTTTGAATGCTATGTGCAAATGATAATGGTTGTACACCTAATGCCACATTAACCCTGCATAAATCAACTGAACAAGAACTGGTTAGTAACCGGGGGTGAAAAAGGTCTATAAAACCATGAACGGGGTGGAGAGAGTGAAGTGTTATTTACCCCATAACACAAGAACCGGGGTCACCCAATACAATTAATAGGCAGGTTTCAAACAAACAAAAGTACTTCTTCACAAAACGCACTCATTGCCAGGGGATGTTGTGAAGGCCCAAAGTCTACCTGGGTTAAAAAAAGAATTAGATGAATTCATGGAGGATGGGTCCATCAGTGGCTATTAGCCAGGATGGTCAGGGACGCAATCCCAGGCTCTGGGTGTCCCTGAACCTCTGACGGCAGGAAGCTGGGAGTGGACGACAGGGCATGGATCACTCAAAATTGCCCTGTTCTCTTCATTCCCTCTGAAGCATCTGGAACTGGCCCTTGTCAGAAGGATACTGGGCTAGAGGGACCTTTGGTCTGACCCAACCTGGCTGTTCTTATGGGTGATGGCTTCTATCTGCAGGTATTAAGTGGAGCTGGGTTATTACAGGGCATCGTCATGACAGCGTGCGTTATAGCAGCGCACAGAGGCACCAGCTGAGAGCAGGGCCTCATTCTGCTAGGCGCTGTACAGACCCGGAGTGAGAGACAAGCCCTGCCCTGAAGAACTTAATGAGCAAATCAAGCACACCGTGGGAGGGTGATGGGACTTGCCCAAGGCCACCCAACAAGTCACTAGCGGAGTCAAGATCAGAAACCTTGTCTCCCAAGTGCCACTCCAGGCCCTTATCCACACGAAGGGGCTGGGATCCAAACTCTCCTGCTCTTCAAAGGTGTCTGGCTCTGAGATTTTGTGTGAGCCCATCTCAACCCACACAAATTCATGGGTTTGTGTATCTACCACAACTTTTTTGCTAAGCATCAGCAACCTAGACTGCTGGCTGCCGTGAGAGGCTGCTGGGCTGAATAAAAACATGACTGGATGATTTTATGGCCATTTGTAGCTCTGCCAATGGACTAATAAGGAGAGTCAAATCTCATGCTTCAGGGCAAAACCTGACCAGCATCTGCAGCGCTCAGGCATTCCAGAGCTAGGTAGGTACAGAACAGCCAGAAGGAGCTCGTTTGCTGCCCTTTGCGCACCCGGTACGGGCTGCAGCCAGGGCAGGGTTACGCTGTAACTGTACCAGGTTCTCCCCGGAAATGCCAGGAAACACGGCTGCTCGCTTAATGGGTTGAATATGACTCCTACTGCCGGAACACCTGCCGTTTTAACCCCATAGGATCAGAACGCGAGGCTGCTACTGCCCATTAATCCTGATCCCAGGTCACATGGGCATCTCCCGCTGACGTGAGCTCTGTCCCCACATGGACTCCAGGGCGCGTTTCTAAGCCAGCGGTCAGTTACTACTTTTGGAAAATGTCCTGGACAGTCAGTGCAGGAACGTATCTCGACCCACACTCCGACTCAGTGGCTAAAAGCTGTGGTGCGAACCACGTGGCCTGGTCAGCTCCAGACACCGTCTGTGTGCGTCCATCCCATGACAAACGCTCATTCACTGTGGCATCTAACGGGCTGCTCAGGACAGAGCCTTAGGCTGGCACAGGGTTATCCTTTGCTGAACTGGTTGCAGAGAGATACTCCCCCAACTTTGCCTGTGTTAGCCATTCCCCCTTGTTCCCAGGTCTCTGTATGGCAGGACATCCCAGAATGCATTGCTCCACCTACTAATAGTGCTGCTCTGAGCATGCGTCCTCCAGGTGCATTTATTTCTTACTGAGGCACTGTGGGATAGCTACCCAGCATGCACCTGTGCTGATGCAGCACGGTAGCTGCAGATGCACAAATGCAGCGGTGACTGCAGAAAAGCTGCAGTGTGGAGGCAATTTGGATGGTGTTATTTATAAGGAACCCAATCGCTGTGCCTCTAACTGGTTACAAAATCACAGCTGTAAGATAGAACGAGGACATAGCCTTGGAGACCGAGCAGGGAAAGGGAAGCCCTGCAATTGATGGTGGTGCTCAAGGGAATAAGAAAATTAAGCTATGTCTGGAATTTCCAGATGGGCCTGCTTCTATTTAGGCATCAAAATAAGCGGTTGGATTGTCAGGAGAACTGGGTGAGGGGGAAATCTGACTCTTACTTTGGTGCCTACATGGGAGCTGAGCTGTTACATGTAGCCCTGGACTTTAGCAAAAATGTGGCCCCTGTGTCTCCCTGCACTTTACAAGGCCTGAAAAATAATCCCAGGCCCCAGCTTTTAGAGTGGCTGGGCACAAACTCAGAAGCGTCCCAACAAACAAAACCCCAAAGAAAGGCATGTGAATAAAGCGGACTGTGAAAATAAAAGACAAATGGCGAGGGAGGGGGAAGAGAGAGGAGAGAAATGGACGAGGCTAGAGGCAGAGGGGCATGGGTAAGGAAAACACCAGGTAAACAAATACCTAGCTGACTCAGGGTTTGGTTCTTTTTCTTTTAGAGAGCAGAAACTGTATTTTTACAGCTGCAATCCCTTAAAATGGGATTTCCCCCCTTTTAAACAAATTCCCATAAAATAATGTTTCATAAAAACAAGCGTTCCTCTTCTAAACCCCGAAGACGAGAAGTAATCAAATCAACAAGGCCCTCTCTGCCCCAGTGACAGAGGCTTGTTTAAATAAACAGGAAGAAGAGTCTGTCTCTCTAAACCGCTCTGTGAGATGTGACAATCTGCACTCGCAAGACAACATGGGCTGTAAGACACAGAAACCGAATCACCGGCCCCAGGGGTGAGTCCATCCCAACCTGGGTGCAATGCATGGCGATTCGGACACTAGCCTAGTACAGGCAGGTCAGGTTTGGCCCTCAGTTTGGATCTGCAGTTACATTAATTCACGGCAATGGGTGCAAGGGATGGAAAACACACGCCGAGCAGGCCAGGAGCTGTAACGTACACCCATAGCTTACGTTTAGATATAGAGGCCCCTTTTGGAATAAAAACAGAGCATTTCTCAGCATCTATTCTGGGGAAGGGGACGTCTCCTTGGATTTCTGGTAACATAAAAACCAACGATGGTGCAACCTTTCTATTCTAGCTCCTTTTAACTGCCCCAAAACTTTGTGAATGCAGAGCTAAGGTTGGCTAGTGGTGCCACGAAGTTGAGTTCAGCGCCACTCAACCCCCGTGAAAACAAATTATGGTACATGACTCCCCCGCAAACACAACCTTTACTCTGCCCCCTGGAGCTGGCAACAGCCCCTGGGAATGGTTCATGAATGGTAGCGCCGTAGTACACTGTACTAGTTGGATCCGGGACGCAGAAACAGCCATGTTCCTCTGAGGACATGTCAGAGATCCCATTCGCAATGTGCCCCCTGGGGCAGGGCAGTGCTATCAGCCCCAGATTGCACACGAGGAACTGAGGCGCAAGAGTCTAGGTCAGAGGTGGGCAAACTACAGCCCGATGGGGGCCACATCCAGCCCTTGGGACCCTCCTGCCCGGCCCCTGAGCTCCTGGCCTGGGAGGCTACCCCTGGCCCCACCCCTGCTGTTCCCCCTCCCCCGCGGCCTCAGCTTGCTCCGCCACCAGCGCAATGCTCTGGGCAGTGGGGCTGCGAGCTCCTGGGGCGGCGCAGCTGCAGAGCCCGGCCTGACCCGGTCTCTGTGCTGCGTGGCGGCGTGGCCCAGCTCCAGCCGGGCGGCGTGGCTGTAGCACCGCCAGCCACCGGTGCTCCAGGCAGCGCGGTAAGAGGGCAGGGAGCAGGGGTGGTGGTCAGGGGGTGGGGGTGTGGCTGGGGGTCGGGGCGATCAGAGGGCAGGGAACAGGGGGTTTGAATGGGGGCAGGGGTCCTGGGGGGGGGTAGTCAGGAATGAGGGGGGTGGGTTGGATGGGCCGGCGGGGGCAGTCAGGGGCAGTGGTTCCAGGGGCCGTCAGGGGACAGGGAGCGGGGGTGGTGGTGGATGGGGCAGGGATCCCAGGGGGGGCGGGCAGGGAACAGGGGAGGTTGGAGGTGGCAGGAGTCCCGGGGGGGGGGCCACGACCCCCTCCCCTAACCGGCCCTCCATACAATTTCCGAAACCCGATGCAGTCCTCAGGCCAAAAAGTTTGCCTGCCCCTGGTCTAAGTGACTAGTCCAAGGTCACTCAGAAAGTCTGTGGCAGAGCTGGGACATGAACCCAGGTCTGCAGCTAGCCCCCAAACCACTGCACCAGCCTTCCAGTCTCCTACCTATAGGCCACATTCCCCCACACGCTGGGAATCAGCAATCCTGAGAATAGGTGGAAGGGTGGGTTTCCTTTCTCTCTTAGCCTTCAGACACAGCGCACTCAGCAGCAGCAGACATACGGTAAGTTGGCTCTGAGCAATACCATTACAGGCCGGTTTCCATTCCTGCATGCCACCTGGCCGTGCCGGGCAAGGGCCGGCTTTCTGGGCCATGTCTTTCCATCTCTAGGAGGTCATCCGGGGAAGCGTTGCCAGCAGAGTATGTGCATCAAAGCTACTTTTACAAATGTAGCTGGCTCGCGATCAGATGTCAGGCTGGCTAAGTGCTTAGCCCCTGGGACACCCACACTCAGACCCATTGATGTTTATAAAATCTCAGGGAGGGAGAAAGCGCCACAAACTGCTTCTCAGACCATGAACCTTGGCAACTGCAGATCACGTCCCGGGTCTAAAATAAATCTGCTTAAATGGGGTGTGAGAAACAAGCCATCGCTCACACATGACAAACGCTCCTGCTGCATTTTCCAGCCCCTTCGGCTCCATGGGGCCAAATCCAGCCCTGGTGGACGCCTGCCTGGACCCATTCTCTCCGTTCTTTTTGCCCGAGGAAAGGCACAGGGAATAGGGACTTTTTATTAGATCCAGATAAGAGAAAAGAAGGATCTTTATGGGGCTTATCTTGCAACCCTTACTCATGTGAGTAAGCGCTACAGAATCGGGGCCAGGGGCATAGACATCAGTCCCTTCTGTGGCACCATACAGACCCAAGTCTGTATTTGCATTATAGGCACTAGCCCCCTGTTGCATTGCTGGCTGAGTCTGGGATTTTTGAAGCATGCCTAAATTCTATGCCTAAATTCAACCGGAATTAGCTGGATGCATAACTCTCAGCCTCCTTTGAACCTCTGCCCACTAGAGAGAGATTTGACCTGGGCCTGTGAGAGGCCCCTGATGTTTGGGACAAAACCCCTATTAAGTGTTTATTAAGTGTCAGGTTTTGCAAAAGAAGTTTGAGTTTTGTAAAACAATCCTTCCCCCTTCCCCCGTATCTCAAAGGAAATTCACTCCTCACGACAACTTGCACACTTGCGTATTTCTAACTAAATGGCAGTGGAAACAAAGATCCCTGTTTGCAAGTCGTTCTGGCCCTGCTTTCTGGAACCGCCAGGGGACTAGCAACCCAAAAGAGTCACGTTTCACCCATCAGACCTGAAATCCAACAGTTCTGAGTTCTATCCAGAAACTGCTGGTTTTTTGGTTCTGAATTAGGCCAAGCAAGTTCTCACTCGCTAATTTATTTCTGGTTACAATAAATTAGCTCCCGTCTCTTTTCCTCCACTCCCCTCACCATCCCAAATTGTCTTTCTGTCCCAATAAATAGTCTGTGAAGAGTATAAAACCAGAAACTTGTTGGCTGGTCAGAATTTCACAGATTCCCAGCTGTATAACAAAGCAATGAGCTAAAATGCCAGCTACGAGTGAGGAAGGTTGATGAGAACTAAGACTTAGAAAAATAACGAAGGTCAAAGTTCCTGGCTTCCTAGGTAGCCCCCAGTCCCAGGGACAATGATCCTGTAAGTGGAGATTTAAGAGAGCAGGAGCTTCAAGCCAATATGAATTTACAAGGTTGTAACACAAGCTTCCTTGTCCAAGAGTTGTAAAGTATCACAGCCCAGACCTTGAAGAAAAACAAGGCAGATCCCCAGGAGGGATAAATAACACGGGATGCCGAATGAAACTCTGAACTTGTCAGGCGTCCCTGCCACGACCCATTCAGGCTGGGCGAGTTTGACTGCGCCGATGGATTTGTTTAAAATGGAGATAATGCGTTTCATCCGCACACAATAAAAAACAGGACAGTAAAGAGAAGCAGGGTTTTACTGTCGATCCTACCTGGCCTTGGCAAAACAGGGGGAAAATATCATACGTGGTCAAGCCACATTTCTCATTAATAGCTGGACACCCAACCCGTATTTATGTGGGAGAAGAAACCCAGAAGAGGTAACAGTCGAGGCAGGGAGTGACAGACAACGAAAGCTCCGGCAGTGCAGGAAAGTAAAGCTTTTATTTAGAAAAAAGGCAGCTAGCTCCTCTCCCTCGCTATGCTACCGGGTGCCTCTTATATGCTGATTTTTATCCTCCTTTCGAAATTAAAACCACCACCGACTGTGAATTAAGAACTCATACTCCGGCTAACTTCAGACAACCCCCTGAATTCCGAGCCTGCTGCACATTTGGGAGACTCAATGAAAGGTTAGACAGCACGTCCTGTTATTTATTCTAGGAAGCCTCGCACATAACTTGCTCGAGATCTCAGAGCCACCTTAACCGCTCCATTGACATCCCATTGCCTGACAATATTTTTTTGCCACTGGTTTCCTACCAATAAAAGCAAATGTTCCTCTCCCCCGGCTCAGCCACCAACATAGCCAGAAGGACAGTGCATCACGGCACAATACAAGCCAGTCAAAGTTTTTGCACAGTCCTGCCCTTCGCCTGCTACCCATAATAAGGGTTAAATACACACTCACACACTGAGCTTTAAGAGAGTCTAGGCTTGCAGCTGAGTCAATTTTCCTGACTACTAGATGGGGGACGGAGGGGAAAAACCTGCCTGGAATGGAGCTTTTGTTGGAAAAGAAGATGCAAGCCTTTCCTCTCTTGCCCCGGGTTGGAATGCGAAGTACCGAGAAGCTAGGTTTGTCTTTCACTCACCGACGGTATCCCGGAGCTGCGGTCTCTTGAGTCCAGCCTTTCCCCCCTACTCGCCGTAGCAGGACTTCATCGCACACTGAATACTTTTATTGTCCTTTGCCAAGCAGTGACGTCGACCCACTTGCATGTTTTCTCTCAACACTGGCATGCTCTGCTCCGGGACAAAGTGCTCGGTTTTAGCAGTTTGGAAGGGTTCTGGTTGGGGCTGGGGAAGGGCGGGAGGTTGCCTGAACTTAGATTTCATCTTAAAAAAGCCTCTCGCCCCAAAGCAATGCCTTAACGCAAGGTTGTGCTGCTGAATCCAACTTGAGCTTCACACCTGTCCAGAGTGGGAACAGAAGCAGGTACAGCTCATGCATGGGGATTTTCTCCTCTTTGGAAAGCCTTGCTTGGCAATATAGCCAAGTGGCTAGAACATTGGCTGGGGACACGAGAAACCTGGGTTTGTTCCTGGCTCTGGCCTGCTGGGTGACGGTGGGCAAGTCACTCTGTGCCCCACTCTGTGCCTCAGTTTTCCCCATCTGTAAAATGGGAATAATGATGCTGATCTCTGTGAAGCGCTTTGAGCTCTTCTGATGACAGCTAGGTATGATCATGTCCCCACTTCTGCTGCTGTGTACCACTGCCTTGGCTGAGTCAATTGTTCTGTCTGGTGGGACATTTCCTGCTCGGGTGCATGCTGTGGGTTTGGTTCATTTTTTTAAGATACCGGTCATAGCTGAAAAAAACAACTCCAGAGGTGTCTTCTGTCCAGGATCCTCTTTTGGGTTATAAATCGAACTAAAACGTCAAAGGGCCGGATTGCAAACCCTCCCAAGCAGCTCCGTGCCCCAGTATAAAGAACTGCTCCCCCGGTGAATAAGGGATTCACAAGCCTTGAGACATACTACAGGTTCTTCCAGCACATTGCTCTTTCTTGCAGTGATCGCTCTCAATTCTAATGCCCTCTCAAGGTGACCGTATCTAGGAGGTGGAAAAACCCAACAGGAATCCTTCCTAATTACGCTCATTCTCTGCTCCAGGCCCCCAAGGACCACGCCATGGCCCCAGCAGGGCGCAATGATTCAGCAAACCTCAGCATCTCTTCGGTTAGACTCCAGGTCTTGGCACGCCGCCCACAGCCAAGCGCTCGGGTCGTGCTGTGTGAATGGCAAGTGCTGGATCTCAACTGTGCTGCTGTTTACCATTGGTGGGAGAATAAATAAATAAATCACGAGAAATCCCAGTCCATAAAGTTCCCATTAGACTCAAAAGCAGAAACAGCTGCTGGAGTCATGAGTGGCTTTTCTAGCCGAGTTCAACGGCAGGGGAGGCAGCGGAGGATGAGCCCGGGTGACTTTGCCCAGGAGGTGTGCGTGCCATGGGAATCACTGTGCACGGGGCTGGCTCTGCAAGCGCCAGGCAGTATTACTTACCTGGCGCTAGCCAAGGTGGAATAGAAAAGGTCTCTCCTCTCCCCCCTGCCCTCCGGACTGCAAAGGAGACACTAGAAAGGATCAGAGCATGCATTCCTCTGTGGAGAAAGGCCCCTCCGCCGCTGGAGGGGTTCCCATCCTCGCTCAAGTCCCCTCTGCCAACAAAGAATTGGCGCCTGCTCGCCCAGAGAGGCGTCTTTTCAATGCGCCGGTGTCCTCCGTACAAATAACCCAGCCCATCCCTTCCGATTCCTCCTCCTTTATTAACTAGATAAATAATTAATTGCATTAAGTTTTCCAAGCCCTCAGAGTGAAAGAACCCGAGACTTGCCCTGGGAGGCTAATTAGTGCTTTGGTATGAGGATGCCCAGGGAACAGCCAGGTGGCACTGGGTACCGAGCTCTGTGCCAAAAGGAGGCGGCCGCTTCACAAAGCAGGCTCCAAGGTCTGAACCCTTCATGTCCCTTGATGCAAGAGCCCTATAGAATTTAATAGGCAAACACTTTTCTATAGGGCTTTTGTGTTTTGGGGACCCTCCTACAGGATTTCATAGAGAATTCCACCCCTGCTATAGAAGCCTACAGGATGCTTTAAAAACCAGACAATACACAAAACCTCGGTTTAGGTTTGTGGCTTTCTACAGCCTCCCCCCGAATTTCTATAGGACCTGGTGCCCTATTGCAGCCCATAGGGCTTTGCTCCCAGAGTGCACAGCTTGCTCTTCACAAACGGGAGAGTTTGCCTTTTGCATGGGCAGGTAGAAGCAGGCATAAAGGAGTGTGTGTGTACGGAGAGAGAGAATGTAGATGACCTCATTGGGACCCTGAAGGCTATTTAACCAGAGAGTTGCTTAATGGGCCCGTAATAAGTCAAATACAATCTTTCAGGAGAGTGAAAGAAGCTGTTGCTGTGCAATGCGGTGACAGTGCTAAGTACCCTGTTCAGCAGAGCATTCCAAAAGTGAACCCCTGCCCCGCCCCATTAGACTTTCAGCTTCCCTCCTCCAATCCATTGTGCTGGCTTGCTTTGCCTGAACAGATACACAGCTTTGTATTACACGGTTTCCATGCAGATGAATGAGCGGCCAGCGCGGTGCCCGCATAATGGCGACTGGGGGTCAACAGCTTTTCATGGTAACAACTCCATGAATAAACAATCAGCGTGTTATGCACTATTATCCCAAACAGCGTGTGCTGCATTTTAAAGCGATAACCGCTTAAGCTGCTGTATTCCTTCTCTTTCTGAGGGGCCGATTCAGAGTCAGTCAAGCAGGGGGGCTGTGAATTACATGGACAGAATCCCCCCCCGCCCCCGGCTACTTTTCCCTTGCTACTGTTATGATAAAACAGTTTTTAACGGTGCTGGTTTCCTCCTCTCTTTCACCCGGGAAGCTCTGATCAGTCCAGGGGGCCATGGACGGTTTTAAGCAATTTTCTACACTCTCAAAGGAAGCGGCTTTGGGACCTGCTAAAGTGATGCTATAGACTCAGTCAGTCTGCGAGCAGACAAGCTCTCCCTTTGTAACCAGAGGTGGCTAACCCACCCTGGGAGACGTGTGGGGCTTCCCTCCCAGACACTTAGGCCTTGAAATGCTGCCTCTGGCATAAGGATGGAAGCACAAGTTGTCATGTCTCACCCTGTTGGGACCGAAAGTTAAGTAACAAGGATGGGAAATTGATGGGCAGCTCAGCAGATGGTGGAGGAGATTGTAAACTATGTGGGAACCGTTCGCTAATTCTCTAGCCTGTGCCTGAGGTTTGCTACGTCCCCCTTCATGCAATCCAGCAATTCCCTGTAGTATAAAAGGGTACCGTTGGCAGCGTTAGTGCGTGCTGGGAAGCCGTTTGCTGCTGTGTTTCTCCCCAGAAGTGGCTGCCCTTCAGCATCCCATCCTCCCTGCTGAGAGGCGAAGGTCAGAACTTCGTGACCACCAGGTTCTGGCAGCTACTTCAAAAGACCCACCGCCCTGTCCAAGGGGGCTTAAAGGCTGCCCCTAGCACAGTTCTATTATCCATCCTAGGGAGGCATTTTAAGTGCCCCTTTGTTCTTCCCAGGGCCTTTTATCCCCAGGCCTGATGCTGTTAGAGCGGGCTTTTCATGGGGCCATCCCTAGAGACTCTTAGTTAGCCCTGATCCATTGACTGCACATCTGGTCTCGGATCTCAGTCTGGTCTCACGACCATGGGCAAGTGACGCTGCTTCTACTTTCCCCCGTCCCTTTCTCGACCAGCACCTGGGTCAGTTTACAGATAAACCAGAACTAGCCATGCTGAGATTTTGAGTTATCCCAAACCTATTCCCTGCCCCCCCCCCCACACACTCACTCACTGATCGTGGAGTGGGGCTCCTGCTTCTTTCACACTCATTGACCCCACGGGAGTTGCTTCAGATTTGCACCCATGAAGGCAAAGGGAGAATCAGAGCCCGGGGAGGATTTGATATTGATTGGGAAGCGGCAGTTTTGGATCCACTGTTGCGAGTCAGTGCTGGCCCCTAGGAGTTCTCCAGAGTGGTCATTCTGTGCGCTTGTGTGTTTGCATCTTGCTGAGGGCGTGTGACTGCAGGCACCACGGAGGCAAAGAATACAGCTTTATAATCCCCACTGTGCTATTACAGTAGCACCAACTGAGATGAGGAGACTAAGGGGGGATCTGATAGAGGTATATAAAATCATGAGTGATGTGGAGAAACTGGATAAGGAAAAGTTATTTACTTATTCCTATAATACAAGAACTAGGGGTCACCAAATGAAATTAATAGGCAGCAGGTTTAAAACAAAAGGAAGTTCTTCTTCATGCAGCGCACAGTCAATTTGTGGAACTCCTTACCTGAGGAGGTTGTGAAGGCTAGGACTATGACAGGGTTTAAAAGAGAACTGGATACATTCATGGAGGTTAAGTCCATTAATGGCTATTAGCCAGGATGGATAAGGAATGGTGTCCCTAGCCTCTGTCTGTCAGAGGGTGGAGATGGATGGCAGGAGAGAGATCACTCGATCATTGCCTGTTAGGTTCACTCCCTCTGGGGCTCCTGGCATTGGCCACTGTCGGAAGACAGGATACTGGGCTGGATGGACTCTTGGTCTGACCTGGTACGGCCGTTCTTATGTTCTTATGAGATACCCAGCCAAGGTCTAGGCTGTCAGCGACCGAGATGTGGGTGGCCTTGACTGGTAGTCAGGACTCAGCCGGAGTCAGAGGCCAGGCACCAGCCCTGAACTCAGAGCACAGGATCAGGACCGGGCTACCTGGAGTGTGGCATGGCCGGGCCGAGTCTAAAGCAGGAGCAGGGCTGGGAACAAGCAAGCCCAGGACTCAGTGAGACTTATGAGCCAGTCTGTGACTCTTCCAACCAATCAGGCAGCCTGCTGCCGGCCAGCTGTGCTCGTTAGGGGGCCTGGAGACGGGCTCTGATGCTGACAGAAGCCCCATGGTGCTAGGTGCTGTACAAACAAAGTGACAGACAGTTCCTGCCCCAAAGAGCTTCCAATCTAACAAGACAAAACAGAGGAGGCCAGAGCTGGTAATAGAGTCCAGGTCTCCTAAGTCCCATGCCAGGACCCTACCCTCCAGTTTAGGCCACATTGCTGGTCTCTCAGATATTTAAAATCCTGTTCAGATGGTTCAGGGGCTGATGTTAAATCACCATTTCACGGAGCAGCGTGGCTGTGATACGGGGAAAGGCAGCCAGCAGAGCTTTGGGACCAGTGCCCCTCAAGTTCAATGAAATGAGGGTAGACTCAGCACCTGGCAGATGGGACCGAGTGGAAGGTGCCAGCGTTCCCAAGCTTTTCACAGCTCCTTTCATTCCGATGCAGCGAGACACAAACGCTTTGAGCAAGAGAGCCTTCCTGGCACTCCGGCTTTGTTTGCAGAAATGCAGCTAAGCCCGTGTGTTAGCCATTGGCACAATTTTCACCGACTTTGGTTTGCAAAACTGCACGCGACCATTTATTAAACCCAGAATGGCGGGGCATGGGGTGGGGGGGAGAAAAGAGTCAAAAAATCTGTTTTGGCTCAGCTGTGGTTTCACTGTATTCTGGAATCTAGATCAAGTCAACCTGTGTTATGTGGAGGACCAGCCCTGGCCTAGACCGTCTGTAATTCAAGTTAGCCAGACACAGGATTTTAGCCTAATGAATTCATAGGGACAATCTCATCTGTAACACCCACCTACATCAAAGGGAGGGTGCTGGGGGCTACAGAATAGCAAGTGATACCGCAGTATATTAGCGATGTATGGTAAGAGCAGCAGCAAGGCCAGACATGGAAAAGGAAGAGAGAAAGACTTAAAAGTGACCTGCAAAGGGGGCGAGGGGGAAGAGCTTCAGGGGCTGTTGGGTTTTTTGCTCATTTATGATGGATAAAGAAGACCTGACAGTAGTACCATAGCACAGCATTGAAACGACCATCCAGCAGGCCCCGGGCTGGGCTAATCTGCGCAAGGAGTTTCCGGGCATCGCCGGAGATTCACTTGTGTATCATTTGCTGCCCGAAGCGGTCATGTACATCAACTTCGCAGCAGGTTGTCTAGCTGGCAAATGAAATGCAACATAGGAGCTTGAGAGCATCACTAATGACAACGGGGCCCCGGACTGGGAGTGCTCAGACCTGGGTTTTGTTCCTGATTCTGCCACTGACTTACTGTGAGAGCTTGGGCAAGTCACTTTAACCTCCCCGTGCCTCAGTTTCCCCTTCCACTCTTTCTTGGCCTTGTTTTTAGTGTGTAAGTTTTTCAGGGCAGGGTCTGTCTCTCATTGTGTGTCGGTCCAGCCCCTAGCACAAATGAGTCCCTGATCTCAGTCACGGCCTCGCCATGCTAACAATGAACAGACACTAGTTAGGCAGGAGTGTAACTGCAATGGTGTAGAACCCAAGGAAAGCTGCAGTTTGCATCAGTGGACCTTGCCCCTGCTTGAAACCAACGTGAACTGCAGTTTCCTTTTCTGCATTTGGGGTTCACACCATTTGCTGGTCACGGACGGCTGAAGCCCAGGTATATAGACAAGGTCTGAGACGAGTGCTTAACTTGTAAGGAACAAATTGCTCGAGCCCCAGCACCTCTTTCACTTTCAACACTGATGCAGCAAGCCCAGAGGTGCCGGGGCTACGAATTGCCAGGCCCAGAGGTGCCGGGGCTACGAACTCCCAGGCCCAGAGGTGCTGGGGGCTATGAATTGCCAGGCCCAGAGGGGCCGGGGCTACGAACTGCCAAGCCCTGGCACAAATTAAGCCCTGCCTCAGTCTCCCTGGCAGGTTCCCTCCCCCCCCCCCCAACAGCAGGACTTCCGAGACCTCACATGTTTCTGGAACTCAGGATCAAGGTCACAGGTAGCTACCATCTCAGCTCCCACCTGCCTCAAATTACCAAACAGCGAGTGCGTTTCCCATGTGGAGGGTGACATAACGGCTGGATTTGCCCAGTTTCCAAACAGAGCTGACATTCCAAGCTGTGCAAACTGGGCTCGTAGCTTTCAGGAACGTCTGTGCACTTTTAGCTCCTCCACGTTGGGAAATCTCAGTCTCCTGCGAAAACGGGCCTCTTGCTGCATGGCAATATCTGCTGTGATGCTGGCACTGGGCACGGCCACAGAAACAGATCCCCCTGCTGGCCTTTTGAGCACAGGCGCCAGGGCTCCCGTTCAAAGCAGACAAGGGCACTGAGGTTTCAATCTCTAAATGTGACTCACCCAGGGCCACCCAGAGGATTCAGGGGGCCTGGGGCAAAGCAATTTCAGGGGCCCCTTTCATAAAAAAAAGTTGCAATACTATAGAATACTATATTCTCATGGGGGCCCCTGTGGGGCCCGGGGCAAATTGCCCCATTTGCCCTCCCCCGGGCGGCCCTGGATTCCCCTCCCTGTGTCTTGCAAGTAGAGCTGGGTTTCCAACTTCCACCCTAGACATTGTTCAATTGATTTGACTCTCTCCTAGCAGAGAGACTCTAAATGATTGTTTAAAGATCCCACAACCTACCCTAGGCTGGATTATTGGGGGCGGGGCGGAATGGGGAGAGAGGGGTGCTTCCTGCACACAGCTCTGCCAGGGCATCTCTGTCCTGACTCGCAGTACCCTCGCTATTCCAGCTAGGGTGACCAGATGTCCCGATTTTATAGGGACAGTCCCGATATTTGGGGCTTTTTCTTACATAGGCTCCTATTACCCCCTCACCCCGTCCTGATTTTTCACACTTGCTGTCTGGTCACCCTAATTCCAGCCCCCACCACCAACAGTCCCGGTGTCTCCCTTCCCTTCCCTTCCCCCACTGCTCTGCCGGGGCAGGCCCCCGGCTAGCCCAGTGCTGGGCTGCTTTCGAGGGAAGACTCTCAACTACTTGGTGTTTGTGTGGAGAAATGGTGGGAAGAACAGGATCGACACAGCGGGCTGTAGAGGTGAAGAGACCAGTTCTGTCACCTGCGGGGTCTACACTGCAGCTGGGAAGGTGCTTCCTAGCACAGGTAGACAGACGCGAGCTCTTATTGATCTAGCGTGCTGGAAACAGCCATGTGGCCACGGTGGCGGTGCGGGTCAATCAGCCAAGCCCGGATCCAGGGGGTCAGGTGGGACTGCCCGCAGGTGGCTATCCCGAGCCACTGCCTGCACTGCTGCGGCCACACTGCTATCTTTAGTAAGCTAGCGTGAGCGGAGCGAGCATGTGTCTATCTACCCGTGCGGGGAAGCATGCTCCCAGCTGCTGTGTAAGCAAAACGAAGGCAGAGGAAGTGGGGGTAACATTAGTGGGTTGAAAGAGATGAGTTTATGAGGCCGTCTGGGTGCTCAGTTGCACATGTGCAAACAGCTGGTACAAAGGGGACTCCCTGCTTTCCAGGGACCCTTTGAAAGCGGCACATTACAAAGAGTGCGCAGTCCTGACATTGCATGGAAAACAGAATCCAGAAAGCTGGCAATGAGAGAGTTCTTGCAGAGGATGAATGGGCTGAAGGTCACGAATGCTCGTTACATACCTGAGTAATTAGCCAGGTCTTGTCCCAGGTGGTGGCGCTGCCTTCAGAGCTGGGCAGGTGGAGACCGGTGGCTGCTGGCCGGGAACCCAGCTCTGAAGGCAGAGCCGCCACCAGCAGCGCAGAAGTAAGTATGGCATGATATGGTATTGCCACCCTTACTTCTGCGCTGCTGCTGGCGGGGCGCTGCCTTCAGAGCTGCCCCATGAATTCTGTATCGTATAGGGTAAAAGCACACAAGACCGGATTTCACGAGAGGAGACCAGATTTCACGGTCTGTGATGCGTTTTTCATGGCCGTGAATTTGGTAGGGCCCTATCCATAAGGATGGTCTTGTGGCTAAGGCACTAGGAATCAGGAGATAGGGGTTTAAATTCTGCACTTTGCCACAGATCCGGTGTGTGACCTTGGTTAAGTCACATACGCCATATGCCTCAGTTTACCCTCTGTAAAACAGTACTTCCTTTCTCCCACCCTTTATTTGTCTCAGCTGTTTGAAGAAAGAATTCTTTGAGGCAGGGACTGTTTCTTACTATGCGTATATACAGCACCCACAACGGGGCCCTGATCTTTGCCAGTATCCCCCGAGGTGTTATTTTAATACACATAATAATGAAACAGCTGGAATGGAACTGGATTTTACATACTGGTGGTGGAGAAAACAAGCAAAGCACATCTAAGACGTTGCCTGAAATCTCCTGCCTGACGAAATAGTTAATCTTAATTAGCAATCATGTACCATTTTCATTTCTGAAAGCCCTTTGCTAACATTAACTAGTGAACAATGCTCTATAGGCCATTGGTCGAATAGAAGTTATGGCATGACGACATCTATCCCTCCAATTCCTGCAGGGTCAATACATCTAGAGGCATTTTGGGGCATGACCATGAGAAATTCCTGGAGAAATCATTGTTTAAGTCTGTGAGAGAGGACGCTTGGAAGGTTCTCCCACCATCCCACTAGGTGCTCTGGTATCACTACCATTGTCCTTTCCTCTCAGCTCCATCCACTTCCCTTTAAACTCTGCCAAAAGGAAGTATCTGCACAGGCTCGGGCCAGGCAGGCAGTGAAGAGAGGGATGAGTTGCCAAATTCTAGCTGTGCCAGAGGGAACCGAGATGGAAGCACGGCCCCAAGGAATCTGCTGTGCATCACATCAGACATGTGGCCTGGTTGGGTAGGAGAGAAGATACTAAACTCCACCGCCAGTGCGGCTTCTCTATACAGTTCCCACCACAAGTGCCTCCTCTAACAGTCCCTGCCACAGTGTTAGGAGCCCCGAGATAATGGGGGCAATTCCATGGGGCTTCGGTGGAGCTACGACAGCTGAGACTCTGGTCCTAGGGGCTGCATCCTTCTGCCCTCCGTAGAGCAGAACAGTGAGTGTTTTGCGCCATTAAGCAGCACAGAATCTGATCTCCTATTAATTCATTCTATGGCTGCAGTAACATTTGCAGACCCTTGGCACCTAATCCGACCGGGTTATTAAATATGCAAGTGTCTATTCCCCTGCCACTCCATAAACAGGCGCATTAAAAACTCCTGGCATCAAATAAAAAAATTAATAAATCTCACACTTAAAAAAGGGAGAGAGGCAAGAATTTCACCTTGTTCTCCAAGGAGGACCAAGCGTCAGAGGCTTTGCAGTCAGTTCTGTTACTGTCTCTCTCTCGTAACGGTCTGTGTCTCGGCTCATTCAGCCACAGAGCTCATGGCGTGTGGCGCTTGGGCTATTTCCGTCTGAAATCTTGTCATCTCTGCTCCTTCTCCCCTTTTGCTTCAGAGACACATCATTCGGAACTGCACGCCGAGCTGCACAGTCACATACCCTTCCTCTCCCTGGGCTTGTTCGAAAAGCTGCTGTTGATTTAGGAGCCCTGTTATTTAAATATTAATCGCAGGGCTGGCAGGCAGGCAGGCCGGGCTCCCACTCACTTCAATCCTCATTATTTTTTAAATCAATACATTTGATCCGCGGGGGGCTCTGTGACTGTGCTTTGAGGTCAGTCAAATGGAAAACTTGTTTAAACAAAATCAGTAAAAATTCATTCCAGGAGGGGTGTGGATCTATCTGCCTGTGCTTAGGTAGGACTCAGAAAGCTGGCTGCAGCCTCCCTAGCATTTGAGACAGCATGTTAAGGGTTTTCCAGTCCAAAGGATCCAAATAGCCTTTACCACTGGACAGAGCCAGGACCCTTGGATCAGGACACAGCCGCCACACAGACTGCTGATGGGCTGCCCAATCTAGAGGGAGGTAAGATTCCATCCAGAGCTGGGGATTTGTGCCAGGAAGAAGAACATGGCCAAGAGGGGTGCAACATTTGGGGGGGTTCCATAGCCATAATGCCCCCCGCACCCCAACCGCTGGGCTAGGATTAAACAGATGCTCAGCGAGCAAATCAGGATCAGGCATAAAAATTAACTGAAAACCAAACTGAATCCTTGTCTGGGCTTTTGGGCTAGCTGCAGTGTCTCCTAGGGGAGCAGCTCTGCAGTGACATCCAGTGACCCGGTGTGGGTGGATGAACAGTGCTCAGTTGGTTTAAGGAGAAGCCAGGCTACCCCAACCCTGAAACAGAGATCAGCAAAGGGCTGGGGAGGGGCCCAAGATGGGAGCAGGGAGGGCAAGTGGGTCTTTCAACTGCAGCTCGCTCTCCCACCCTCCCTTAACAGGTTTGGACAGGGGAGCAGACAGACCTTTTGTTTGAGGACAATAAGCCATGTCCTTTTCAGACTATTATTTAGAGGCATGAAAGAAACTTCATTCCACGACAGGAGGCAAAGCACCAACCCCGCAACCAAGGATCAAACTCCCCCCACAACCCAACTTTCTTTGCAACTCTCTAACCTATCGAAGGCAGAGAACTTGGATCCCCCGCCCCAGGCCCAGTGCAAACTAAAGGGGCTGCCCAATACTATGGCTGAGAGCGGTACGAGACTCTCTATAGAACAGAGCAGAGTCGGCGCCCCCACAGAATTACAGGGGCTGCCTGTGCATCGGTTCCCCTGGTCATATTCCGGCCTTACCAACGGTAGGGTTTGCAAAAGCACCTAAGCGACTTAGGTACCCAATCCCCCATTGACTTTCAGTGGAGCTTGTGCTCAGGGCCGCCCAGAGGATTCAGGGGGTCTGGGGTCTTTGGGGCACTTCAGCGGCAGGTCCCGGAGTGAGTGAAGGACCCGCTGCCGAATTGCCACCGAAGACCTGGAGCGGAAGGAGCTCCGGGTCTTCGGCAGCGGGTCCTTCACTCGCTCCGGGTGTGTTCGGTGGCACTGAAGGACCTGCCACCGAAGACCCGCCGAAAACTGTCATAGGGACCCCTGTGGGGCCCGGGGCAAATTGCCCCACTTGCCCCTCCCTCTGGGCGGCCCTGCTTGTGCTCCTAAGTCACCTAGGTAGAAGTCTGCTGAGGCCTAATTTCTGAAGCCCAACCTGGACCCAAGCACAAGAGGGTTGAGTCTTTTTCAGACTTGATCTGACCTGACCCCGACAGTGCCACCATGGCTGCATTGCCCGGCTCTTGCCAGCCGCTGCCCCCCACTGGATTGGGCGCGTGGTGTAGAGAACGGCTCTGCGACTCGTCAGAACACTCAGTCTGGAGCTGCCATCACCTTGACCCCACGGCAGGAGAAGAGCAGCAGACCCGACCCAGCCCCGCCAGACCCCGAGAGGGGCAGTTAGTTTTCAGACTCCAACACTTGTAGTCAGGTCCCAGGACTCTGCACCTGGGTGCTTTTGAAAATTCCACCCAGAAGTGTTAAAATATTAGCGACCAACAGCAATGGTTGAAAAACTAACATCAGAAGAGAGTGAAGTGCAGCAAACCTCAGGCGCTGCGCAAGGGCAAGATTTGTGGCTTGAGAATTGAACGTTTTAGCTGCTTGTGATGCTGCCGCATGACAGGCGGTAACTGAACCGTCTGGGCACTCACACGGTCGTCTTTCAGGAACGACGGCTGCCAGAAATGAGAATCAACCCTAACAAAAGCCATGCAGCACCCCCGAAAGGAGTGATGCTGCAGCCATGGACAGCATGTGCTGGGGCAAGGATAGGAGAATATGGGGCACCTATAGCTAGATGGAGGGGGACATCGGCCTCGACCCTGCACCGTGCCAAGCCCTCTGGCCCTGATTCAGCAAAGCACTCAGGCACGTGCTAACCAGCCTTTGAAGTCAGTGTGTCAGCATTTACCATTTAAGCATGTGCTTTGCTGGGTCCAGGCCAGAGCGTTCAGCACTTTGCAGGATCAAGCCCACAAACAGGATATTAAAAAGCCAGGGGGTGGGGGAGGAGGAAGCAGTGGTTGTACTTATTGAGGGAAGAAGAAATGAAGCTGAGTAGCAAGTGAGGTAACCCGTCACTCTCGCCACGGGCTGCAGTCAGGCCCCGGAGGTGTTGGAGACGAGCTCCTTGGAGCACTCAGCGCCTGGGCATGCTCACCGCAGAGCACAGCCTTGCTTGGATGGCTCTCTGTGCTTCCCCATTTAAAGTCTCCCCTGGCTTCTCTCTGTGTCAGCTGCTGCCCTCCAGAAAACTTCCCCAAAAATGCCACTTGGATCAAACCTGGAGCCTGCAAAACTCAGACTCTTAGTGCAGCTTCATCCAGACCCAGGTTACGATTAGGGAAGTTCAGCGACCAAAACCTCTGCCCTGACATTTGATGCAGTTCAGTTGCAGATCTGGACTTCCTAGCTTCCCCCAGCTCAACGGCAGAGCGGAACCCAAGCCCACTACCAAAGTGTGGGAAAATGCAGGGCTGGAGGGCTCTGACTTGGCCTGTCTCTCCACTGAGTGGCCCTGGGTGGATACATCACAGCTGCGTGAGAGAGTAAATCTGGAACAAACCATTTCAAACCAAATGTTGCTTTGAATTTTTTAAGAGGCCATTTGGACCTGAAACTCAAAGCAAGACTTGGGTGTAAATAAATTGCCTCCTGCCTAATCTGTTTAGTGAGGTCGCTGGCTAGAGTGTGTGACATCACATTTATCTCCAGTATGGTGAAACACAAGCACGGGACTGTAATGAAGCACATAGGGATGCATCCCAAGCCAATTCCCTCACTATTCTCCGCCCCAGTCCGAACACCCTTGGACTTTCAGGAGGAGTCGGGACTCTGCACCTGAGCTCTGCAGCGTGGCTGCAGGCTCATCCCTGCTAGCTGGACCCATCTCTGGAATGATGGAGGCAGCTGGTAGTAAAAGAGATGGGCCCAGCACGTTCCCACACACGTTCCGAAGGCGGCTTGAGCGTGTCAGTTTAAGGCGGTGGATTGATACTTGACTAGGTAACCAGGCCAAAAAAGTCCTGAGCAATGTGGGTGGGCTAGAAACCAGCATGGTTTTTGGAGACTTCCTTGTCCAATCAAACCACTCCATCCTCCTGGTCATTTTAAAGATAAACCAGAGAGATATTCCAAGCCTAGTGCTCGGCTGGATAAGCTCCAGGAGTAGATAAAAGACTGGGGCTTTGGTGTGTGTTACACATGAGAAAGAAAGGAAAGAATGGTTCGTTTTTACAAGTCAGACGGCAATAGCCAGAGATCTCGATTGTTCGCTCTCCTCTCACAGCAGTGTGATATTCTGGGAGATTTTTGGCACTGGTAGAGTTTGAAATGCCCAACACCTGATGCTGACGAAAGCTGCTGTCTGCGCCGCACGGGATCCAAAATCTTCCCTGCGCTTAATCAGAAGGAACAAGAAAACATTTTCCTTGAAGAAAGAAAAACACCCCACCCTGTACGCACTCAGCTTCCTGCCACCCCTGCAGCTTTTGAATTTTAAGCTAGTCCCATGAAACGGAGCCTCCGTTCCTGCGGGCTCTGTTCCTTGGCACGAGATCATTTGCCTATTACAGACCCTGGTACAAAACATGCGAATCAAGGAGACCTAGAAGAGCTAAAGCCACATTAGAAAAAAATACAGATTGTTGCTAAGATTTCTATTACAATTAATATCTGTATTTCTTTCCCTCTTAACTTGTCTGCTGCAGGATCTGAGCCATGTACACTGCATTCGCTTACAGGAGATAAACTCAACGTTAACCGGGTGGCAGCAGAGATGCAGGACGTGTGACACAAAGTGCAGGACTCACACATACAAGATGTATTCCGAGCAACTGGTAAAGATCCTCCTGCTTCTGATTCAAAGGCAATGACTCCTCCTGCCTGCTCTATGAAGCATGCGCCCGCCAAAGTCTTGTGGTTAAATAACAGTCCTTATATAACCCCAAACACAGGCTCTGGTTTAACTTCCCAGTGCTGCCTCACACACAGGAGGAAGTTTTGCACGTGGAACTTTGCACGTCTTTGTAACTTGCATGCTGGTAGTTAACAAGAGCGTAGTGGCTAGAGAAACCTTTGCTCTTCCCACCTCTTCCAGCAGAGGCGGCGGTGGGGAACTGACTGCACTTGCCCTGCCAGCACTGGTTACCAAGGAAGAGGAAGCTCCTTCATCCAGCTCAGATGGATTAGTGACTTTCTGTACCGGGTGTGTTACAAGTCCACAGACAACAAGAGACTTCTGCAGCTCCCTGCTACCAGGCTTAATCCCTTACTCAAGCTGTCAAGGCTCACGCTCTTAACTCCAGAGATGTTGGTTCGATCCCCGTGACGACCAAGAGACTGGTTGTTTTGGGGGAGGATGGGTCGCGAGTCTAAAATATTCCTTCTCCAGGGAAGTTTAACCGACGGGGAAAAGTTGTGAGCTGGGGTACAAGGGCACAGATCATCCCGGGCTCAGACACAACAGGGATGGGGAGTAAGCCATACAAATACCTAGAGAGATTCCAGCAAACAGAAAGAGATGGAGCAAGGGGATGGGTGGGGGCAGGGGAAACACACCCCTTCCAAGAGACAGGCCGACTTCCAGTGTCCCACCAGGCAGGGTATCAGGACTGGCTCCATGGAAACCATTGAAATTGCGCCAGTTGAAAACCAAGATCCTGTCCTGGGGCTCTGGGTGTCTGGGAAGTGCAGCGCTTTCCCGCACAGCAACCTCCCCGGGCCAGGGGGATCGGCTGGAGAAGAAACGCCATTGCAAGCCTGGGTGTTTCTTTTTGCTCTACGAGCAAGCTGCTCACGCCCCTGCAGTGCTGGCTGTGTCTGCCAATGCCAGGCACTTGTCAAGAAAGAAAACATACACCACCACTCGGAACCGTCATCTCAACCCTCTGCTCTAGGGGTAGCTGCTGACGATCTAATTTCGTGGTAAGCACCACATAATTAGGAAGCAAACGTAGTTACTCCTGCCATCTAAACCAGAGCATGGGTTACATGGCAATTATTGGCTGCACACTACAACATGTGGCTTACCACTAGGACTTCCTCTGATATTCCTTCGAAGAACATGACGCCTACTGGGTCATCTAGGTATGGTCACTCAGACCCAGACACGGCAGTTCCTCAGGGATTGGTAAACGGGTTACCCCAATGACAGTGGGCCCTGCTAATTGTCAAAGTTTGAGGAAGTTTGGTTCTGAATCTGAACATGGAATTACTGTTCTGTTACAAGCCATAGAATGAGCCATCCCTGTGCAAACTAGGTGAACAAAAGAGGGGTCTATATCCAAATGACCTCAGCATGGCCTTTGATTAAATACTTGTCTGCTCCCGTGATTCAGACAGCAAAGATCCACATTATATCACTTGCACTACAGATTTTTCTTGACCCACAATCCGGTAGTTAGGCACGTAGGGCCAAATTTCCAAAGGACTCGGGGCCCGATTTTCAGGCACGCAGCACCCCCTGTCAGGGCCAGATAGTTAAACAGAGCTCAGCTCTCATTTAGGGACAGAAATAAGGACTGGATTTGCAAAAGCACTCCGCACCTAGCATTGCTGGCCACATTTGAATGAGTGCTTGACACCCGACATGCTGAGCTCTTCAGAAAACCTAGCCCAGAGACTCTTACTCTCCTCACACTGATACCAATTTTGCAGTAAATGTAATTCTAGCAACTTCAGTGGGTTAGTCCCGATTTTCATCATCGCATGAGAGTTCATAGCCTGTGAGTTTGGTCACTGGTGCCCACAGTTGATCACAGGTGTAAAATTAAGAGTCTATTCCTGAAAATACATCACTGGAGGCTCTTACCAGCCAAGACTGGAATTAAGATTCTCCAGCTTCGATCAATGACATGAAAAAGAAAAGGCAGCTGGATTCCATCCCTGGCTTTCATAGCTAACGACTGGCCTCAGCTGTAGCAGGCGAAACACAGAACCTGGGTCCTGGGCAGGCTTGGTTTTTGGCAGTCTCTGTTTGTACACTGTCACCGGTACATAATTTACGTGAGCAATTTGGGATCTTGAACAGTCTAATTAACTCCCTATGCAGGCTTATTGTGAGCTGTCAGTTAAAGCATCAGCAAAACAGACTGAGGTTTTAGTTACTACAGCAAATCTTGGTCCCGGAGACACACAGAGTGTGAGGTGGGGCCCCAGCCCCAAGATGTGATGGCTGCAAATATGAAGCATTTGTATCAGACATCAACTCACCTATGACAACAAACCGCACCGGTCAACGGCTAAACTGCACAGTGCGTTCGAACGCTGCACATTCTGCTCCGAACACACAGGCCTCCAAACACCTGAGCCAGAGGAAAATCTCTGTGTGGGCTGTAGTATTAGAGCTCATAACCTCTGTGAGCTTCTGTCCCCAGGGGGGACGCCAGGCTAAGAACTCGTACTGCCGCAGGTTCTACATTCCAGCCAGCAGAGCGCAGCAGTGACACGTAACTGCACCAGGAACAGGGCGAAAAAAATTGTATTTGAAGCACTTAAATGAAAGGTTTTGCAAGAAAATTTCTGTTTTACATCGGAAACCACAAACCATTTTATTTTGTTTTTGAAAACGGACTTGTCTGTCTGTCCCCTTCCTTTGTCCCCTTCCCCTCTTCTTCCATGTTGCCATTGGCAGGGGTGGATGGTGAGAATGAGGAAAGGGTAGAAAGGGAGGGAAGGAAGGGTCTGATTTCCCCTACCTCACACCAAACATTTTCTGGGTTTGGAGGTGGGTTTTTCTGTTGAAAAACAGAATATTTCCATTAAAAATTCAAAAGAAACTAAAAAACTTCTTTTCATTTGAAAATTTTCACAGAAAATAATTACTGTTGACTACCTCTATTATGCAGTACCACACACTGCTGCACGCGCACACGCACACACACACACACACACACACACACACACACACACACACACACACGACTTGGGATTTTGCTATCAGAGAGGTTTAGATTCAGCTTTTGACTACTTCAAAGCATCTCTAAAACTTGTTTCGCTCTGGAGCTCATCCGGATTCCCCAGGCCCACCCTGCCCAACCAGTGGGAGAATCTATTGCCTAACTTAAAGGGTGTGTTCAGATCTAGGGGTCTGGATCCACCTTTCCTTCCTTCCTATGAATCCCCGGGGGAGCGGAAAGCTCCAACACCCTGAGGGTCCTGTGCTGAGACACTCGGGCATGTTTGTCATGCTCACACATCCCAGGACTGCTTCCTTTCTGGAAGATCTTCATTTACTTATAACCTGCTCATGGCCAGCCACAGACTCTGACAGACTCAGACTCTGACACAGCTCCCCATGCGCCAAGCAGCAGAGCCAGCCTGTGTGCACGCAGAGAGAACAGCTCCAAACAGAGCGGGGCGGGGCCTGCTCCTCGGCTGCACCATTTCAGAGCCTCCTTTAGGCTCGCTAGAACTGCTGTGACACATGGCTGTCCAGGTCCAGCCAGATCCTCAACCAGCCCCTGCACCTTGAGCACGTGAGGACGGCTGCCCCTGGAGTCGGGGTTTATTGCTCACTCGACGGAGGAACCAATCTATTTTATTGGCCTTTCCCGTTCTTTTTCTCCACCTTGATTCTTCAAGTCAGCCAGCGCGAGGAGGCAGGATTGGGGAATATTGAGCACAGCCCGCCCGTGTGCTGCGTGTCCAAAGAGGCAGCAACAGAGGTTTGAATGTCTGCCTGCTGCTACAATTAGTGGCTCTACCACGGCTGGTTGCTGCCTAGCAATCCGATCTCTTTGCTACACCAGGTACCCAAGTGGTGCATCAGTGCCTTTGTCACCCCGGAGATCACTGCAGCAACCTGGATACCAAGCTCAGCCTGGTCCCCCTACTCCCTCCATTGACCCCACAATGGGACCTCCCAGTTTTGGCTGCGGTCGCCCATCATCTCTTCAGGGAACACCCCTGCTGACTGGTGGCAGCATTAGCATCAAATGGATTCCTCCATTTCTCTGTGTGCATGCAAACTGTAGCCTGAACCGTGAAAGCCCCTGAAACCGACAGCAACTGATCAAATGGGCCCAAGGGAGCGAATGTCAGAGCTGGTCACCAGCTAAGCTCGCTCAAGCGAATGAAGCGTAAAGACACACTGGGCCTCTGTGGCTCAAAACTTGAGTCTAGTTACAGAACCCCTCGGCTTTGCTCCTGCCCCTTGAATTGCCCCTTTTCCCACTCTCTGTCTGCTCCTCCACAGGATCTCTCCAGCACTGGTGAGCCCTTGCTATCGCCACTAATTTTCAAAGATCATCCGAAAAATATCGGTCTTAACTTTCTCCTGACCTCTGTGCAGCTGGTTTGAGACACGCTTTATGTGAGAAACAGCTCCACAGGCTCTCTGCCTGCAGGACTTACAGACTCTGCCTGGGAAAGCCTCAGGGCAAAACATCCCGCTTGTGGATAACCAACACTGTTAGTTAACCAGGGCTCAGATCATTGAGATTGTGCTGTAGAAAGCTGCAGGGAGTGTCGGGGAGTGGTTAGCGCAGGGGACATGGAGTCAGGACTGCTGTCCCAGCTCTTGGACTGACTTGCTAGGTATCACCTGGGCAAAGTCACTTCCCCATTCTGTACCTCAGTTTCCTCCCTCTGAATAGGGCTAATTTTACTTACCCACCTTTGTTTGAGGTCCTCTGGTGAAACGTGCTTAGGAAGAAGAGGGATGTTGCCCAGGAACAAGAAGCAGTATGAGAGAAGGGTGGAGAGAAGGGATGGGCTTTTGGTTAAGGCCCAGTTCTGGGACTCAGCAGATCGGTTTTCCCTTCCTGATTCTGCCACAGGGACCCTGTATGCCCTTGGGCAAGTCACTTACTCTCTCTGTGCCTTGGATCGCCAGCTGGAAAATGGGGATAGCGCTCCTGCCTTTGTTGGTCCTGTCTCTTTAGACTGTAAAACCTTCAGGGAAAGGAGCGCCTCTCCACCACCCAGCACAAGGGGCCTTGTGCTTCTGCGGCACCTCTAGGTGCTATCGTACTAGTACTCCAGCATTTGCACTGAAGCAGATGTCTGCAATGTATGAATTACGCCCCAAGAGCTCTGGTTCTTTGGTATAGCTGGACTCTCCAGGGACTGGGTGTTTTTGCTTTTCCCAGCCAGGGGGTTAACCACAGTGTCCTGACAGCGACTGCACAAGAAAAACACAGAGGAAGGGAAGGTTAATGTTGATTTAGGGCTTCCTGACCCTTTATCATTAGGTAGTGGCGTGGTACTGCACGGGAAATCTGAATGGAATCAAACCACTCCCCTTCGGCTCCCTCGTCTGCCAATGAAACTTCAGTTACAGCACCATGGATGGCACTTTGGGGGCTGGATACACCAGTTGGATCCTAAGGAGCGATGCTGATTTACGGCAGCTGGGGATCTGTCGCCTCCACCCTCCCCCATCTTCCAGGGCTAATACGAACATGAAACTCAACTGCTGAATATTGCGCCGCTCTCAGCATTGTGTCATTTCTGGACATGGTCCTTCTGAGAACAGCAGCAACATGGGGCTTGACAGCATATTCGGTAGGGCCGCCAGTATCCACAGAGCGAGGGGTTTCCAATCCAGACCACCCTGTTTCTCGCCTTTAATAGCCTCTCCACTCAGCAGCTTGCTTTCTTTGCTTATCTCTGCAATTACCCGTGATGGGCTGGCTTCCAAGCACCACAGCTATGCTGTTAATTCATGGAACAAGCTCCCTTAATGACAGTCAGCCCGTACGCGGAGTACGGTGACTTGGGTGGAAGTAACTTGGGGTACGGATCTTTTATTAGCTCCAGCAAATCCCAGCCTGCCGAAACCTTTAAATTGAGCACCTCTTAAAACCAGCATGATAAGATTTTGCTGAAACCATATGTTAAACCAGGAACCCTTGATTGACTGAAGGCTCTCCCTATACAATGTGAAGAGACTCCATCCATGAATCCTTCTTCCATCTCACTCACCCCAGTGGGATTTTAACCCTCTGGCCACCATCCTGTAAACTAATGAGATTTGTAATCTCGAAGCTCTACTTGGCCAGTATCCCATGTGCATACCCTGCCACTCTCCAACCCACACCCGCTGCAGTGAGACCTGTGGTCCCCCTGTCCACGATGTGGGACTTGGAATTATTTGCATGGATGCAGCACAAGCGTCCATCGCGGTGTTTTCCAATGTTCTTTTGTCTGGCCTAGCAGCAGCAGGCACTCCCAGGGAGTGGGCTCAGGATATCGCAGCTCACTGGCCCTTCTCTCCCGCTGATGGATTAGGGATGTGACTGACCAGTTGCAGGCCCAGGCTTGTGGTGAGCATGGCAGGGCACAAGGGCCAGGCTTGGGGTTCCAGCCAACTGGGAGTTCAGTTCTCACTCAGACCTGGCAGGGAGGTGCAGGCTGGGGTAGCGAGGCAGGGCAGGGCACAGACGGAGCGTTTATAGGCAGCTCACCCACTCACAGCCCTCTGCCACACAAGCTATAGCAGGAAGGAAGAGAGAGGAAAGCCAGCCCTGAGACGAGGACGACCTGGGTCCCAGTACAATCACCCTACATAAGGCCAAAAACCAACCAGGACCTCATGTAAATCATGGGTCGATAAAGCCTTCGTGTGTCACCTGACCTGGTGTGCGTCATGGAAACACGACTGAATGGCAGCACAGAGCCAGCTCTCTTTATCCCACTGGCTACTTTATGCGCCAGACTCCAGAGAAATCAAATCTGGAGACAGAACAGCCATTCTGCTCCTGTCCCAGCTGCACCGCAAGAGAACGGCCGTCCTGGGGAGGAGACGGGTGCCACAGGGGCACGGGGTAGAGTCTGTCGTAAGTCAGGACGGCCAAGTGGCCTACGGCACAACACTGAGGTCTCAGTCTCCCCTGCTGCAGGCTGGCTTTCTTAGCCACAAGTGATAGTGCTCAATGGTGGGGGAGATTCTGTGGCCCGGGTTACACAGGAGGACAGGCCAAGTGATTGGGATGGTCCAAAATCCTGTGAGAGCACCTGTGTCTAGCTGACTGATGTGGGCAGGCCGTGGCAGAGGAGGCGAGCGAGTCCTTGACTGACACAGCGAGAAAGTCCACAAGACTCATCTTGGGAGACCTCTGCATCCATGCAGATGATACCCCGATCTAACGGCACGTGACCTTGCAGACAGTTTCCCCGGCCTGGCTTTCTTGCTGCCAAACGCTGGACGTAGGCGCACACAGCTGGCTGGGCCTTGGACTGGAGCCTGAGAGAGGATCTTGACATGAGGCAGGCCTTGGAGAAGGCCTCCCCCGTTTGGGTTGTAACCTAGCTAGAGTCCCCCCCATCCCACATGCACACACTGGTTTCTCGCACACCTCGAGCTTTAAGACTTGCTGAACTACCTTGTCCACTTCAGCAGCTCACGCTGGGCTTGTGTGACCCTCGTCCAGCGGCCTCAGCCCCTTTGCACCTGTCCAGCCCTGTCTGAACACGCCTCCCAGGGTGCACATGGGGGAGGGCTTCTGCTCAGCTCAATCCACAGCGAGAACTGAACTCTAAAGAAAAGCCACCAAGCCGCACGTTGCTGAATTCCGCAATGCTCCGTGGCTGTGCGAAGTGGCGTCGGCACCTTTGCAGCTGCTCCTGCCCAATGGGGCTGCGAGGGCAGGCGTGTACTCACAGCGCCCCCAGCAGGAGACTGCCGCGCACGAGGGAGATTGATTTGTAAGTGCGTCTGCATGTTGGGCTTTAAAGAAACCCTTTAGCTCCTCAAACCTGGACAGCTCCCTGCAGCCGGCACCTTCCTTCACATTGGCATAGGGGAGCCCCCAGCTGAGTCCACTCAGCTGACGTCCAAAAGCTCCACTTATGGTTCATGAGAGAACAGATACCAGGGTAAACTAGTCCCAGGTGAGGAGGGAACCGTACCAGCCATCCAAGGATGCTGCGTCTCCCGGGGTGATTTCAATTCGCTGCCTCGGTTGCTGTTTAGACACCTTTTCCTTTCTCGCTCTGTAAATGAATTCAGGGTTTGTGTGGGAGTCAGACACGGGCCTACATGCTGTGAAATCTTCTGCTATAGAGCTTGAAAATGCCCCTCACTCCTGACCTGCAGCACAGCCCCCACCCCCGGCCTCACCCTCTGCTCCTGGGTTCCCACAGTTCAATGCCCCATAGATCTTATCTGCAGCCCCACCAGCCCCGCCTGCTCCATCAATGTGCTGCTCTCCTGGCTTGCAGGGCCCCTTCCCTCTAGGGTGACCAGATAGCAAGTGTGAAAAATCGGGACAGGGGTGGGAGGTAATAGGCGCCTATATAAGACAAAGTCCAGAATATCAGGACTGTCCCTATAAAATCAGAACATCTGGTCACCCTCCTTCCCTCCCACCACCCTCTGCTCTGTTGACGGGCCTCATCCCTCAGCTCCTTCCCCCCCAATGCGCAAGCGGCTGCAGGCCTTGGCCCTGCTCTGACAGCACACCCCTTGTCAAATACCCACACAAGAGGGATTGTGGCAGGAAACAGAGGCGATCCCGGGCTTCCTGAGAGAGGAGCTGGAGCTCAGGCCATCACAGCCGATTCATTCTGACGCAAGAGGCCATGTTTTCCCGCACCCCTGGGAGGTCTCCCGCTCTCAAATCTTGGCTCCTGGCCGCCACTCGCTGTCCGTTACCCACTGACCTCGGGAGGGTGACAAATTACAATAATTAGCAGCGGCTCAGACAAGCCAGCTCCATTTGAGCAGCTGAGAGAGGCCAGGGGCTGACAAAGCGATAACGGCGTCCGCGCCCGACGAATATGCCGTTAGAGCAACCGGCCTACGTGACCAAGCTACTGGTCTGTAGATAAGTCGCTAAGTGCCAGTGCCCGTTTTCAGGGGCACATTCCTAGGGCTGCTACGATACAGAGAAGCACCAGGCACGGGCCCAGGGTACTGGTTTCCTGCTTTCACCCGCAGGGCATTGGATCTGCATTTCCATAGGGTTTGAGCAGGAGGCGTCTGTGGAAGACCAAAGGAAGAGCTGCCTTGAGGGGTTGGGAGTGGGACTGGTTGGCTCGGGGGGAGAGGGTGTTGGGCATGGGAGATGGAGCCCCTTGCCTCCAGATCATGGGTTCAGATCCTGCCCAGGCTAATAGCAACTGAAGGCCCCATTCAGAAGCGAGGCCGAGCAGGTGTAACATGCACTGGGGGGCATGGATGGAGGCATAACGAAATCCAGAGCGTCTAGGGACGGCTAAGCCCTTCCCGTCTCATGGCGTGGCTGGACTGAGTTTGGGATTCCCCGGCTGGGTCCTTTGCGCTGGGTGCCCGCTTTGCAAACAAAAACAAAAAAAACCCTCCACCACAACTTTCGCACATCAACCCTTTGGAGCTGCCAGGGATCAAATGGGCCATGGAGACAGGCTGCTCCTGTTACTCTTAGCACGCGTGTCCTAGCCCCCACGTATGCCTTATTTCAACTGGAGTTAGTGATAGCCAGTTAACTAGAGTTCCCCAATACAGCTGTAAATGCCAATCCAGGACACTCCCCACAAAGCCGCGGTGTACCCAGCGCTTTTCCTTTCCTCTGGCACATCCAACATTTGCCACACCTGGAGGCAGGAGACGAGATCCCAGGCTATTCCAGTCCCTGTGCTCCTAGCCCAGCGTGGCAAGGAGGGTTTTCCTTGAGCCATTTCAGCCCTGCCTCTCCTAGAAACACCTCAGATGGGCCTTACCAGAAAAGAGCTAACACCACAACTGGAAGGGAGAAGTCCTTCCCTGCTACCTGGCCATGGCCGTTAACAGCAGCCAGGTCTGAGAGGGGTGATGCAGGGGAAAGCAGGGCCAATAGGGGAAGAGGTTGCAAATTTTAACCAACTCCGGGACAGCGGCAGATCCTTCCTCTCCCCCCGCAACATTCAGCGGTTCAAAGAGAAATAACCCAGTTCGTCCCCGAGCCAGAGCACAACGCCCCCCTTCAGCAGGGCGAGAAACTGCCTGTTGCTGACGGACAAGATGAAAACATCTCAAACATTCTGAGACATGGTTTGTCAAACTTCTATTCTCCCCCCCCCCCCCCTTGAGCTGCCAGCGTTTCTGCTTTCGGAGAGTCACAACCCTTTCTCCTCCCCCCGCCCCCGCCTCAAGCTCCATTGAAATACCAGACTGAGTGCAGCATTAATAGTAGGGTAGCTTGCCAGGTGCATATTTTGAGCAAGCGAATTATATATGCCAAACCACAGGTATTTTATGAGACGTTTCCTGTTATGAAGAAATTTTTGTGGGGACTCTTTGCCCCCTCCCCCTCCCAGTCCTCTTTTTTCCCCTCCTTCTCTCTCTCTCTCCCCCTCCCCCCCCCAAGGATGGACACTTCTTTGTCAGCGATTATGCATCTCCAGCTCTTGCCGAGCTCTGGCATGAAAAGGAACGGCTACGTTTGCTCCATGCAATGTTTGGATTAGCAGGGCCCCTCTCCGCCTTTTGCTTTTAGAGGAGCAGAGAGATGCCTTTAATTAAAAACCCAAAGGATGGAAAAAGCAACAGCCCCGTGGTCCCGACTGACAAGACCCCCTCCTTGGGCGGAGAAGAGGATCTTGCCAAAAGGGATGGCGGAGGGGCCTAAACGTTCGTTTGAAAATACTTGAGACTCACGGGATCCTGACAGCAATCACTCAGCCCCCTGGTCCTTCGAGTTCCAAGGCCGACAAACCAAGCCCCAGACAATGTTGCTTTGCTCGAGGACGATGCCCATCAGTGCCACTGCCCCGATTGTTTGTAAAGGGCTTTAGGGTGAAAAGGGACTGAGCACACAGGGTGCTCACAGGGATCCCGCGCCATCCCCTGGTGCCCTCCATCAAGGGCCTCCACACGCTAATGCGTCATCCCCGGGTAGGTCACTGTTACGGAGACACTGAGGCACCAGGAGGGGAATTCCCTTGCCCCAGCTCAGACAGCGAGTCCGTGGCAGGATCCAGACTAGAACCCATCTCTCCGGTGCTGTCCCCACAAGCCCATCCTCCTCCTCTTCCTGACCAGTGCCTGACACGGACCTCGCAGCCCCTCATTCTCTGCTCTAGGGGTCACGCGAGCGGTTTTGCTAGTTTCAAACGCCTGCCCTAGGCGAGGGGGAGGGGACATCCCCAGACGGCGCCTCCTGCATTACAAAGGGCCCCGTGCACCTCCTGAGCTAGACAGGCTCCTAAGCTGCGCCCGTCACCGTGACGTCTGGGCATCTTGGCTGGTGTGGTGTGCCGAGACAGAAACAAAAGGTGTGCGAGCCACGAGTGAGTGGGGAAGCTGAACTTCTCCAGGAGCCAGAGATGTGGGAGCTGCCGAGAGGTGAGCTCCCGGGAGCTGCCCCTGGAGAGCGGGGGCGGGAGTGCTGACAGTCGGGGAGGAAAGAAGCAGCATTTCAGCCTGGACTCATTTTCTAGCTGAATGGAACAGCGGGAGTGTGGCTGGCTACAGCGGGTTCCACTACCACAGCGGTACCAAGACTGGCCAAGGCAGAGCCGGGCACCTGCTGCGTCCTCTGCTTTGCCCAGTGTCCCTGGGGAACCCTCCAGCAGAACCAATGATAGTTACAGAGGCACAGCGGTGATGTCAGGGCGACCGCCCCAACGCTGCAAGGAGCTTGCAGGGCTGGAGCCCGGTGCCCACACAGGGCCATATTAGAAGTTAGGATTGCAGGCCGTTTGGGGCAGGGGCCGTCCTTTTGTTCTGTCTTTGTACAGCGCCTGGCACACTGGGGACCTGGGGCTCCTCGGTGCTACCACAGTACAAACAACAAGAATAAGCCTGTTCAGGCACAGATCACTTCAGGTTGCAATTCCATTAGATGCCTGGCAAGACCCTCCCTCCTCAACTCCTTTTAAAATTCCTTCCTGCTAGACAAACACAGACTGGAAATAAGGCACAATTTTTTTTTTTAAAACAGTGAGAGAGTAATTACCCATTGGAACAACTCACCAGGGTCATGGTGGATTTTCCATCGTTGACCATTTTTAAATGAAGATTGGCTGTTTTTCTAAAAGCTCTGCGCCAGGAATTATTGTGGGAAGGTCTCCAGCCTGTGCTAGACAGGGGGTCAGACTAGATGATCCCTTCTGGCCTTGGGCTCTATGAACACACACACACACACACACACACACACACACACACACACACACACACACACACACACACACACACACACCCCTTTCTGAAGAATGGTTTGGGTTTCAAGGTTCATCCCACAGGCTAGCGGAGACAAAAGGGAGTTGGGATGTGAACAATTTCCCCCACTTTTTGGAAAAAGTCATTTATCCTGAAACATCACGTGTCTAAAGTTGCGGGGTCTGGAATCTCCAAGTGGGTCTCACTGAGCCATCCGCAAGAAGGACTAGTGCTGGAGAGTGACTTTTTAGGTTTTGGTTTTAAATTTCTCTTTTCTTTTGTCTAAAGCAAGCTGGATGGTTTGTCTGGGAGCTGTCTGGACTTTTGAGAGCTCTGGTCCCAGTGGAGTTTATAAACACCTTGACAGGTCTTGCAGAATTGATAAGACCCTGCTTCTTATTAATCTGTGGTACAGTACTGTTCAGAGGCCAAGGTATGTTGTATAAACATAGCAAGAGACCGTCCCTGCCCTGAGGAATTTACAGTCGAAATAGAAAAAGACAAAGGAAGCATTACGCACATTTTACAAGCGAAAGAAAGCGATTAAGGGATTTGCCCAAGGTATTTCAGGAAGCCTGTGGCAGAGCCAAGGACTGAACCCAGGTCTCCTGAGCCATAATCTAATAACCAACAGACCTCTGCTGAGGCTATTGTCAGACTTCATATGCTTGCTAATGATATAGTCGTTCTGATTCACGGTGCTTAGAATCGCTATAAACACTCAGGTGGAGCGTGCAAACTCCACCAGCCAAATCATTCCCAGCAGGCGCTTCTCACCCAGAGATGCTTAGTACGCCAAAACTGTTTGGTCCAAGGAACATATGAGCATTAGTGCTGAAGCTCGTGGTGTTTATATAGGTTCTGTGGTTGAAACAGCTGGTTTTGCATCACAGAGCCTGGAAAGAATTTATATTTTTAATGCAATGGAAATTTTGCAGAGAACTCTCCCAAAACCTACAGAGAGGTGCTCACGTGTTGGAGAATCTGCAGACAAGTGGACATGAGCTTTGGGCACAGTCTGGGTTTGGAGTCACGAGTTAATTATAATGTGAACCGGGTCAGATGGGCAGTCCTCCCCGGGGGTGGGCAAGAAGGCAGGATTTAGTCCACCTGATTTATTTTTGGGGTATCCTCGAGCATGCTACCACCTCCTTCCCGACGCAAATTGTCTCTTCAGGACACAGCCTCACTCCTAAATCTGCACACATCTCTTCGAGCCAGGGTAGGGACCCCAAGCCAGGCTAGACAGTAAGTCACCACAGGTCGCTTCTTACACCACACTTGGCAAGTCTCTGGCATGGAAGAGATCTGCATCTTTCCCGTCCCCCAGCAAAGTCTGAAGGGACATTGCCTGCATAGTTTGCAAGGCATTGGTTTTTGCAAAAACAATGAGGAGTCCTTGTGGCACTTTAGAGACAGACACATTTATTTGGGCATAAGCTTTTGTGGACTAGAACCCACTTCATCAGAACATTAAGGGTATTTCAACACTGCAAGCGAAGGTGAGCCTGTAGCACGGACAAGCATCCCTGTGCTAGCTTTAATCTAGCTGGGTACGTATTCTGGTTGCTAGCCCAAAGCTTATGCTTCTGTGTCTTCGTTACTATTGTTACCCTTGCTTGTTAGATTAAAGGGGTATGCCTCCCAGTGCTCCAATCACCGCTTCACTTGCAGTGTTGACATACCCGTAGCCACCTAAGTGAAGTGACCAGCACGTCCCATTGTGACACTGATGGGCAGATATTCCAAGAAGCTCCACATTCAACATGCCAAGTTCTTTGAAAATCTGGCTCCTATGTATTCTTGCATAGGAATTCTGAAATCTGTAATAGGCATGTCCTGGGGGATTTTGGCAGGGAGCGTTTGTATAATTCCATGGAGAACATTTAAATTCTAGTAGTGATTTTAACCCTAAAATTTATCTGTGCTGCTGGCAAAATCCATTACACACGATGCCTGTTTCATCCTTATAACTTAGTGACTGTGAAAGCTAATCATCCAATTCCGACAGAGCGAATACATCTGGTGATGCCACAGACACCGAGTTAAGTCTATAGGGTGACCAAACAGCAAATGTGAAAAATCAGGACAGGGGGTGGGGGGGTAATAGGAGCCTATATAAGAAAAAGACCCAAAAATCAGGACTGTCCCTATAAAATCAGGACATCTGGTCACCATAAGTTAAGACTTCCCCCAGCCAAGCATGAGCAGTCAATAGAGATTGGTTCTTTTTTATTGTCAATTTCTTTACACACAAGGCTGGAAAACAAAATTCCCACAAAGCACATGCCACAGTCTTGGTGAAAGTCTGCACCAAAAAGCTTGCCTCGATAAAACAGGGCTCTAAAGACAGGAGAAACTGGCATGTAGCTTGAAAAAAAAAAAAAAGAAAGAAAAAAGAAAAGAGGTAGACCTGACATATTTCCAGCTCTTGCATGTTGAAGACAGGCTAGGGGGAAATATAGTAACAGAGAAATGAAATGCAAAAAGGCATTGATATACAGATGTGCACACATGTACAACATACGATTAGATACACACCAATGCTGAGAGTCACGCACTGGACGCACAGAGGTACAGAGGAAAAAAAAAAAAAAAAAAAAAAAAAAGAACAGGAGTACTTGTGGCACCTTGAGACTAACAAACCCTGTTCCCTCCTTCTCCCCTTCCCTCCTACCCGCACCGTGGAAATGTCAACAATTATTTTTCTTCATTTTCATTGAAGTTTTCATAGAAAAAATTTGTCTTTTGACAAAATATCAAAATCCAAAATGGCACCATAGGAGAATTATAGTTCAGGCGCCCGATGCTCCCGTTTTCCTGTACAGACTGGGCTCCCAGGCCAGCTTACTTCTCCCATGAAGCATCACTTTCTCCCTTCTCAGTGAGTAAAGGGGAAAGCATATTGGGAGTCCCTGGCCTGTTGCCTCATGGGAGATGTAGTCCAGCCAGGAAGCTTGGCCTATAGAGGAGAATGGGAGCATAAGGCCCTCCGCCTGCAACTCCCATGAGGCACCTCGGTACCATTGGGAATAGAAATATTTCTGTTTTCAGGTTAAAAAAAAAAACAATAAGTTTGGGGGTTTGGGTTTTTTGGACTAAATATCAAAATTTTCCACAGAAAACAGACACGTTTTACAAAAAATGTTCAGTTGAAAACCCAAGTTTCTATCAAAAAACAGGTTTGATGGAAAATGTTCAGCCAGCCCTAATGCAGAGTCTTTCATGGGTGTGTGGCAATGTCCAGAGTACACAGCACACCTGACACACAGCGTCATATGGATGTGTTGCAATCCCCAGTGAGGGATACAGGGAGATTCATGGCGGAGCATGAGCTGTAATGGTGCACGTAGTTGTGGGTCCAGTGACACACGGATGTGCGACATCCCCTTGGCGAGAGTGACACACAGCTGTGCAGTCCCACTGGATGGCATTACCTCAAAACACACGGCGGAGCAGTGATGCACAACGCGCAGAGAGTTGTCTGCATTGGTTCAAAACCCCACCCACCCTGTGAACGGCTGAGATGCAAGGACACGGCCTGCTCCCTGCAATTAGCTCTTCCTCTACTGCGGCCACCTGACTGCTTAAAAGTGCCCCTCGGCCATCCTGTTCCCCCTGCCCTGTGCCCTGGAGACGGCACTGCAGAATCAGCTATCGATAGTGGTGTAGAGGAGGCCCACTGAGAGCCAATCTATTTGCTAACCACAACAATTCAATGCATCTGCCTTGGCCGGCTCCATGTCTCACCATTTGACTGAGACCGAGGCTGCCAGAAGTTGGGCCTGGCAGTAACTGATGTGCTGGAGCCGGGAAACTGCATTGCCATTTGGCTCCTGTCACTTTGGACCAGTTGTTTGAAAAGAGAGTTATTTCAAATGACCAGCTTCATTCCTTCTCGCGGGAGCCACAGGGGCTGCAGAGAGGAGTAACCTCACCTGCTCCACGGGCGCCGCGGAGGGAAGCCACAGCAACTGAGCAGCCACAACAAGCAGGCGAGCCACAAGCACGCACACAGCCTGGCTGTTCGGCCGAGACAAAGAATGTGGGACGCAAACCCACGTCAAGGTATCTTCTCTCCGAAGGGCGTCTGTCACGGCATCAACCCGTGCTTCCTGACAGGAGGCCGGTTAGGATTGGTGATGCTTTCTCTGGCCTCTGGGGGCACATGTGCCATCCCCACTTTAATATTTTGGAAAGGACCTGATTGCAGACTGGAATTCTGATAATATTTAGCGTTTATATCTGACGTTCCTACATACATAATGTGTATGTGTAGAAGTGCGCGCGCACACACACACACACACACCTTACATATTCAACCCCTTTAACAAAACATTTCATTCATTCTCACAAAGCCCATGTGAGGTAGACTTTTCTCCAGCTCTCCCCTATGCCAGTGCCTTGCTGACCCAGTCTGCCCTGCAGCCTCCCTCTCCTTCAAATCCTTTGTCTAGACACTCCTTTTGGCCAGGCTTCCAATGCCAATCTGAAACACTCAGTGATGAGAAAACCGACTGAGAAAAGGAACAAACAAGAAGTGGATGTACTAGGAGTGCGAGTCGCCTGTGTGCCGACAGGACAGCCTTAGGTCAAGGTACCACTCCAACCCCACCAACGCCCTGTTTTGGAGACTTACATGGTGCCTAGGCTTTGTGCTAGCCCACTGCCCACAGGCGAATTTCACAAGATCTTTCACCATGTCCTCCTGGTTTCCATAAGAGCGAAGCATTATCTTTATCGCTGTATCCTCCACACAGGCTAGCTGGATCATTGTCATAGAATATCAGGGTTGGAAGGGACCTCAGGAGGTATCTAGTCCAATCCCTTGCTCAAAGCAGGACCAATTCCCAACTAAATCATCCCAGCCAGGGCTTTGTCAAGCCTGACCTTAAAAACCTCTAAGGAAGGAGATTCCACCACCTCCCTAGGTAACCCATTCCAGTACTTCACCACCCTCCTAGTGAAAAAGTTTTTCCTAATATCCTATTGTCCTCCGTGCTGTGTCTGCGAATTGGGACCTGATCCTGCAAACACTTAACATGAAGCCAAGGGATGGGGGCCTTACATTGTAAAGCTCCCTGGGACGGGGATGCATTTCTTTCACTTGCCTATAATGCACCGTGCATACCGATGGCTCCATAGAAAATTATAACAGGAAGGCAAGTGCTGTGATTCCCACTGCATGGATGGGGAAACGGAGCCAAGAAGAGATGATGCACCTTGCTCTGATCTCACCAGCACCAGTGGCTGCACACGGGCAGTGCTGTGACTGGGGTTCCACCAGTATAAAGCCAGATGGGGTTGAGGACAATGACTGGCCCAAGGGCACATAGCAAGTCAGTGGCAGAGCCAGGAATTCCTGGCTCATAGCTCCATGACCTTCCCCTACATCATGCTGCCTCCTTTGTGCACCACAGAAAGATTTGCTCTCAGCCCACCAGCTCCTTATGCAGCTTTGTGTGTTTGACCTATTACATGGCATCTCTGACTCTTACAAAAGGACCTGGAGGGCACCAGCCAAGAACTGAGCCCCATTGTGCTCCATGGGGTGCAATCGGATGGTAAGAGATTGAGATGGGAGCCTAAGGTCTTACAGTCTAAACAGAAAGGTCAGAAAGGAGGGGAGGGGAAACAGGTGTGTCTTGATTTGCCCAAACTCTCACAGCAGAGTGGAGATTAAAGCGCGGATCTCCTGATGTCCAGAGCAACATCCTACTCACTGGACGATGCTGTCTCTGAGTGCAGAAAAAGATTACTTGGGAGATATTGCAGCAAGCATTCGTAATTGACTACAGACTCTCCGTGCCAGTCTCTGGCCCTCCCCGGGAGTGCTGAAAAGTGCAAAGTTAGAATAAAATAAAAATAACGTAGACAAAAGCCCTCTCTTTCATGGAGCGTTAGCTGGGACTTAGGCTGTTACTTCATGAAATCCCTTTCACCTGGTGTTATCGGATGAGATTGCACCTGCACATAAATCTGAGAAAGATTTAATTCTTTTGCACTTCAGAAAGTCCCTGAATATTAAAGCAGCTCCAGCGATCACTTTCCCACGACACGCACTCCTGTTATTCCCTCCGCCCTGCTGCAGTACAAGGGTAAACAAGGAACGGGACACCGGAGAGAATGCGCTAGGGGGCGATCCGTTAAAAGCGTTCCCAGGACAGGGGTCAGGATCTGAAACATTTCACCTTGGAGTCACTGGCTCCAATGAAGCTCACATCATGGCCAGGCATGACATGTCTATACTGCAGTCAGAGGTGACCGCTGCATGCATAGGCAGACCTGCGCTAGCTTGGATCTAGCTAGTTCGAATAACAATAGCAGCGAAGCCCTGGCAGCATGGGCTGGAGAAGCCCGCCTGGGACCTGGAAACGTATGTGAGCGGGTACTCTGTGCTGCCACAGTTTTGTGGCTATTCTGACTGGCACAAGCTAGATCCAAGCTAGCTCAGGTCACACCTCTAACTGCAGGGTAGACCTACCCACAGACCTGCTCCTCGTGAAGAGAGGTGTCCCCATCACAACACCCACTAGGACGACACAGGAAGGACATAGGACTTTTGGCTAAAGGCACCGGTACAACTCCTACTTCTGCCACTGACTTCCCGTGTGAGGGTGGGGAGTCGCTCCAGCCTCAGTTCTGTCTGTAAAATGCAGGTGGTAATATTTCCTTCCTCTCGCCTCTTGCCTTTGCAATATCTCCAGGGTAAGGGCGGTCTCTTTCAGTCTATGTGGCTAGCACAAAGGGGCTCCTGGATGTTACCAGAAGAACACACATGGGTCCACCATTAAAGGCTGTCATAGCAGAGCGAGGAAAGGGTGACCGGCCCATGGAGAATTAACATCCCCTTCACTCTGAGATGTGGTGGATGCAAAATGGAGCAGGGCTGAATAAAGGAAACATGTCCTGCTCTCTGGGTAAAGACAGGACTTCGTCCTGTGCCGAGCCCCTTCCGCCCGTGCTACATTCACTTGACATGAAAAGGCTGAGTCACAAGTGTGGTAGTTTGCTCCCAGTTTAGGAACGGCTCTAGGTCCCCATTCATCTCAGAACACTCAGAGGGGCATGGCTGAGAGGCAGGACTCAACAGTAAGCAGTGGTGGTCAGATATGAAATGTATGGGTTGAGTCAGGGCTGTAACGCCAGGGCGAAGGGCAGGTAAACTGCAGTCTGTTTTCTTGAGCCCATTCCAAAGCCACAGCTCCCAGCGACAGCGGTTGGTTTGAGGAAATGGACGGCTGGGCAGGACGGCTTGGCGTTCTTCCCTTTTCCCTGAAGAGGCTTCTTTGCTCTTCGATACAGTATATTTTATAAATAAACAGAATTGCATTGGCTGGGCTCATTGGGATGCGCTGCTGCGTTTGTGGGACGGGGCAATGTTTTTGGAGCAGGTGTTAAGGATACGTTCTTTAAAACACAATTCTTGGGCCGTGCAGTCAGGATATTCGCAGCTTCCAAGAAAGGGAACAAACCCCAGACTGGGCTTGGCAGGACCTTGGCCCACAAGGAAGCTTCTTAACTTGGAGCTAGAAATAGCCTGAAGGGTCAGCTTGGTTTCCGCACCGCTCAGGAAGAGAAAATGCGTGTCAGAGAATTAGAACGCTCTGTAGCTTGCACTCAGGCAGAACCCACTCATGCAGGGGTCCTGTCCACAGGCTCTGCCTGACTCACCCCCTCCCCAGTGGATCAGCCCAATGAGCAGTCCGTGACCCCAGCACTATATGAAATGGGGTTTAGCCATTCCCCAAATACTGCAATTCCTCACCTTAAAAATAAATAAATAAAACAACCCAGAAAGTTGGCCTCAAACTTATGCGTAGCTGATTTCCAACCTCATGCCAGCCGGAGCAAAACTGCCATGAAGTCAAAACCACTTGGAATTGGCTTTGCTCACTCTCTCAAATCACACCGGGCATGCTGCAGAGACCTCCAAGCCAACTACAACAAGCTGCCAAATAGAAACACCTAAAGAAGGCTGATCTGGAACAACATCCGGTGCAAAGACTCTGCAGAACACCCAGCCACTTGAAAATTTTCCAAGTCCCAGACTAAGGACCCCACAATCCCACGCCTTCTCCAGAGGGCTTATCTTAGGGGGTCCAAACATCACAGAATTGAAGCAACCCCAGCTCCTCTCCTGCAATAGATTCCAGATCTGCATGGGCCACCAAGCACAAAACTTGAGAAGCCCTGACTGACCTTTCTATGCTTCGTAAATATAATGAAGGTTAATGGTGACATCTGTGGCTTTTCCCTAAGGCCACTGCACCAGCAGTGCAGAGATTGAATAGAAACAGGGCGTAGAGAAGGTGTCATGTGGGAACTGAAAGAACGTCAAGAACAACAAGCTTTGTAACAAAAACGTCAAGGTCCAATAGTGCAACTCTCTCCCAGTGTAAACTCCAATAACGTCATTCACGTTACACCAGGGATGCATTTGGATCCCTGAGCATCCCTCATTGGTATTATCTGTATTACACTAGACCTAGCTAGCCCCAACCAAGAGCACAGCCCCGTTTTACCAGGTGCTGGGCACCTACAGGGAGCGACTGACCCTGCCCTGAAGAACTTACGACCTAAACAACCAAATGTTGGGAGGGGAAATAGAGACAGAGAAAGGATAAGGGACTAGGCTGAGGTCACACAGCAGGTCAGTTTACTAATTGCTATTTTAGTGCCTTGTCACTCACGGTCCATTGGATCACATGGGGTTCTGGTCTTTGGTACACCAGATCCCCAGAAACAGATTCCCTCCCTCCCAGTCCCCATCACAACTAAAATGAACCAAAACGATAACTATCGACTCTGCAAACAGTTCCATTTTTTTGTCTAAGACACTAAAAAAATCTTCAGTTAAAATTTTGCTGCACGATATACACACGTTGCTGGAGGGAGGATAGATGTCATGGTGAAAAATGCTATTGAGGAGATCAGTAAAACCATAATTGTCAATTTTAATGTGCAACTTGCTGAGGTATGCTCTGGGTGTTCACTGCCTTGGTAATTTTCTTCACCAGTTATTCTTTTAGTTGTCTTCAAGTACGGCCGTATGTTATGAGAAACAAATCCCAGGACTAATATTTCTACCGTGTTCGTTACTGTAGGATCTGAGCAACATATTTGGAAGAAGGGGCTGACATAAATTAAGGATAAATATTGGCTCTTTGATGGGACGTATAGAAAGGAGAATATTCACGGTCTTCTGTAGCGTTGGCATTTCTTTCATTCTTTTGAGATTCATCCAGAGTCAGTAAAGCAATTCCAGTGATTTAAATGGGATGCAACAATTCAATTGCATGTAATAATTTGACTGTTAATCATACCTCTGGGGTGGGGAAATGGCAAAATAGATCCACTGAACAATACAAGTGCAAAACAGATGTGAACATCGCATTTCCAAGACTCCCTGTATCAAGTGATGCAGACTGACCAATCAGCTGGTTTGTTATGGCTCACGAGCACTTGCGTCCTAGGAAGCCAAAACCGAATGAATTGGAAAAGGCCGTGAAATCCAAAGGGTAACTTTCATTGCTTGATGGATCATATATTTTAAATAGCCAGTGGTTGCTGGGCAAGAACTCTCCATATGAGTTCCTCCAGTATCTTGTCTGTCACAAGATTTAAAACACATCCATCACTATCAAGTAATTTTATTATCTGGGCACAAACCACAGAGTTCTTCCTTCACTGTTTGCAAGAATTTTCGTGGTGGTTCTGATTAAGAATACAAAGTCAGTAATGCCATCTGTAACCCATCTGTGTTCTCAAAAGGCGCTCCATATTAATCCAAAGGATGGAAAACTTTCTGTACACCAACAGCCTCAGGTGATTGTGGGGAGTTGTCAATATATGTGCCACAGCCGTCAACTGCTTTATTAGTATTGGAGCTATTAGTGCACAGTTTCAAAACCGGGATCTTCCAGCTCTTTACGGTTGTCATTAGCTTTGGAAACTCCTCCTTCAGATGCTTCCAGCACAAAGCGTTACCCGAAGCTGCCTCTTGCGTCTCCAGGAAATTTGGAGCAACATTTATCAGCAGCTTTTTCTTCCCAATGTTGCATTATTTTTGGAGTTCCACATTTAAAATTCGCTGTATCCTATGTTTAGCTATTTTTCCAGGCTGTGTACCATACCGGCTTTCTTGTCATTTGGGTTTCTCTGTTGTTCTTCTGGACACAAGAGACGGCAAATTTGAGAACTGCTGCAAGAACTTATTCTCATGTAGAAAAAGCCAAGGTACATAATCTTAGCTTCCCAATCCCTTGACAGTGAAGATGGCTGCCTAGGATGGGAAACTTTTTTTCAATGTTTATTCTGCCGGTCATTTTATTTTAATGTCCTAGGTTGAAAATCCTGTCTCTGGTTTTGGTGTGTCTTTTGATTCCATTCTTCCCCCCGCTCAGTTTAAATAATATCACTGCCAGGTGATTGAAAGTAATTGGGACAATTAATTTTACAGCTGTCAAGAGAGCCTTACTGGCATGTTCTTCTTTTTAACTGACAGTTTCCTGTTCTTTTGGGCTTTCTTTAGGCGCTGCCTTCAAGTCAAACGTCTGTAACAAACCTGGCTGGGTCTTCCAGACTGATCTCTCCTCCACTGTGCAAGTCATTTTATAACTCCACTCATGGCTTTCCAGACACATTGGCTGTTAATCTGCTTGTAGATATGTAAATTCCCAGGGAGTCCATAAATCATTTTTCAGCTATTTGGATAAAGTTACGCGTTTCAGTCTGAACTCCCAAGTAATTTAAGCTTAGCAGCATGTGCCTGGAACTGTCTCATGTGCAAACAACCCCCCTCTTCTGATCTAAAACCCTCCTTTATAATACATTTCTTCTAGGAAGACTTTCAACAATAGTCCACGAAAGAAACGGATCTCTCTTTAAAAAAAAAAAAAAAGTCATGATTTTTGAGCTTGGTCTTACAGCTGGGCTAATGCTAGGTCTATACAGGATTGTCCATCTCACTGGGACTACTCACATGCACAAGTACTACTCAGTGCGAGTAAGGGTAACAAAATCAAGCCTTTAGACTGTTAATTCCTTGGAGGAGAGATGATGGGAGAAATCCAGGCCCTGCTGAAATCAATGGGCGTTTTGCCACAGACTCCAATGGTATGAAATTCACCCCAGTGACGGCCAGCCCAAGGGTGAAGCAGGACTTCAGCGGTACAGAAGATTTAAGTAGTGTCTAGGCCTCATGTGGGCAATCTGGCATTGGGCATTGCCTCAATGGGATTACACAGGGTATAAGATGGAGCAGAATTTGGCCCATTCAATTTAGCATGCAATACAGAAACCAGGAATTTCTGCTGGCTCGGGTGGAAATATATTTATAGCTGAAGTAACAGATGAGGCAGGTACTGTGCGGCTCAGCGTTTGTTATATGTTGACCAGGCTGCATACAAGGCTGCCCGGCAGCTAGCATGGGTCTCAAACACAAAAGACAGTGCCCTGGGTGGGGGAAAATGAGCCATGACATTGGTCATGTAGGTTCTTAACAGAGAACCCTTTGAGATTATCTGCTGCTCCCTAACAGGAGCGGCCTAGAACTGCACGTGCTGCACAACCATGTGATTACTGTGATAATATTTTTACTGCAGTTAGTAATAATTTTGCAGTCACTGGGCCAAATCCTGTTCTAATTGATTTGTATGCAGACCTGGAGTAAGATCACTGGCTTCAAAGAGAGTCGCTCTGGAGTGACACTTGCATGACTGAGTGCACGGTTTGGGCCAGTTTGTATAGTTTAATATATTAGATACGGTATATATACACACACACACACACACACACACACACTTTATTGTACAGGATGTGTGTAACTTACCCATCCTGTAAATTCACTCTATCAATGTCCTCCATCAAACTTGGTCCAGTTTGTTACAACTCTTAGTGTCTAAAGTAAATAATACAGTTGTTTCCACTTGCTTGTTGAGTGGTCTAATTCACACACACATACAGCCTGCGGGCAAATCTCTCGCTCAGGAGTTCTCAACCTGGTTATTCCGTCCCCAAGGGGTCACTCACAGGTGTCAGAGGGTCATCATGACCACCCTTACTCTTCCCATAGAGCTAACAAGCTCATAGGGGGTGTCCCAGAATCAGGGCCAACCGGGGGGGGGCAAGTGGGGCAATTTGCCCCAGGCCCCGGTCCCCGCAGAGGCCCCCACGAGAATATAGTATTCTATAGTATTGCAACTTTTTTTTAAATGGAAGGGGCCCCTGAAATTGCTTTGCCCCAGTCCCCCTGAATCCTCTGGGTGGCCCTGCCCAGAATAGAAAAGGTTAAGAGCCATTAATCTATCATGTCCTACCGTCACACTAGGCTAGGAGAGATTGTATTGAATCCAGGAGCAAGACACAAGCTGGAATGATGGTTTTTGAGGTAAAATATTCTATCCATCACCAGTGCCCTGACCATAAAACTCCATGTCTTTCCTGCCATGTTTTAGCCAGCTTTTGATGACTGGTTTCCCCAAAGTAGGGTTGCCACCTGGATTGTCCTTTCTTGAAGTAGCTGTCCCAGGAAGTCTGGAAAGGTGTTCAGCACACACTGGCAGCTGGCCAGTTTTATGGCTCGAGGTCATCTGAGATATTCTGGGTTGTTGGTACCACAGAGGTGGCGACCCTCCCCTAAGGACGTTGCTCAGGAGGTTCAGAGGGCCGCCAGCCTTGGGAAGAAGTTTCACTGATGTCAAAGCCAGAAGGGACCATTGTGGACATCTCGTTTGACCTGTTGCATCGCACAGGCCAGGAAATCTCCTCCAGTTAAGGGAATGCCTCATGGAATCCACACGGCATTTTATCTGGTTCTTTCAGAAAGACGGTTACGCATGCATGACTGACCATCAATTCAACAGGCTACTGGGCTAGAGGAGAGAAGGTGCCTTTCCAGTGTTTCTGTGGGGTCCCAAGGAGTCGGTTCTGAGAGGAGATTTAAGCCCTACTGGGAGCTCGTTTCCAGTGATTTTGGGTGCCTAGCCTGAGACATCGTAAGGGGGCCTGGTTTTCAGGCAGTGCCGAGCACCCATCCTCTGAGATCAAGCCTGTCAAGGTGTGTTGTAGGACTTGGCACAAAACACACTTAATGGGATGGCCCTGCCTTTAAACACACTCCGCAGTTCACGCTGATTAATGGATCTTCCCAGATAAGGTCAGCATCATCCCCATTCGACCTCCATCCAGCCCAACATCCTCTCTGGGACAGTGGCTAGAGAAAGGTGCAAGAACCCTTCCCCCCGACCCCCCCCCCCCACACACACACACACACAACTATTATGGAATAACCAGCCCACAAAGTGAATTTCTTCCTGACCCCCATTAGCTAGAAGCTGGTTTATACCCTGAAGCAGGAGGTTTTATGCCCCTTATATCTTTTATTTAATCCTATCTAACGTGACTGTGGATGTTCCCATTATCCACAGCCATGACAAATCCTTTCGGACTCCTACTTGGCTCTTGGCCTGAACAGTGTCTAGTTCTTACTGTCATTCACATGGGCACCGGTAATAAAGATTCTGTGGGAAGTTAACCAACAATTCTATTGGTGCCCAGGACTAGAGCTCACTCTCCCATCATGACATGACAAGGACCGGAGTATAAACCAGGACACATTTGGGGGCCAGCGTAGTCAGCAGTTCTGGCTCACAGACACTGAGAACAGACCTGTGGAGTTAGGGGGAACATTTCCCCCCCTCCAACATAACCACAAGCGACGGCAGATCCTCAGCTGGTGTAAATCAACGTGGCTCCAACCCATCAGAGTTAATGAAGCCAATTCACACCCGCTGGGGAGCTGGCCTTTAACTTTAGTGCATTACTCAGAGCTTTGAGGTGGAGAGTCGGGATTATGGGCTTGCCTATCTCATCTCTGGAAATGGCCAGCGTAAGGGGATCAAGCTTCAGCATCTACCCTATCAGTTCCCTAGGGGCAGCCATGGGAAAACAACAAGGGCCAAGAAGTCACCAAACCCCGCTGCTGGCTTGGGGCAAATGCTGGATAATCGGTGCCCTCTCACCTCTACTCTGCTGCTGGCATCTGCCTTGGCCCTCATTAAAAAAAAAAACCTTTAAAATGAAAACAAAGCCCCTGGAAATCCAGCCTCGCGATCTTCACCTGCCCAAACTGCAGCCAACTACTCACGCTGTAATCTCACCTTTTCTACAATATTTGATTCACACACACACACACACACACACACACACACACACACACACACACACACACACACACACACGTCACAAGGAATCACCCAACATAAAAAAAAAGTTATGGCCTGATCAGAATTCAATTGCAAATCAATACAACTCGCCTCTTCTCGGATGGCAACTCTCTGTATTTCTTTACATGCACACAGAAACCCACCACCGCCTCCTGAGTGGATTTTCCCCCTCTTAGATTCTTTACATCTCAGACGTTCTAATTGCTCCCAGACACCCAGACTGTAAGTTACATGGGAAACAAGCATTGCTTGCCTATGTAATCTTATTTGACAGTTGTGTGCACAGTGCCGCTAACAATGTGCCTAATGCAGACAAAGAAAATGTTTCAAAGCTGGTGGAGGGTTTTTTATTAATTATTATTATTATTATTATTCTTTAAGTCTAAATCACTCTCTCTTTCAAAGATCGCCAGTGCTAAGCACATAAATATATTCATGAGCTCTGTCTCATGGTCTGGAAAGATACAATAGTTAGGAAAATAAATTCCATATGAAATTTGTTGTGGTACAGTGGGCTTGGCATCTGAAACCCATACATTTTTCCCCCCCAGCAGATGCCTCGTTCCAGCTGTTGGCAGGAGAAGCTGGCTACCTCACAAACACTAGCCAACAGAGGGCTCTTCATCAGTAGGCACCTGATGAAAGTCAGCAGAATACATGAAATGGGAGAAGTAACTTGCAGCCTGTTCCCCCAAAGGAAACTTTAAATCTGTACAACGTAATCAGGTTTCAGGAGCAGACGCTGTGAAGTACTGCAGCCTTTGGGAACGGGCTGTTAGAACTTCTCCTGTGGCTTCCTGTTACTCCATTCCTGACCTCTGAACCCGAATGACTGTCGCCAATCAGTTCCTTGATTTTCTGCCCTTCCCAGGACAAAAGTCTGCTGCTCCCATTTCTGGGGTTAGCAAGGGGGAAAAAATTTTGTTATGTTTCTCTAAGATTTGCCTTCTGTTTTGCATTTGCAGTTTCTTCAAAGATACGGCGCAACGCCTGCCAAGATTCCAGAGACGATAGCCGTAGAAATGTAGACCGTTTTTTCCCAACCAAATTCAAAGAAAACAAATGTCAGGCCAAGGGTTGATATGAAATAGTTTAAAAATGAGAAAAAGCTGCCTTAGAGCTAGGTTTACATTAAAATAAATTTCTGCGCGGAGGACTTGACTGAATTTCTTGCTCAGAAGGAAGAAAGAGAGCGGGGGGAGGGGAGGGAAGGGAAAGGCAGGAAAGGATAAAGTTACCTGCCAGTTAGGTGCGGCGTTCCTGGGCAGGCAGGGTGTGATGAGATAGGTCCTGGAGGAAGGGGCTTTGCACAAAAATTAGCAAGGTTTTTTGGTGAGCACGCAGCTTCGGACATGGCGCTGTCTGGTGTGCGTCTAGCTAGGTACTTATGTCTCTCTGATCGCCCTAGCAATGAGCACCCGGCAACCATTAAAAATTGGCCTTTGCAACACCCCAGGGAAGGGGCAAAGCGTTCTAGCCACTATTTTACAAAGGGCGACTGAAGCACAGCGAGATGAAGTGATCTGTCAAAAGTGATACAGGGAACCTGCGGCCGCTGAGCCTTCCTCATCTTCTTTGGGGTTCCTACGACAGTCCCTTCCCAGGACAGCCCTTTCCAGGCCCCTTGTCATCTAGGGCTGGAGGTTCAACATGGAACGCGCGACCTCCACAGTTCAATAGGGTCCAGCTTTGAAGGCCCCCAGGACCACTCGTTTAGCCAGGTGTGGAACTGACCATCAACAGAGCAGTGGGAAGGGCTCGGCACACAAAAGCAGCCAGGGCCCAGTCCCCCTCAGCTCCCACTCAGTTCAGTGGAAGCTCAAGAGCATGGACTGCCCTGCAGGGCTATGGCAGCACATGGCCTTTGGCTAGATACCTGGGCCAGGTAACGTACACCTGCGATGAAGGGCACTGCCAAGGAGGGGGATGCTGAAGGACAAGTCAAGTCCATGACTCAGCAGGGGTCAGGCCCTGAGTTAACAGATGCATTTCAGCGGTCTCTCTCCCTTACCCCAGTCTGAATCCATTCAGCTCCATGGAGTGACTCCTGATTTCACACCAGGCCAAGTGGCTAGTCACACACAAAGAACGGAACTAGATACTTTACCGGCTCTGTGATTGTGGGTGAGGTGGGGGGGATTGTCAGAAATCTTGGCACCCTGAGCATACTGGGCATGGCTCAGAGCACCCCCAGAAATTTCTAGGGCTACAGATCAGCAAGGTGCTCATCTAGGGTATGTGGTCTCTGGTAACGGCCATGCTACCAGGTATATTAAAATGTACCCCATAGCTTCAGTACAAAACAAAGATCTATTGCTAAAGTCTCTGCGACAAAAGGTGCAAAATGAATTAATGTAACCAGCAGGTTCTGTTCTACTGCTGTCATGTACTAAAACGACATGGTCAAGTTCATTTACCACCATTCATGTTTTTCACAGAGTTACACTGAGTTCGGTCCAGACTCTGCTCTCCATGACACCCGTGTAAATGCAGATTAACTTCAATGCAGTTGCTATGGATTTATGGCATCACACTTGATGCTTCTCTCCTTTACCAGGTTCATACCTCTGTGACTTCAATGGAGCTCCTTCTGAATTACACCTTCCTCAGAGAGATCAGAATCAGACCCATAGCTGCTACACAACCATAGATACCACCAACTCAGTTTGAACTCTGTTCTCAATTCTCTACAGACCAACAGCTCCCAGATTCCTGTTCAGCTGGATATCAGATTCATAGCTCCCTGAAAATGGTAAGTGTAGATGGTGAAGGCTGGGAGACATGGAATAAATATTTCCAGTTGAGTTTGCTGCAATCTTTGCAGCTCCAAGGCTTTGAAACACCAGTGCACCCTTCTGATGCACTATCACAGAGCTGCAGTCCCTTCGGATGCCTTGTGAAAGGAAAGCAATACATGGAAAGCCAATTCTAGAGGCAGTACAAGGCTCACTCTATAAAATGGCAATGTGTGAATGTGTCACTTTTTGGGGAGGTCACATGTTCAATAATTCTTTTCTCCCCATGTCCTACATTCAATAATCCTTCCTCCCCTATGTGACATTTACTAATCACATGTGCAATAATCCGCTCTGTGCATCATGCAGGCAGAACCTCTTGTCTTCCGACTGTGTATGTTACAGGCTCTCATGTCATGGACAAGTTGCAGTGGATTTACACAGCTTATAGCCCTCTGTTTGTGCAGAAGGTGCGCTTCATCCCCCAGATAACCGGCTCTCACGAGCTAGATATTAACTCCCAACACCAACGTTAGCCCCGAGGCTACAGTGCTAATCTCCGAGTTCTGCTCTTGTTTCAAAACGGCAGCACATTCAAGCCAATGTTTTCACCAGTGGCCACGGATCCCAGATGCCTCAATATCTGGATGCTCAACTACAGACCCATTGGGCTGGATTTTCTTTTCGGAGATATCCTATCTCCTAGAACTGGAAGGGACCCCGAAAGGTCATCGAGTCCAGCCCCCTGCCTTCACTAGCAGGACCAAGTACTGATTTTGCCCCAGATCCCTAAGTGGCCCCCTCAAGGATTGAACTCACAACCCTGGGTTTAGCAGGCCAATGCTCAAACCACTGAGCTATCCCTGCCCCCCAGCTATGCTGAGCAACAGCCATCCCAGGGGAAGTCAGGGGGAGCTGTGGGTGCTTACTGCTCTCTGAAAATCAGGCTCCGTGAAGGCATTTCAAGTTGGGATCCGTGCACTCCTCGGCCACCTTTGACTATGCTGTCCTCAGCGTCTGTGAGGGCAGCGAGACCAAGACGAGTTGCTTGCAAAAGGGCACCCAACCTTTGCAGTGCTGAGGGCTGCAATGGCATCTTTCCTAGGGTCCCCTGTCCCCCGTTAGAACTGCACATAGATTTATGGAAAGTAAGTGTGGTAGATTGGGAAGGTGCCTTCAAATTCAGTACAGAATCTGCTTGCAGCAAGGTGGAGCTGGGACCTTTGGGTGCTCCAGGATGCACCTGGAAGGTGGCCTTGTAGAACCACTTGGAGAGAGCTGGAGGGGCAGTGGGGCTGGGGATGCTGGAGATCTGCTGCCATCTTGAGAGGGGGATGTGAACAGCACAGTAAAACCTTGGGGGTGGAGAGAGGTAATTTCACCCAGCTATGCACGTAGCGCCTCCCAGCGGCTGTGCCTATGTGGTACTGTAGGGTGGTACAGACTGACTATCAGTGGGATGGATCATGCTGGGAGACCCTTTGTGGGTGGACTTGGTAGATAAAGCTCCAGATAAAGGAAAGCAGAGACAGGCACAGTTTTTACCTGGAAATGCACAAGGGCTAATTAGCAACTGTTGATGGTTTCCAAACTCTGACCCCAGCGAGTGGAGAGGGCACCACGGATCCAGAACCCTACTCTGCCTTGCAACCCTCGGACCTAGCCATAAGGCACGGACAAATGGAAGATGTGAACAAACTGGAGAAAGTCCAGAGAAGAGCAACAAAAATGATTAAAGGTCTAGAAAACATGACCTGTGAGGGAAGATTAAAAAAACTGGATTTGTTTAGTCTGGAAAAGAGAAGACTGAGAGGGGACATAACAGTTTTCAAGTACATAAAAGGTTGTTACAAGGAGGAGGGAGAAAATTGTTCTCCTTAACCTCTGAGGATAGGACAAGAAGCAATGGGCTTAAATTGCAGCAAGGGCGGTTTAGGGACATTAGGAAAAACTTCCTAACTGTCAGGGTGGTGAAGCAGTGGAATAAATTGCCCAGGGAGGTTGTGGAATCTCCATCATTGGGGATTTTTAAGAGAATGTTAGACAAACACCTGTCAGGGATGGTCTAGATAATACTTAGTCCTGCCTTGAGTGCAGGGAATGGGATTATAAGACTTCTCGAGGTCCCTTCCAGTTCTATGATTCTATAAGGAAGGGCCATGATTGGGTAGCAACTGGGCCACGATGGTGAAGCCTTTACTCAGTCCAACTCTCATTGGCCGGACCGGGTGTCTCGCCCAAGTAAGGATCCAGGACAAACCCAGACAGCCTGTTTCTCAAACCCCCAAACGCTCTGTTGCTTCCAGTGGATGTGCCCAGAAAAACAACCCCCTCCCCCCAATCTCTTTTTCCACCCTGCAATCTTAGCTGCTTCCAGCCATTTCAGACAGGGTCAAGGCTCCCAAAACTTTGCCCAGCCAAGGAGCTAGTGCCAGCAGTTTTCTCAGAGCCCACCTAACCAGTGTAACCTGGAGCCACAGTTTTCAGTACAGAGACCGTGTGGTACAGAGATCAAGGGCTGCACCAGAGAACCCCCAGAAAAAGCACAGCTCAATTTAAACACCACTAATCGGAAGGAAGGTTCAAGAGAGACGGAAGGTGAGGTGACAAAGGGAAACATACCCCGATACTGGTGTAAGGGCTGATGGCAGTCTGTCCTCCAGGCAAGAAGATGGCACTGGGGGAAGAAAGTGCAAGCAGTCAGTGACAGCAGTGGAACCTGCCCGACATGCTCCAAACAGAGAGAAGAAACGGGCACTTGGCCCCTTCATGTAACTGAGCCTCTCGCCTTCTCCTGCCCTCCCTTTGTCCTGTAAGACTGTCTGACAGTCCAGCCTTTCCTTAGGGATTTAAAGCATGTGACTTTTGTGGGTTTTGTCAATTAACCCTTTTAAAAAAATGCATCGCAAGGTCTCTATATTGCACTTTTCTTGATGAATTTTCCCTTTCCCGTGGGGGCCAGGATCCCAGCTGATTTTCCGCATCCCATCCCCAGCCCCACCTCAGGCCTCCAAACTTCGTTCACCCTCCACCTGCCAGGCAGGCTGGCTTCCCTTTGCCGGTTTGCCACAGTCCCTGCTTGCTGCGCTACGTCACTCATTCAGCTATCACTGTCACTGATCTGCTCTGCGCTGAGCCGCTAGAGAGCCTCTAGAACTGGGTCTAGCCAACACCAAGTCTTGACCAACAGTTGGTTGTCAGTTCTTAAAGGCCCAGTACCAAGATACCTTGTTGATTACCTAGAACATCACAGCCTGTTGGGGTCACCTCTTGATCTTCCTGTTTCAGTATGGCACTTCTGCACAGACCCCTGTCTCTAGGAGGAAGGGGCTAGATCCAGTGTATTCGGTGTAGTGGCTACCACTAGAAAGCTGGGCCCATGCCTGATTTCAGGTTATGTTTTTTAATTATGTTTTTTCTTACTTCTCTCCAATTCAAAGTGCTTATGTTGCACAGTTTCGCATGCACACCTTAGACACAGATGCATCTTCGCCACAGACGAGAGGCGCATCGAAAGAATCTGCGTATTGCATCTATAGCTTGGCTCAGCCCCCAGTCAGATTTACCCCAGCAGCTTGGTGTCCGTTTTACAGTGGGCATGCTACGCATTTCACACAGTGCAGTACGTAGGAACTCGGCCTGGTTAGCGTGACTCACTGGAAACCATTATAACCCACCAGTTGGATGGGCTGCACAGCTTGGAAAACTCCTGCTGTTACACAACAACCTTACCAAGGAGCAACAGTGATGTTGGCTTTGAATTTTAAAGATGGCCAAAAAAAGGGCATTTCTTGACATGAAAAACTTTTAAGCTTCCCTCCTCCCCCTTCACTCTCAGCTTTATGGCAGCTCAGAAGAATTTGTGCAGATTTTAATTAAGCAGCTGCATTCCCTAGCAAGGCAGAGGGGACACCTATTTAGCCAAGTTCCAAACATAAGTTTATTTATTTTACAGAGAAGTTTAGACCCCTGAAAACACAGGGTTTGCAATGGAACCTCTGACGGACCTTTAGCTGTGATAAAGCAACCACAATGGTGTAATTCTTTCCTTGGTTATATTACAGATTCCAAAAGCCCTTTAACAAAGTTGTCACCTCTCTCTCAGCGCTGAGTAATGGGCATTTCAGCACAGACTGTAGGTCATCCAGATCAGATATTATTTGCAGTGTGGTGTAAATGAAGGTTCATTAGCCTTTTTAGCAAACCGGGCCCCAATGTCCCACAGAACTGGAACGAAGGGCGGGGTGATTTGCCCAGAGAACCAGTGCCAGAGCTGGTACTATAACCCACCGCTCCTTCTTCCCAGTTTGCAGCCCTTGCCACTGGACCCCCAGGCCCTATAGCACCAGCATCCGAACTGCCCCATCGCTCCAACGTCCCTCATTTCAAGTGACATCCATTTTAGGCTCAAAGTTACCTACAGTCCATGCAAATCTGGTGTCCTTTCACGTTTCACTGCTGAAAGCTATTTAGATCAGTAATAAAGAATCACAATGCTGAGGTTAGAGAGAGTTATTTACATTCAAGGAAGGAATCCCGCAGCATTTTAAGTTTCCAGTGTAAATAATGCGTGTCCCCCCGCCTTTTCTAGGGTCTCTCTCTCTCTCCCCGTGTGCCCTCCATATTTGGGCCTCCGCAGGCTGAAAGGTCGACAAGCCAATCAAGCTGCAGCAGTCCATAATGGTAAGGTGAACAATGGCGAGGCCATTGCAGGGACATGCCAAACGATTGGATTCATTCTAGATCTGCTTCTCAGCCTACCAGACCTACAGTCATGGCAAGAGAACAAGGATCAACGTTGCAGGTTGGAAGACAAATACATAAATGCATTGGCTTGGCATGGTATCAGCAAGAGCTGGTGGACCAGGTCAGGTCCCACTGCCATTGTTCATTCATTTCCACTCCCTTGGGGGACACTGTCCTTTGGTAGTAACAGAACTCTTTTAGCACGTTAAGACCGAGAGCTAACCAAGAGAAAGCGGCCAAGCCTGTTTGCTGCCTTGGTATTATTTGCTTAGAGACACGGAGAGACTTTGAACTATTTAGACAGGAGAGAACACTGGGGCATTCCCAGTCACAGGTGAGTTATTAAAAGAGCAGCGATCCCAAATTCCAAGAGATTTCCAGCCTCCCAGCCAATTTCCCACAGGATCCTCCATGGGATTTCTGAGTTTAAGCTCAGAGGAGCCCTTAAAACTAAACCATTAATAAAAATAGCATTCCCTATCAAAGCTCCTTGGCTTGCTGCTGTCCTAGTGCCCAGGACAAGAGCACAGTGGTACCAGCAACAAAGAAAACGCTTTCAATAGAAAGCGGAACAACCGGGTTCCATAAAAATGTTCCCCTCCCGTTACCAGTTTTTGATCTGTTAGCTTCACGCAGGAGACCTTTGCCCCCAAGCCAGGATGCAGGAAGCAGGAATTTGGGTTGATGCCTGGAAGATTTCCCAACAATAAAGGTAGGAGCAGTGGGGAAACACGCTTAACCCCCACGAAACACTGAATTCAAAGTGTGATTGAAATTACCACGTTAAGACCAGCTGAGCAGGAAGATCTACCAAGATACAATTAATGAAATCTCAATTATTCTTTATAGGATAGTAATTAATACCACCTAGCTCTAATTTCCATCCCTAGAGCTCAAAGCCATTTACAATGGTGGTCGTTGCCCTGTTTGATGGACAGGCAAAGGGAGGTCATATACCTGCATGGTATTTTGCTTGCAATAACCCATTGGGAGCGAGTAGGGCACCAATTAACCCGTTGCAGAGTAAATTCCCCTAATGCTGCAGATCATGGTTGCCCTGCAATGCTAGCCAAAATACAGCCAAGGCTTTGCCGTCAGACAGCAGGCTCAGGTCAGCACAGTGTATAAAATTTGTTACGACATTTCCAAGTATTTGGACCTGAATCTCCTATTCCCACCAGCATAGCTCCATGGACCTCAGTGGAATGACTCGTGATTTGTGCTAGGGTGAGTGAGTGGAGAATCAGGTTAATCCTCTCTGTTTCTAGAGGAAAAGAAAGCCTTGCCAAGCTGGGAATGCAGGTTAACATCACGCCCGAGCCCTGCCCAATGCCACTTGGTAGGAGTAAAGCAGCTAATAAATCTGCTCACAGAAAAACCCTCAGCGGTAAGCCGTCACCTTCCCAGAGAAAACAAAACGTTCTATCTAAACCCAAAGGAGGCACGTTTGTTTCTGCCAGGATGTCATCTGCATTCATTTCCTGTGCTGGTGACTCACCCCGATGCATCCTGCTCATTTCCTAGGCTCCAGCGAGGAGCCTGCCCAGCATCGCCGCCCACAAGAGCTGTCCGGTGGTGGGGGAATCAAGAGCTCAAGTGGTAGCTGTAGGGATCATCCAACTTCCTCCTGGAAAGCGTAGTTATAGCAAGTTGGGTCCCACTGCCATCGAGCTCCATGGGAGATGGTGACGGGAGCAGAATTGGGCCCAACAAAAGGTGGAAGAAACAGCAGCAGCGGAGCCGGCCAAAAGAGCAGCACGTGGAGCTACACAACGTGGCCGGAGGCTGCCCTCAGCCTGACAACGACACCCAGCACAGCCAGGTCGCTTGGGTCAATGCGGGGACCCTGCAGGCTGCGCGGGGTCCCTGGGGACAAATGGACGCGTTACACACAGGACAAGAGCCCTTACAGGTGGGGAAGGGAGGCAGAAGGAGATTACATGGGTTGCTCAGGGTCACACAAGGAGTGTCTGGCAGAGCCAGGAGCTGGGTACAGTCTCCAAAGTCCCAGTCAAGTGTCTTAAGCACACGGTCCCTCTTCCTCGTTAGCCCTAGGCTTTTCCTCCTCCTCATGTCCAATGCTCTAGCTTAGAGACTGATTCTGCATGGAACTTCTGGGTGTGGTTACGGGCTGCAGACCTGGGCTCTTGGTCTGCCCAGTGACTTGTGGTTCCCAGCTCTGCCATCACACGAGTTGCTCTGTGCATGGCTGATGTCACGTACAGCGCAAACACTCCCCCCCCCACACCCTCCCCAACACATGTATCTTGGGCATTTGTCATAAGCAAACAGCTTAACCCCCCTCCCAGTAATGCTAATCTCTAGCTATTCAAAGCCACAATCTTATTATCATGCTCCTATTTTCCCCTGCAATCAAATATCTAGTTTAATCTTTCTTAAAGGGTTCCAGATTCCCAAAGCCCTCGCTTTTCCCATGACTAGCTGGATCACAGCACTGAAATGCAAGAGTTGAACTAAAACCATAACATCTCTTGGTTGCTTTTCTTCCCCCCGTCGAGATCCTATCGCACGGAAACCTAGCCTCCTCGACAGGCCCAGTAAGAATTCCTTACTGAGGATCAGCGCTCTGTGCCCCGAGAGACCACAGTACATGGCTGCTCACGTGCTGCCTGGTGGGGCTTCTGCCAGAGAAGTCTGTACAGCCGCAAAATAGAAATGGTTTCATATGCCTCCAACCATGCCAGGGGGGAAAACAAACCTGGAACTTGTGTAGCTTGCGGGGATGAAAGGAATGTGGCTTTTGATGTGCGCTGGATCCTTAGAGGCCCAGAAGTCTTCAGGAGCTGCATGGTTCTCTGGGGATGTCAGAGCCCAGGGCCAGCTCTTCATTGACAAGGCTGAGACCGGTTTCTTCTCGTTTTGTTGGATGGTTGCTCCCCTCTGCCAAGCAGCATTTGCGGCCCCGCACGCTGGCTTCCCCCGGAGGAGGAATCAGTGATGCGGAGCCAGGGTATTGCCTGTTTGTGCCACATACACCAGCCTTGGGACGGAGGTGGTCACGACTGGCACTCAGACAATCCCGGCCTCAAACCTGTGCTGGGCTCCCAGCGAGCAACTCTGCTCCCCAGCTTGGCTAGTTAGCGAGACACAGCAAAGAGAATCTCTCCAGCTGGCGCTTGCTGCAGCTCCGCCCCAACAGACCGTGCATCACCCACCTAACAGCACCCCGGCATTTCTTCAAAGCCACCACCCTCCCCCCGAACGCTAAGAGAAAGATCTGTAAGACTAACAGCCCCATTTGGTGACTCCCACCATAAGTCTCTACAGTACAGTAGCACTTTGGTACAGGATCGACACTGCACTGGCTCAAAGCAAGCAGAGTAGGCCAAGTTCACCCCTGGTGTAACTCCACTGTCACCATTTACTCCAGAGAGGAGTCCAGCCTGGGGTGCCTTCGGCTAGCAAGATGCCTCAGCACACACTTGCTATGTCACCCTCATTTGACTTAGGTATAAGGCACATGGACCCTTTAAAGTCTGTCCTATCTGGGTCTGAAATTACATCGTCTCCCTGCTGGGGCTAAGCCTAACACAAGCAGCGTAGAAGTGACCACAAACTTTGGGAGTAGCCACCTACATGGCAAGAGACACCTGCCAGGGATAGATACACGTTGTTTTTCGGTAAATGGAAATGGGGTCTTTATGCCAAGGCCAGCAGTTCGGTCATCTCTGAAGCCGGCCCTTCCTGCTCAGTGTCTGAGTGCAGCCTCTGCTCCCAGCCAGCTCACTGAGTAGGGCCGGCTCCAGGCACCAGCTTGCCAAGCAGGTGCTTGGGGCGGCCACGCCAAAGAGGGGCGGCAGGTCCAGTTATTCAGCGGACGGTCCCTCACTCCCACTTGGAGCAAAGGACCTCCTGCCGAACTGCCGCTGCAGATCGTGATCGCGGGTTTTTTGTTTTTTTGGAGTTTTTTTGTGCCGCTTGGGGCGGCAAAAACCCTGGAGCCGGCCCTGTCGCTGAGTTAGCCGGAGACAGATGATTTTGCGGGGAATGATGCCACAGGCAGAAGCAGCCTGCCTCACTGGGGGAAAATAAGGCCTGGCTCAAACCAGGCTTTTCCCAGGAACCGACGGCAGATCAGAGTTTCCAACGCACTGGACTTCAGTTCAAACAAATAGCAGATCCCAAAGCCTCCCCGCTCCTTGCCTGCTGCACCATGCCCAGAAATCTAAATAACCCGGCAGCAGTAAAGCTTTGAAGCAGCACAACATCCCCGCCACTGGCCCAGGCATGGATTTCTTTCTGCGACTCTATTCCCCATTTCAAAGAACCAGACTAAAACCCAGCTTTGTCCCCAAACAGGAGTTGTACGTCTACACTGCACTAAAGCATGTGGCGGGACTATACAATTCTAGTGTAGACATTCGGGCTCCAGTTGGAGCCTGGACTCAGACCTCACAAAGGGGGTGGTCTCCAAACCCGGGCTCCCGCCCAAGCATCTACACTGGTAGTTTTAGCCCCGCCGCCCGAGCCCCAGAATCCCCAGTCAATTGACCCAGACTCTGAGTCTTGCGTGCCACAGGGTTTTTATGCAGTGTAGACGTACCCGTGTAGTTCTTATGAAAGACTAGAAACCGCGTCTTGCACATGCATGGAGAGACGGAGAGCTGGGATATTCCTCCAGTGACGGCAATGGCTGGAATGGGAATAGATTTGGGAGCATCTGGTTTTATGCAGCCGTTTTGCCTTCAGACCAAGGAGAGAGAAAGAAAAGGGAGGTAATTACCATGCACTGCTCAGGCATGGCTCCACTCCATCAGCTGGAAGTCAAAGCCTGGCCCATCTGATCCACCTGCCAAATTCACAGGGATGCCTCCAGCCAGGGCTCAGTCTTCCCTGCAGTGGTGGACGCGGTGCTTTGTCCCTTGATCCATTCTCTCGCTGCCGATTACAGGGGTGCTCTCTCGCTCTCTCCGACTCTAGGTGAGGAGTGACAGCTTGTGTGTAAGCTAAAGGTAGACACATTGCAGAGTTCCTGAAAGTTTATAGGAGCAATGCAACCTCGTGTGCACTACAAATGGTTTCCTCTGCAGCTCTTTCCATCAGCTGTTAACGCCACCTTCCTGTTTGCATGCTTCAGGTCAAATTCACCCCAGTGGAACTCCAGAGAAGCAGGGGGAGTTACACCTGAAAGTGCAGTTGCACCAAAGCTAGCAACAGAGCCAGGCATCTACCGGTGAGGATTTCTTGACCCGATACCCATGTGCTGTCTTTTCTAGGGTGACCAGACAGCAAGTGTGAAAAATCGGGACAGGGGGTGGGGGTGGGGGGGTAAATAGGAGCCTATATAAGAAAAAGACCCAAAAATCAGGACTGTCCCTATAAAATCAGGACATCTGGTCACCCTAGTCTTTTTCTAATATCCCCACCGCTGCATCTGCTGGAATGACAAAGCCTGAAGAATCTCCTTCCAAATCCCAGCAAGGACCGACTGCTAGGTGCCCTGTTCAAAGCCAGATGGTCTGAGCTAGGTATCTGCCTCGCCTGCCCCATTTCAGCCACCAAATAAGAGAGTTCTCTTTTGTACTCAGCACGTGCCACAAGAGGCAATCTTTGCATGCTATCCCCAACACGGGGAGCCTACGTTTCACTCAGCCTCCAAACTCATTCTTTCCTATGAAGTCTCTGGCAAGGCACGAGAGAGGCAATTAAAGTCTCACTTGGCTCCCTTGCCAACTGCATTCCCTGCTCCCATCCTCAACAATTAGTAACAATCTAGGGGAATTAAGGGTTTTCAGAGGTCCCATTTGGGGATAGTTTTATGGGGATGAACTTTAACTCAAAACTTGCTTCTGCGCTTTAAAGGCAGAGCTGAAAAGCCGTCTGGCTTGGCACCAGCCCGGCGCTCCTCATTCACCCCTCGCTGACCCTGCCGTTGCGAGCTGGTGGGGCAGCCATTGCAGAGAGGCGGGGGGTTAGGGGGGTGGAGACACCCAGCAGGCCTTAGTGGTAGTACATGAATCTGCAAAGAGGAACAAACATCTAAGGTGGGGAGGGGAGCCATTGCAGGGACACTGATGGCCTTGGGAAAGGTTTGCAAAGTCTGATACTTGCAGTCGGCTCCCGCCTCCCACTGCTCATCCCCTATCCAGGATCATCCATCTGCTGGCAACACCACAGTCATTGCCAAAGGTTACAGTACAGCGGCTGCACAGGGTTCCCCGCTCCTCTGCGTGTCACATGCTGCAGCCATATGGAGTGCACGGGAGGAAGCGGGAATACAGCCCAGTGTTCTCTGACCCACACCCACAGGCCCTACTGCTTAACTTAGAAGAGTTTATGTCAGGGTGGGAGGGCCCTTTAAGGGAGCTGGACTGAGTCCCACCTGTGACTAATTAGCTGCTACCTGGTGCTCGGTTTGAGGCCAGGGCTCAAGTGAGAGCCTGCAGGTCACCTGGTCCGTATAGGCCCAAAGCAGCTCACTTGGGAGAATCATAGAATCATGCCGGGAGCAGGTGGGTCAGGGAGAAGGGGCCAGGCAGCAGGACCTAGCTTCTCTGGTTAACTCACGTTGGACTCTTGGTTCGAGCAAGCCCTGAAAGAAGGGGCTGAAATTCCGGGACTGCTCGGAGCTTTATTTGAGGCCATCAGATTACAAGTTGGCCCACAAGGCGTATGATGCATCCGACGGCCTCTTTAGGCTGCAGCCACTAGAGTGCAATAATCATACCCAAGGGAGTGGATTTCGAGCTCTGCCATTTTGTGCAGGACACGGCCACAATGCCAGGCACCTTTTGGGGGAGGACAGATGGACACGCGTACAGATGGGTGTATTTATTATAAGACAGGCTGCATCCAGACAAGGGAAGGGGAGCACACACTGGTGAGCGCGTTACAAGTTGGTCAACATCATCACAGGCTGTGCCCACTAGGAGAGACTGTGGAGTTTGTCTCCCTCTAGGGACGGGTCCACATGGGAAGTTAACTGGTCCGTGGGATGCCGGGCCATCATGCAGCCATGGCTTGTTACAACGTAGCCATCATTGCAGCTTGCAACACTATCTACCAGTGTGGAACCGGGGGCTCTTTCCTCACTTCTCCGAGTGGCGCCCCCACCCGATATCCTCCCGGGACGAAGGAACATCGGACAAATGGCAGAGGCTTCGATCATTTCCAAAGTGGAATAAAAAACGAGACAGACCAACATGCTGAACAATCTACTACAGGGAACAATCTAGCATTGGCTGGTAGGGGCCAGCTGGACGTCTCCACTATTCATTCTTTGATGATAAAATAATAGGGAAGCTAATCTAGGACACAAAAGGCTGCTTGGACACCACAGTGGTCGTGGGGAAATCTACTGCTCTCCGTGGCAGTGAGCTGAGCCCCCGGTGCTAAGCCCCCGGAGCTGGTCAAAACACAAATGTTTCATTTTTTCCTGCATATTCCAAAAAGCAACTTTTTTTGGTTTATTTGTAATTTTAAAAACCACTTACACCAAATTTTCACTGTTGACCCTTTTTGTTTTCCCTTTGGCTCTTTCCCCCATGCCGCTTTTTCCTGGTGCAGTTTAAAGAACACAGATGCACAAAACCACAGATGCAAACCTACACCCACCCACCCCACAACCCAGAATTGTATTTTTTTAAACAAAAACAGACATTTACACCAAAAAAATTGATTTCTCCCAATGAAATTAGCATGAAGAACTTTGAGTGGTTCCCCGGTACGGGGGTGGGGGAGTGGTGAGCTGTCCTTAGGGCAGTGAAGCCGGAACCATTTGCAGTGATGACAAACCGCCTGCTGTCTGAAACTTGAAGCGTGCAGATGGGGAGGCCATAGGGTTAATATGCCCAGAGGGACTAGGAAGTCTTCAAGCATCTCCTGTTAGCAAGGCCCAGAAGTTTCTGCCACCTTGACTGTCTGAGCTGCTGTTGTCTGGGAACTACTGAGCTGAAGACAAATAGATGCATTTATTACAAACCCTTTTGGTTTTGGCTTCAAGCTGGAAAACTATTCCGCCCCCGTTTTCCCTATAGACAGCGTTCTTCGGTGCAAGAAGGGAGAAGCGCTCCCTTCTGTGAGAACTCACAAAGAGTCCAGAAATCAATCATGCTTCCCCCCCTCTGGCCAGGCGGGCTGGTGGCTAGGACCCAGGAGACCCAGGTTCTATCCCTTCACTCTGCCCCAGAAGGCTGCATGATCCGGCTAAGTCATGTCATCTCCTTGAGTTTAGTTATGCTGGTAAGCTCCTTGGAGCAGAGAGGCCCTGATCTCAGCTAGGGGGCTCCCGTGACTGTAATACAAAGCTCAGCACTGCAGGGTTCACAATCCTGTCTACGCAGGCACTCTCACACCCTCACAAATCCCTCTTTGCATTGCAGCTGTGGATTGGAGGCACATCAAGGAGAGGTGAGTTGTCCAAGGTCACACAGGGAGTCAGTGGCAGAGCTGAAATTTGAATGGCGATCTCCTGACTCCCAGCCCGATGCCATCAGCTGAAGAGCTATAGCAAGCCTTGTCCTCCGTCATAGACCGGGGGGGGGGGAGGGGGGCGGCGTGTGCAGGGGAAATAGCTTCCTCAGTTTGAAGGGTGTATGGGTGGGATCCCCCACTTCAGCCAGAGAAGAGCAGTCAGTTATTTCATGTATTCAATTTGTAAACAACGAAGCCCACTGCTTAAGCCCTTGGGGTCAGGGTTAATGAAACAAAAGGCCAAGATCATTTCCAGAACAGGATTGTCTGAAACAAATGCTCAGGGGGAAAGGACACAGGGCTGGATAAACAGGGCAAGAGGCTGCTAGGTCAGGACTGGAAGGCAGATGAACCACACTGCACCTTGCCCCACATCAGCGGAGCCTGCAATTCACTGCAAACATGGAACCAAACCTCTGCACTGGCTTTGCGGCATCAGCCAGCGCTCAACGCCCTGGCGGCCCGAGCCAAAATCCAGGCAAGAGGAGCCTTTCCATTGACTGCATGGGTCTACAGGGCCTGATGTGGCCAGGTGCTCTGCTCTCTCAATCCCCACTGACTTCAGAGGAATTGCCTTGGTGGAGGCATTCAGCGCCCATCTGGCTCAGATGCTGACCCAGGACCAGGACCAGGACCAGAGTGGGTTCAGCGCTTTCCTCCACTGCTGGCTGTAAAGCAGTCTCTCTTCTCAGGCCTCAGAAGTCATCAGGCACAAGGCGCCTGCATTGACTTAAGACAGGCTCAGAGCGGTTTGGACTCTCTGCCCAGGGAGCAAAGGGCTTGTGCATCTATCACGGAGTATAGAATTATGCAACCTACTGGAATGCTGGCCGGGGAGCAGAACGGCAGAATGATATAACTGCTCGTGAGCAGCCCAGAAAACTCAAACAAATATATTTCAAGAGCTGATGGGAACTGGCAAAGTTGCAAAACCAAAATATCTTTAAAATTTGAGAAAAATCACGCAGGTGGGAGGAAGCAATAATTCACTGGGAAGTATGAAAATGATTTATTTGTTATTGGGAAAGCTACTCCACAGGCACTTCAGGACTTACGTAAGGAGCAGCAGAGACACACAAGTATCCGGATCCTACTCATGCTATTTTTTCACCAGGGGGACCCCACTGTTACTGATTTACACCAGTGTAATTGGAAGCAGAATCAGCCAGGGAGACAGACAGACAGACAGACTCACTCACTCTTCTGGCTTCTAGGAAACAGCAAATATTTGGAGCCACTGGCTCTCGCCTCACTTGGTTGAAACCACATTGCTATGGCTGCAGATGCTGCATTGTTGTCGCTGACTGAAATGTATGAGGCTTAATATGTGGCAGTGAGGGACGAGGGAAAAAATTCAATCAATTCATCCTGTTTTTCTAGAGGACTATACATTAAAAAGAGGCTACAAAAAAAAGTATTGTCGAGTGCAGTTTTAGTAATTAATGCGACACGGAAGGATGTTTTATTAATACACTGCTTTTAATCCTCAATAAACTAACTAATTATATATATCACTGAAATGCAGCCACCTCTGAGGTAGAACACAGCAGACAACTTGTACATATGACATCAGAGGAAAAGGAAAACTGTGACCAATGAGAGTGGGGAAAATCCCCCTCCCCCTTATGGGTTCTCTTTAGGCAAACTTTCCGTAATGCTCTTTCATTGTCCATGTTCAATTCTGTGCCAGCAAATATTAAACATTTGAATGCCTATCTGCTTTGCAGTTGCTTCCCTCGCTGTTTTGACCACGTAAATCATAAGCTGCCTATCTGCTTTGCAGTTGCAAAGGTTTCTTATGCTTGCAGATCAGAGAGCTAGACATTCCAACAATTGTTCCCACCCTTGATTCCAGGCACTGGCATAAAAGTAAGGGCCAGATTGTCAAAGTCACCTTTAGTGTTTGTACAAGGCAGATGGGACCCTGCTTTGAAGCAAGTGATCTTGTGTTTAAGGCACTGAACTGGAATGGAGAAAAATCAAGGATCTATTCCCAGCTCTCGCACAGCCTCCTTGTGTGAACATTCATCTCCCCATCTGTAAAATGGGGATAACAATACTTCCTATTTAGACTGAGCTTAGGGTGACCAAACAGCAAATATGAAAAATCGGGATGGGGGTGGGGGGTAATAGGAGCCTATATAAGAAAAAGACCCAAAAATCGCGACTGTCCCTATAAAATCGGGACATCTGGTCACCCTAACTGAGCTCTCTGGGCAGGGACTGTCTCTCATGTGTGTGCACAAGGTTTCACAAAGCAGAGCCCTGATCCCAGTACTGTAACACAAATGAACAATACAGTCCTGCCTGATAATTTCAGCAAATTGCAGGGAACTCACCAAGTGGGCTGGACTGGGCATGTCAAGGATAGATCCAGCAGGTCTTGGCCTTCCTAACCCATTGACCCATCCCCTCTGGTGGATCAGAAAGGATGAGCAATTAAAGCAAGGGCGGGAGATTGCTTTGCATTAAAAGCCCTTGTGTGGCAAGCACATTAACCACATCATCCTTTGAGCCCCAGAGCCTGTTGTGGAGGGATCTCTTTGCAGACCACAACCTTTTCCCACCTCCTTTACAGCAAGAACATGAAATACTATGGTCCGGAAGGCCAGGCACAGGAAAATGCCAACCCTCAATGGAATGTGGCTGGGTTTGTTTTTGGCCTGGTTAAAAACAAAGTCAGATGAGCCCATGGAGTTATTGAGCCAAAAAAAAAAAAAAAAAAAAAGTGTCCCATTAATATATTTCAAGTGGCATCCAAGCTGGCAAGCTAGAGACAGCACAAAAGTCTGGCAGACTGGGGGGGCGGAGGGAGGAGTCCAGGATCCAACCCCCGCGTTTAGAGTTTGTCAGGAGAGGTGACATCCTCAGTCTCCTAGGAATACGCACCCTGCCAGCCTTTCACGCCATCCCCTCCGCAGGACGCCTGGCTCGAATGTGGCAATATGGCCCCTCTGAGGCCGAGATCAGGGCTCCATCACTCTAGGCACCGCACAGTCCCATAGCAAAAGAATATCCATCAGCCAGTAGTGACGTGGACAGCCGAGCAGAGGGGAGTGTTACTAGATTTGGGTGAATACCTCATAACCGTGTCCCTCCACAGCTGCTCCATTGAAACAGTGAATTCCCATCGACTGCTCCTGTGGCCTCGGTGTTCACTAGAATATTCATAGACAGTCAACAAGTTCACGGATGTGAAAGTTCATGCAGCGCAGGCGTTAAACTCCCTGAATACAGTTCTGTCAATGCCCCTCAATCCTGACCCGCAGCCCACCGGCTAATCCAATGCTGGGCTCCTCACAGCCACAGCTCTGGTGACACCCCTCAACCCCAACCAGTCTCAGGCCTCTCCTTAGATCCAACAATAGGCTTAAATTTCTGACCAGTCTCACTCCCTTTCCTCTTTAGATGATCGGTTTTGAATCGGTACGAATGACAAGAGCACAACTGACTCCTGCAAACCTCTCCTACACCGACACAAAACGTGAGGTGGAGACTGAGCAGGTCGGATTTCAGGCCTGAGGAGAATTTCATGGGTGGGGTCTAAACACCTGAGAACCAGGGCGTCTGCTGGAAGGTGTGAGGCCACATTAACTCATCACCACTGGCATTCACTGAGCAGCTAGGACGATGCCCTCTGGGGATTTCCAAGTCCATAATGAACGGTTCAAGCATTGCAGTGTGAGTGGGACTGGAGGATGGGGTCAGGTTAGAAGAGGGACCTAGTTTGTGTGACACTAGGGGCTCAGGCCTGCAAGCTCGTGACCAAGCTGCTACCCCCCTTCGCTCCCCGGCCTCTCAGCACATAGCACTGGGCTCTGTGCACGCTCCGTTCCGATCTCTTTCCTCCCACTCTGCCCTTTGCCGCCCCTCCTGCCAAGGAAACGCGAGAGGCGCCCGTTTCTCAGCACGAAGCTCTTGCCTTCAAACTAGCACCAAGTGCAGCATCACGCGTTCCCACAATTTATGGGCCTGGTTATTAGAGCAAATTTGTCAAGCCCTTAAGCTGAAGGGTCTGGATACAGGGAGATTGTGGAATGACTTATTATCCCCCTGTGCTCGCCGCTCTTGGCTCCGGCGCTGTCTTTCTTATTAGCGAGCTTCTTTTGTTGGCATGACATGCAACCAGCCCCTCCCCTGTCTGAGTCTTTCCATTCCCAATGCCAGTTTTTCAAGGCCCGTGTCCCCAGGGGATGCCCCCAGCCTGGCTCTGCTCACTGACAATCTATACCCACGTCCAGGCTCTTTGCCCTGCAGATGAGGACAGGAGATGGGGCCAGGTCCCTGTTGTGATTTCTCCCCTGCTCCATGGAGAAGAGTTTGGTGTGGGGCAGGGTGCCAGGAAGCCATCGTTATGCTCACCCATCCAGTGAGCTGGCTTCGCTGCCGAGGCAATTCCTGATGCATTCTAGCCCTTCCTGGCTGTCCTCAGGCCGTCGCTCCCATGGCTGCCAGCTGCAGAGGGGCCCAGCTACCCCACACAGGCAAATGGGAGGGGTTCTGCCCCTGAGCTGCTCAGTCCATTCTCAACTGCCTGGTTGCCAGCTAGCTAGGATGAAGCACAGGCTGGCGCCCAGGCCAGCAGCTCAAAGCAGGCCTCTACCCTGTTCCCAGCAGGGCAGCAGAACTGCAGGGTCCCTGGGCTTTGGCCAGATGGCTCTGGCCGAACCCCTCCAAACCCTGTACCCCTTGCTCTTTCCCAGCCCTCAGTTGCAGGGTGCTGAAGGAGGCAGGGGCTTAGCCATTGAACACTGAAGAGATGTGGGGTTTTCGCTAGGGATTCCTTCACCTCTAGGTGGGATTTGAACCCGGAACCTAAGTCTGGTGGGAGAGTGGCTGCCATCTCATACAAGGAGTGCAGAGGCCTCAGTCCACTGCTTGTGCTGTAGCCAACAGAGTAAAAAGAGGATTACGTAGGAATTCCCTATTGGATCAGAGCAGGGTCCATCTAGCCCAGTCTCCAACAGAGGCCAGTGCCAGCTGCTTCAGAGCAAGGGGCAAGAACCCTGCAGTTTTGGGAAAACCTGCCCCTCGGGGAAGTTTCCTCCTGACCCCAATTCGGTAGCCGGTGGCTTGTGCCCTGAAACTTGAGGATTTAGCTGCTTTCTAAAAGTTATTATTTACTAACCGTTTTGCTATAACGAACGGGAACCGTGTTCACCACCAAAAGGTCCTAACCTTGGTGGCAATGAGCTCCGCCGCCCAATGGTACCTTTGTGACGCGCTCTCCAGTGCGGTCAGCCTAGCACAACATGGACCGTCACAATCTGGATGCAAAGCCCCTAGATCCTGGATGCTCCTTACAGTAACAAACTAGTTTGGAACCATCTTTTTTCTGAAGGGGGCGGGGGGGGGGATATTTTTAAAATTCTCACTTTAATTCTTCTCTGAGCTCACTTCTTATCAGCCCCCAATCCCTGAGCCCCCTGGTACCGACTCTGCTTTTAGCAACCAGGGTGAATCATTGACTCCACCCCACTTCTGTTTCTTGGCCTCCGTCTGGAGATTGTGAGCCGGTGAGGAAAGCTAATGGCTCCAGCGGGGATTGAACCCGTAGCTTCCTGGCAGCTGCTTGGCTGAAGAGAAGCTGAACATTGAGCAATGGTACTAGCCCATCCCCCTTTAATGAGCTGGGCCAGAGCTGCGGTGAAAATCAGATGTCCTGCCAGTGAGCTCTGGGAGTATGGGGAGGTGGTTTATAAAGATATAAAATGGGATTCTTTCCTCCAAGCGCTGTTCTCTGGATAGGGCCTTTGCTTTGCACTTTCCTCTGCAGCGGTGACAGGAGTTGAACTGGGTTTCATTCACACACACAGGAGATTAGAAGGTCTCTCTCCCCGCTAGGCAGGAATCCAATGTTAATTTTTTTCCTGGGGTGCCCAAGCTGGCTTTGTTTTCGGCCCCTCAACATGCATTGCAGCTGGGGTGGGATACTCTGCTCTGGGAGGCTGGAGGGTTTCAAAGGGCAGAGCACAGAGCTCTTACTGAAACTCAGAGAAACTTGGGTAGTGACTTCGACAAGTGCCTTTGAAAAAAATCTTGGCCCCGGGCCCAATGTCTACCTCCCCTTTCTCCTGTAGGCGTCATTCCCCATGGCGTTCCTTCCTCCCGTCTGTTGAGAACGTGTTCTCGAGGTAGCTAGTCCCTTTTCATAGCCCACACAGAGGATGGCTTCCCGGAGTGAGCCATCATCCTAGTTGGATGGGGTATTGCTGCACATGGTGGGATCTTGGCATAAGCCGTCTTCTGGCCGGCCAGCTCTTGGGATGGGTTCCTGGTGCATGAGTGTCTTCTGGTTCCATGGCTTCCCCTGCAGTGGAACTGCTCCCAAAGTCCTGGTGTTGAGTTGTTCCTTGGAAGCAGGTGCCCTTAGACACCCCCAACTCATTCAGTGCCTCAAGCAACTCTCACAGTCTCTTCTCCAGCTCTTGGAAGAGGAGAAGAGTTTCAAGGCCCCCTTGTCTCTACCCCTACACCTCCCTGGTGGCAGCACCATGCACACAGCTCTTTCTGCGGAGGCCCCCATGGCTGGTCACGTGCACACACCAATGCCTTTGCGCCGTACTCCCCAGCATTAGATGCACATCTGGGTAGCAGCAGCGGGGGAGGGATTTGAAACAGTAGGGCAACCCCTCCTTTCACACCCAGCACTGAGCCTGCTTCTATGAACATTTTGGTGGTAGGAGCTTTGGCTGGGAGACGAGGCTATTTCTGGAACAGTTAGCACCACCCAGAGAGATGTCCGATGCTTCTCTCAACCTCCCAGCACAGCCGCTCGCTTTTATTGTTAAACTCACTGGCTCTTGCCCAGCTACGACAGGCAGGAAAACCCCAAGTGAGCCAATAAAGGCAGAGCAGGCAGCATCCCTGCAAGGTGGGCGGGAATGCAGAGCAGGTCTAAGGTGTGCCAGGAAACCATGGAGCCCTTGGTTCAAACCCAGCTAAGGCCTGTCTAGGCACCAGCCGTGTGTTTGCAAACAGGTTCTGTGAGCCAGTTGCAAGCAGCACAACCAAGCTGTGTCCATGCCCAAAAAGAGAGCAGCTGTTTGTGCACCCAGGTGGTGGTATTACCTGTGCATTGTGGGGAAAAACTGGGCCACTATCCCATAATGCTCAGGAAGGAACAGAGCACCCAAAAAACATCCACCCAGAGCAGGACCAGCAGCAGCGCTCCAAGGATGCCTGCCCCAGCCCACGGGATGTTGATGGGAGCCTTTGGGCTGATTTCAGCAGTCCAGGGAAAGCAGCGCAGGCTCTGAGCCCGCCACAGAGCAGCTCTTGAAGCAGATTTGGGTGGGGGGAGGCTTTTCTTGTCTGAACTCTGTTAGGATGGGAAGCTCTTTGGGGGCAGGAGTGTGATCCTGCCAGTGTCCCACCCAGAGCACAATAGCGCTCCAGCAACAAAGCCAATACATTCAGATATTGCAACCAGCCACGAGGCAGCCAAGTTATATCAGCAGCGCTGCGCCTGGGACGTTACAAACACGATACAGACGGAACAAGCTATACTTGCTTTACGGTATATCACACACACACACACACACACACACACACACACACACACACCAAGCTGGTGTGTACTCGGCCTGGCTCAGCTGTATCTCAGCTGCCACTACCCAGGTTACCGTGGTTGCATGGCTAGTTTATACTCCTGCTAGCTCTAGCAGACCGAGCAGCTGTCCAGGAGCAGGGGAATCGTGCCCCTAGCTCGTTGTGTAGATGTAACCGCCCACCCACTAACGAGGCAGTGGGGTCCAGTGTCCAGGACAGGGACTCAGGAGACCTGGTTGCTATTCACAGACCTGCTGGGTGACCTTGGGCAAGTCATCTCCCTTCTCCAGGCCTCAGTTTCCCCAGCTGTAAAGCAGAGATGAGGATATTGACCTACTTTGCAAAGAGGGATGAAGAGGGATACCTCCACCTAGTTCTTCTCTACCTGGGGCCACCCAGTCTCTGGGCCCCCTCATCTGTAAAGGGGGATGACAGCAAGCCCTAGTGCGCCTGCCATCAGGAGATCTCAGAACGCTTTACAAAGGAAGTCAGATGCAGTATTGTTCTTAACAGCACTTCCCTGCTTCCCTGGGGGTTGGGAGGACAAATACACTGAAGACTGTGGGGCTCGGACTATGGGAGCAGAGCTAGGGGACAGCATCATCTGCCACTTCCTTCTTCAGCATCTCGACTGGAGCTCAGCTCTGCAGCGGGCTTAGACCCAGGCCTCCTAACGCCCTGCAGTTCAGACCGGGGTTTTGGTCCAGCTCATGGTGACCACAGCCTCAGAGTCTGACGCACCCTGCAAAGTTCAGCGTGGCGTTGGGATGCGGAGGTTGTTCGAGGGCCGGGCCGATCTCCAGAGCGGACCTGCGGCCGCAGGAAAGGGCTCTCCCCCTCTCTGCTCCCGGCGGGATACGCTGGGAGGAGTCTCCTTGTTCCGGTTCCTGCTGCAACCATTGGGTTATTGTCAGCATCTTGCCCAGAACAGGGGTGTGCCTGAGAATTAACCAAACCCTGCACTTTCTCCCCGTTACACTGCCTTTCCCAACCCAGACGATGCCCCATCAGCGCAGACACCAGCCAGTTGCCACTGCAGTGGGTGGGTGGGTTGTTGAGGGGAGCCAGTCCTGCCCCCCCCCCCCCAGCTCAATTATGTTTGTCTGGGGACAGAGGTGATTGGCTCCAATGAGAGCTCAAAGGCACAGCGAGCTCCAGCCCCAGTAACCTTCAGGGATTCGTTTAACCAGGTCCGTTTGCTGGGTAGTTCTTGGAATAACAAATTGTATCAAAAAAACCTCAAAACCACAAAAGGGAACTGGTGTGCTGCCTGCTCACAAAGGCTGCTTGTCTGGAGGCCCCCAGCACCCCCGATCTCCCTCAGTAAATTCAATTTAACAAGCAAACAGCACACTCAGCCCTGCTCTCACCCAGCCGCAGACCAAAGACTGGCCAGGGCTTCACATGATCCCTTGGGCTGGGAAACAGTGACTTGAGCCAGGGCATCCCTATTAGACAACGCACACACAGCTGCCGGGGCCGCTGCTGCTGGGTCAGCACCGTGTCTGGAACAGACTGAAGGATGGTGTTAAGTTCAGGAGCTGGCTGTACTTGTCCAGCAGCAGACTGCTGAGTGGAGAGGATGATCTATGTGGTAGTTATTTACAGCCTGTTGGTTTAAAATAAAATTATTGGGCCGGAGTCAATGGGGCTGCGCTGATCTACGCCAGCTGGCCCACTAGGTCAGACCCCTTGATTTACCTGCCATTACAGATTCTTGTTATGTTCACAGCATACACCCAGAGACGTTAGATCAAAACCAGCAAATACTCTTGCTGGAAGAGTGCAGCGTAACAATACGTCTAGTCTTAGACTCCACAACAATCACACCTGGTGACCAAAACCAGAGAGAGACAAAGCAGGCTGCTCCCCAGGCTGTCCACCTCAAACCTCCAGTTTTCACCAATTGCGTGTGAAAAGTAGCTCCTTCCACACTCCCCCACCCCTGCAGAATACTCTCCCCAGCCCCCACCACAAGAACCCCTCATGAGGTTAGGCAAGTGGGGATACACACAGAGCTACTGTTCCCTTCTCCCTCCATGCCTGTGGCTACACCATCCCTGTTCCCCTCCCCCCCACCACAGACACTAATTGAAAGCAAACCAGGATCATGGCGGGGGCTGTGGGCAGGCCCCCCTCCCCAGCTCTGCCAAGCGAGACTGCCCATCCTTACCATTGGCTGTGCAAAACAGGCCTCACGACACAGGCTTCCTCACTGTTCTGGTGCCAGCTAACGCTGCTACCTTTGCACACATTCCCGAGCACGGCCGTGCGCCAGTGCAAAGCATGGCCCTGCTGGCTTTGCTTCAGGGCCTTCTGGGGGTGTGTGAAGCCCCTTGTTGCACTAGTCACGGGGTCCCTGCATGGTTATTTATTCACACCATGGTAACCACCAGAGAGCCCAGTTAGGAATGGGGGGCCCTATTACACTAAGCCCACGGGCACCTATGGTTTAGGATCTGATCTTTGCAGTCCAGACAGTGACTATCTTCCCTGGGCGGGCGGCCAGGGCTGCTGCTGACTTCCTGGTGCACAGACCAGCCTGAGAAAGGCAAGGAGAACCAGCATGCCCTGGAGAAAGCACGCCCGGTGGAGTGAGAGGAGTAGCAAAGGGAATAGGACAGCAGTGCAATCGCCTGGCTAGCAGTCAGCACTGTACAGACAGCCTCCTGTGTTCTCCCTGCCCCTGCCCTGCCGAGAGCACCGTTACCCAGCCAAACCAAACAAGCATGGCGGCCAACTATCTTGCTGCTTAACCTGTTCAATGTTTTGGCACAGTCTGGCTGAATACACGGCCAGTGCGGAGCAGCCAACGGGCAGCCCAAGCTGCTCAGAACATTCCTGTGCCCAGCAGAGCACCAGGGGCATTTGCTCACTGCCCTCTAGGCAGCAGGGCAGAGGCACTGCTTGGAGCAGGTCCGTGCCCAGCCCAGCAGCAGCTGGCTTCCATCGCTCATGCAGGAAGGGGGTTATAGAACTCCCCCCCGCTCACTCAAGGAACCACGTTTTTAAAACATGGGCCCAGCGATGGGATGCCAGGAAACCTTAGAGGCAAGAAGAGCCTGTATGCTGTATTGGGATTGCACCACCAGTGCAAACCCCTTTGCTCTACCACAGCACAGGCGAAGCACCCGTGCAAATCGTGTCTGGATGTGGCATTCACACGGACGCAGCCGAACCCCCCCCCCAGTGCACACACGAGATTACAGCCCCCGTGCAGTGCTCACACATGAACATTGGTTATGGGACGGATCCTGCTGCCACAGATCACTGGGCGTGGGATCGGGCTCAATCAGAACTCCTCCGAGCTCAAGTAAAGGCACCAGGAGAGGGGAAGGGCCGGGATGCCGACAAAAGCTCATTCTTTGTTTCCTGGGCACACAATGGACTCTAACAAAATCTTGTCTTTTGAAATCTAAATACCTCCGAGTTGAGAAACACCTTCTTGTCTGCTGAGACTTGGAGCCAGGCCCGGCCCAAAAACAATGGCCTGTTCGGGCAGGAGGGGACATGGCTGGGGGGGGGGGGGGGGGAGCCCTAGATGCTCATGGATAAGAACTAAATACACACGGAGGTTCCCCACGTGGTCGCTAAGGCCAACGCGGTCAGACGGGGTAGCTACAGTTCAGCACGCAAGGCGCCAAGGAACCTACGTGAGATCCGCACTCATCTGGCCACATCCCAGCCCTGTGGAGGCATGCAAAGAACTGGCCTGCTTGCACAGGGTGCTGCTGTGGACCCGACAGCTCCCAGAGGGCAGTCAGCGGGAGCGGTGGGACATCGGGCGCTTCTGGGAGTTAGCCCATTTCTTTAGGGTGCTGTAGGCCCCCAGGTTTGGAAGCTTTGTTTCACAGGGCCTGGTCCCAGCTGCCCCCTGCGGTCAATGGGAAGCTTCCACTGACTTCAGATTAGCCCCCTTCTAGACACCAAGTCAGACATTTGGAAACTGGTTCCTAGCAGAATAAATGGGGACACGTCCCAGGCTGCTTGAGTATGTACCCAGGGTCATGGGCAGGTGGGGTTAGCCTGTCCAGTGGCCACAGCGTCACGGTTATTATTATATGAGCTAGCTCGGCTCTCCCTAGCTCAGGTACATCTCCCTGTGCCCCAGCCACGCCTCCCCATTGCAGCGTAGCCACACGGCCAAGAAATGCACCTACACCCAGAACCCACAACTCCCTGGGCATCACCACGCTCCTAAAGCGCTGAGCTGGCCTATCTGAGAAAATCCGACATGCGGACATGGCAGCAGGACGCAAGTAAAATGCAGCGGGACTCTGAAGCGGTGCTTCTGCAGTCTCTCTCCGTAAAACAAGCTGTTTGGCTGGTTTTAAATTGGAAATAAATTACTGAGTTATAAATGTATTTCAGAAAGCCCCTTTTCCATCCGGAGTGCAATTAGGGAATGATACAGGATTATGGCTACCCCGACTATCTCCTACCTAAACGAAGCCTTTTGCAACCGTCAGCCAAGACCAGCCATCCGTGTTTCAACTGGGGCTTTGCAAAAAGCCGTTGATCTTTCATTTTCAAACGCTTGAATAAAATGTATTACCCAAAGCTTCCAGAGAGCTGGAAGGTACAGAGGCTAAGTGAGCACGAAATGCCTGGAACTTAGCATTGCAGCAGAAAGTTTTCGGCTCTTACTACTTCAGCAGCTGTCTAAAATAGTCATTTTCTTCCAACTTTTTAAAATCCATTTTGTCCCTGTGCTAGTTACTGCTGGTTTCAGATTAGTGGGAGAAAGTCTGACGAGAAGTCTATTTCATTTGTCTGGAAAATGCCTGGATACTTAAAGGAAGAGATGGGGGCAGGGAGGGGGAAAAAGGTTTACAACAAATCAAGTCCTTTTAACTTTCTGGGACCTGAGCAGGGAAAGACACCATTGCTTCCCTCCTCTCCCAAGTGATGTTTGGATGGGGCCCTAGCTAGCTGAGCTGTAGCCTCACAGTGTTTGCTGTATCTGGGCTTGGGGCTGAAGATGATGGCTTTGTGGTCAAGGTGCTGGATTGACCCCGATGACGTCGGCTCAATGACCAGACCTTTGGCAAGTCACCACCTGTTCCTGAATTCCCTGCAATGCTTCCCTGCCTCACAGAGGCATTGGGGGGATAAACGGAGGATCGTGAGACTCCGGGCGCATCTCCAACCTCGAGCTGGGGGTTGGAAACCCAGCTCCAGGAGACATAGCCGTGCAAGCTTTCCCTGAGCTAGCGTGTAGCCTCAGTGGTGGGAGGAGCGAGCTGCCCCGAGCATGGGCCCCGTGTCTCAGACAGGGGTGTACCCCTCTGTGCCAGGGAATGTGCACATCTACCCAATTAAGATCAACACCATGCCCCTCAAATCCATGGAGAAGCTCTGCTCTCTAGGGAGCAGCTGCCACACAATGCCTGGAGTGATAGCGTAGCCAAGGCCAGCTCTTCGTTTGCAATGCCATCACACTGCCTCGGGAACGAGAGGGGTGTCAAAAGAAGCACTACGCTAAATGGCTGGGGTGCTCCCAGTGCTTCTGTCTGGTTGGGAGACACGGACAACGCATCACCGCCACGTTAGGAAACTTGACCAGTTCTGCAGGCACCGTCATTGCTCCCTCTGCAGGGTCAAATGGTAGGATGAGATTCCCAAAGTCAAAAGCGTTAATCACGGTCTGATGTCTGGCATTCAAAGTATGCTCATAGAAGCTCAGCTGTGTTGGTCTGGGCATCTCGTTCATAAGAGTCCTTGAGAACAGCTGAGGCCATATTTTATGGCCAGCTAAAGCCAGGCACCTTTTTCATAGTGGCCAGTATACACGATATAAAGACGCACTGAAGTCGGGCTTGAAAGCATTTCAGGCTAGCCCCAGCAGCCACCAGAGCAAGGTGGCGGCAGATTTGTCACGTCGCCGTTAACCGCTTTGAAACGAGGCATAACGCCACCGAATGTGAAAAACGTGAAGAGCGCAAGGCAAGGATGTAGCAGCCCGCAATGGTCACGGACAATCCTGTCTGACCCGCATGGGACTGTCTGGAGTTCTTGCACTGGTCTGACCTTGCATATACATGGTCACCTATAGTCAACACTGACGTCAGAAGCCATTGTTTTTCACGCAAGCTAGCATGGGAATGTCTCCCTCAGCCGGGAATTCCACCCCCTGTCTGAAGTGTAGATGGACCCTCAGACGATGGTGGCAGGGGCCAGGTAAGTATTTTGATAGTCAGATCTTCTCCAGGGGTTTGGGGGCTGAAGTCAGGCAGGGCCCTCGAGCCAGCCTTTGACACAGGCTCATCGACAAGGGGATCACAGAGACGAAAGCCACGGCTGTGCCAGGGCAGAGTTCCTCACTGCTCTTCAGCTCCCGGCCAAGGGAGGGGAGAAACAGAAGAGCAGCTCTGAAATGTTGGCTGGAGTGTGTGATGGCAGGACTCAGAGCGGGGCAGGCACCTTCCCCAGGAGGCTATTGGGACCACAGCACATGGCAGAGGTGTTAGAAAGAAGCATCTTATTTCTGCTTCTTCACCCCCTACAATAATATCCTCACCCCCCTCACACACACACCACAGCACTTCCTGCTATCTCGTCCCTCCCATTCCCGGCACTGCCCACTGGCCCCCACTCACCTTGGCACTGCCCCCCACCATCCTCCCAGCATAGTAAGTGCCTGCAGCCCTCCCCACTTTTGGCTCTGCCAGTGCCCTGACAAGCAGCGTCACATGGAGGATGAACACCCTTGGATGCATCGAGCAGGTTCAACCCGATGCTCTGCAGTGAGTGGTTCATGCCAATGAAAGGCCCCCCCAGACTGCCTGCCTGGGGGAATGAGCCGGCACTGAATGGGCACTAAGAAAGCAAAGGGGGCTCTGGTCTCAAGGCAGACACTTGGGGTATGTCTACACTGCACCTGGAGCCTGGTCTCCGACTCCGGTTTGAGCCCCAGTCCCCCTTCTGTCCATGCACAAATCAGTCTGACTCAGGTCAGCAAGCTCTCAAGACCTGGGTCCTAGGACGCTTCTTGGGAAGTGGGTCCCACTCCAGAGCCTGAGTCCCTCTACAACTCGGGTTCAAACCCGGTCAGTGTGGATGCAACTCAAGCTGCAGACCCGAGCCGGAAAGTCTGCATAGTGCAGCATGGGCGGGTTAGCATGGCTGAGAGACCCGAGTCCAGCAATTGTAAACTCGGGTTCACAAGTCAGTGTAGAAATACCCTAATGGAGCAGCACAACTCACTGGGAAACAAACAGGTCTGGATACACGCACACATACCGACACGGTTCACTCCTCTCTCTACTTGTGCCCTAGTGCCTCGCACATCAGCTACACCACAGGCCCGTCAGGAGCAGCCGCGACAGTGTTCCTGGACTTCCTGGTTTTTGCCAATTTTCTCCACGTTCCTTTAAACCCAGTTTCAGTCCCTTTTGCTTTGCAATGAATGGGACCTCCAAGGTAAAAACAAATCTTGTGCGGCTAGTGGAAGAGCAGCTGCTGGCCTGACCTCCGAGCGGGATCTATGCAGGCGCAGCCGAGAGCACCACATGCGCATCCCCACCTCAGAATGAAAGATGTTCTCTTGACACGTCTTAAACCCTGTAATCCTCCTCTGAGTCATCACCACTTTCCAACAGGCCCGGAGGAGATAGGCCCGGTGTACGGGAAAGATTTATGTGAGAGAGAGACTCTCTCTTTGGGAACCCCTGGTAAACGTAAGGTAGGGAGTAATTCTGCCTGGCAGGGGAATTAATTGGCTGGGACCTACAGAGCCTTTTCAGTGTTTAACTTCCAGAGGCTCGTTCCCGTGTTCTTCATTCCGTTCTGACTCCCACTGACTTCCAGCTCAAGATCTGGCTCTCGGGTTTTGGCCACCTGAGCGGAGGCAGGGTCTCCCAAACGTAATCAAGTGGAATTGAATTATAAGAGGCAAAAATACCAGGCACAGCCTAAAGCTGCCAATTTAGATACTTCACTTCTGTCTGCTCATAGGCTGGGACAGGGAGGAAAGGCTTAAGAGAGGAATTAAAAGCTTCCCGGCTGGACTGCTCCCCAGTTGAGCAGAGCTTTGATTCGCACTTTCAGAGAGGCCTACCTCCTCACTGGGCCTGGCTTCTCAAGTGACCCAGCGGATTTGAGCAAGCAGAGTGCACTGGTGGGAGGGGCGAAGTAGTTGAAAGGAGAAAAGCTGAATGGAATGGAAAGGTGGAGTCACCCCCACAAGCCACGTTATGAACCTTAACGTGCAACCAGGATGCAAATGTGGACTGGCTTTTTTTTGCAAATGTTGAAAATGGTCACAGCCTGTTTCTATGGAAATCGATCCATCACCACCTCCTGGCAAAGCCTGCACCTCCTTCTCCCTCCATCCTGTTTTCCGCCAGTCTGTTGGCAAGATGGGTTTACAAGGCTGGGATCTCTTTCAGTTACTCGGTACACTGTGCACAGTGGGGCGTGAGGCCTCTGCAGTCAATTTTCCACACACGCATACACCTAGTAAAATTATTTATGGGAGCGTAAGATGCTTTGAGAAGGAAAGGCCCATCCTCATGACTCCTGTAAGAACTCGTAAGCAGAAACTGGCATCTCTAACTGCAGAGTTGGGGGGTGGGGAGGAGTTCCTTTCTGCCCGCAGAGAACAACTCGGCGTGGTCAGAGGTGGATCAGAGGCAGGATAAAGGGGTTTGGAACGGTGGGGACAGACCCCTCGGCTCGCTGCTGATGCGATAGGACATGGGTAACATGCTCCCAGAGGCCATCCCAGCTTTAGCTGCTACAGCTGTGGGAAGCCAGCAAACTGCAGAAGAAGCAGGATGGATCCAGAGGGACATGAAAGCTGCAGAACCCAGGCGAACATCCAGCAAGGAGCTGAGCTAATGATATTCCACTGGTCAAGTCACCCGACTGGCTCATCGTCCCTAGTCCTGTAACTCAGTTTCTCACTCCCTTCACTTTCTTCCTGCACCCGCTCTCTGGGCCCGATCCTCAGCCGGGGCTGAGTGCCCTCTAAGAGACTGTCCCGTCTCGATACCTCACGGGCAGGTGTGCAGATACTGCAGCGGAGGCCATAAATTAGTGACGCTCTTCCCGTGAAGGGAAGGACTCTTAACCCCACTTGACAGATGGGGACCCGGGAGCTCAAGTGACAGAGTGTAGCCACCGAGCTTACGTTAAGATGCAAGGCCCTACGGCCTGCGTAGGAGTAAGTTACTTCACAGAGTGAACATAGGTAAGTCAAGTAACAGTGACCTGAAGTCACAAGCTGGCCTAAGACTTGGTTTTGCAATAAATCACAAGGGCTGAAATTAAGAATAAAACTGCTGACAGGTAACTGCTCAAGAAGACAGTTTGTACCAGTTTAGAGTATTTCTGGAGGAAAACAGCAGCAGACGCCTAACCACGGGTAGCTATGGAGACTAATTGACTTATATGCTAATAAGATTAAACTAGTTAATATACTAACCTATAGGATAAGGACACCCCAATATTATGAGGGTGAGGTAGCTAAGATACAGTAAAGGAGGGAGGAGTCATTCATGTATGTGTGTGATGGACATCAAGGCCTACAAAACTTTCAGCCTTGAGTCAAGCCATTGAGTTCTCCACTGGCATGGAGTAGGATCTGTGAATCGAATCCTCCCCAGGGATAGAGTGAGTATACACATGGAATGGTGCGGGCCATTATTACAAGACTGTCTTACTTCCCCCTACTGGTTTAGATTATTTTACTTCTAGGACTAGCCGTAGTAATACTCAAAATTTTGTAATTATAAAAGGTCTTCCTGGAGCATGAGCGTTGTCATCACTGCTCTGCTCATTGGGGCTCCCAACTGAAGAGTGATCCTGAGAATCCTGGGCCTGATCTTGGGACAAGGACCTACCAAATTTCAGAGTGTTAATTGGGAATTCTTGAGAAATAATAGAATTGATACACAATCCATCAGCCAACAGGAGTGAACCCTGATCTTCTGGGTACCAGTCATAGGCCTTATCACAAAGCCTTTGCCCAAGGTTAGGCCAGCAGGTGCAGAGGGTGCTCCGCACCTCCAGGATCAGGCATTATTACCAAATTCACATCTGCCTCCTGTTCTTTTTCTTCAGCAACTCGGCTAGAAACAGGAGGGTTGTGAAATTGGATCTGAAGGGGCTGGAAAGGTGGGTAGGATGTTGGATAGGGAAGGTAAGCCCCCGATCCTCAGAGGTATTTCGGTACTGCGTGTTTCCATTACTTGACAACCATGACAGGGTGTGAAGGGCTGTTGTACAAGGAGTGTCTAGAGTAGCTACAACTGGCTGTAACACAACATTGCCCTTGCCTCATACAATCTTGCACCGTAACCACAAAACTTCATAACATGTGCTGCTAGGCAGCAACACAACGCAACACAGTACAGAAAACAGTGCTTGAAACTGCACAATGACCCCTCTCAATATTAACTTCATCAGATCCAAAGGAGCAATGCAACAATATGTGGCACCAAACTCTCATTGTGTACCAGGCTGCACTAAAATAATGCAGTACAGCACAACGACCACTACACCACAATGACCATTACACCACATGCATTGTTATGTGTCAACAACATACAAAGCAATACCAACAGTACTATACACCCAGTATCAAGGTACACCACCCCAATGGTGTTATTTTGTAAAATGGTGCATGAAGGAAACGCAACACAGCAGACATCACTCAGTGCTTCCCTGCCCTAACACATGGCAACAGAACAGTGAGCTGCATGCACAGAACTTTGCAAAAAAGTGAGTCAGTGCAACAAGACAGTTGCAAAAATAGTGCAACGCAGCACAATACTGACAAGACGGCATGGAGGGTTGCACGGTACCACCCGCAATTGCAGCCATCGGCATTCACAAGGCTGTGGTGCACAAGCGGATACCTCATATTAGAGATGTCATCATATTTGTTTGTAGGTCATCAGTGTCATGGTGCCATCCTTATACACGACGGTATCACCACAAGGCAGCGTGAGGCGCACGGCTGGCTCTCTGGACATTGGCTCCACCCAGGGGCATTATTTCAGAAAAATTCAGGGGGGAGGGGAGCAAAGTTGCATCAGCATATAGAACATTATCTGATTATAGCACATCCTGCAAAGTTGCGGGGGGAGAAAAGAGCATTTAGACCTATAAAAAGTTTGGAAGAGCAAACCATGGTCAAGGGGGGCAGCTGCATAGCAAACACCAACCCAGACTAGCACGGCTCTTGGTTAGCAGACCTCTCTCATGTCCCGCAGTCAACATTATTTCCTGGTCTCTCTCCAGTTCACAGCCTAGCAGCCAGTTCCACGATGGAGGACTCCGACCATGGACACGAATCGTGCAGATGTTGCTTTGCTCTTAAGGTCGCTGCCAGGCAGTGGGAGGAGTGCATCACTTCTCCTGCCTCTGCCAGGCTAAGCGGTCAATTTTCTGGTTTGAATTAAGAGAACGGCAGCAAAAAAAAAAGGAGGGGGGTGCGGGAGGAGGACCTTTATGAAACTCATAAAAGAGTGGCTGGGCTGCAGCCAAGAACAGCACTAGTTGCTCTTTAAAAATCAACACGTTAAATAAAGTTCTTTTTGTGTCCTAAAGAGACGCGATCTCTTTTGGAACCCAAACACAGGCCCTTTAATGAGGAGCAACAACATACAAACCTCCCACTATATAAATAAAGCTTTGTATCTATAATTCAGGTTGAATCTGGAGTCAACCACTTTGCTTTGTTTCCGAACGGTAGAGCAGCCACCATTTGGACAGAACAAGAAGAGCAATCCTCCGCGTTCTGCTCAGTAAATCAATTGATTTAAAGCATAAGAGCAGATTCTATTTTTTTAACCCGTACCGGAGGTGCAGATGCACCAACCTGCCTGCCAACCAGCGATGAAAAGTCTCTGGGTTTCTGGGATTTCATTATGCCCCCGTGTTGCTATCACGTAACGAAATGAACGTGCGGAACTAAAACACTGTGGGGAAGATTGAATTTTTGAGGTCTGGCTTGCACAGCAGCTCAGCAGTTTTTACCCAGAATAAATCCCTGGCACATTTGCTGGGGTTAGGGGACGTGGAGTTTGAGGTCTAGGGTGCAGACACAAGAAGTCAAACAGGAAGCGCTGCCAGGTGTTCGTATGTGTCTGAGTAACCCAGCCAGGCAAATTGTTACGGATAGCCAGGGTTGATGGAAGGAAGAAGGGTGGACAATTGTACCAGGGCCCCAAGTTCCAGAGCACCCCCCCGCCCTCCAAATATCTGTAACTGGGGTGAAATGGTAGAGGGTGGGGTCCCAGAAAACACGAAGTACAGGGCCCCAAATTTCTCTTGACTGGAGGAGGGTCTTCCTGGGAATAATTTTGCCAAGTGTTGAGCCTCCTGGAAGCCCTGGAGAGCTGTGGGTTGTTGAACATCTCACAGGATCAGACCTTTAGAGCGAGTCAAAGGGATGGTGGGTATTAATTTCCCTGTCACCCATCTACACACCCTGCCTTTAGCGTGTCTGCTAGGAAGGGCCTCTTACCAGAGATCTGAAAACATCCCCCATGCTATGGGCCAAATGCAGCATCGATGAGCACAGCGACGTAGGCAGCACGTTAGCTGGAGACAAGGTTAAAGGCCAATGTATTGTAATCTGCACCTGCTGGCAGTCAGTGGGTGAACATCTTACATGGCTAAGGCAGGGCAGGGATAGAAGATTGCAAAATGAAGTAGTCCTATTCGCCGATTTCACCTTACCCATCGCTGCTGCTTTGCGCCCCCCCCCCCCCCCGACTCGTTTTCTGATCCACTCCTAGGAAGGCAGGAATTGCCAGCCTGGATCAGAGCCGCAATCCAGTGTCTGATCTCAGCCAGCATCAGCTGCTTCAGAGGAAGGTGTAAAAGGCGGCAGTTTCAGGACAGCCGGCCCCAGGGACTATGTTCACCTAACAAGGAACTTACATTTGGCCCAAATACTTGAATGCAATGTGAACCCACACTACCATGAGGATGGACTTTGGCCCTAGATGTTCATGATGGGTGATAGGGAGCTGCGTATGGGCAAGTTTCCCCTTCTTCCCGAAAATTTGCAGATAAAAGCAGATGTAGAGCATCCACGATACCAGCCACTATAGGCAGGGCACAGAAGAGTCACTCCAGCCAGCCTCTGCTGGTCAGTCACACTGCTCTGTGGTGTGAATCAATTTTAATTGTTGTTTTTTTAAATCATTAATTCAGATGAGCCCTTGGATACAGCACAGATCACCTGAATACGTCAGCTCCTCTTTCAAGCCAGTTTTCACTTTCCAATGAGTTGGGCCATTTCCAGCCCAAAACAAACTAACTTGGTATTTATTACATCTCTTCTCAGCTTTGCTGGATGCTACAACCTGCTGAGCAGTTGGCAATAGACAACTAGCTGCGATCTGTATCACGGCCGCGCCTTTGAAATACCCTCGCCGGTATTTCACGGACGTTTCCCTCCAGTCGTTCTGCAGCCTGCAAAGATTGCAACTGAGGAGCTCTTAAGAATCCTGCACTCAGCTGCTAACAAACAAGGCCACACATCCCATTCCTAAATGGCACAGAAAGTTGGCCCCCAGGATCACAAAAGCAAGCTTGGAAGCGCTGAGTCTGGACTGATCATTTGGGATAGTTTCAGAACAGCTGTAAATATCGAGATTAAATCATCATAAAATGTGCAAAAACTGGCACAGATATTGCTCCTAATTTCGGAGGTCAGCAGAATTGAGCATTCAGGTTTCTAGCAGCCCCTGGGTTGAGTCAACATTTTCCATACCCAAGTTGCAAAGGGGGGAGAAGCGACCACTGGAATTCACCACGTTACTTTCTCTGCATAAGGAGAAACCAGCAAAATTCCAGCCTCCTGCCATGTAATGCAATTGGTGACAAGATGCTGCTTAAATACAAAAATCAGTGCTGGTTGATATAAACAAGTCTGACAGAAAAAAAAGAAATGCAGATGTTTGGCTGGTAGTCAGCCACTAGAGGGACCCAAGCTAGCATCCTCTTGGACGGGAGAGTCGAGCAAAAAACAAGTGGCACTCCAGGAACACCTACTTTTCACTTCCCAGCAATATTTAATGGGATCATCTTCTTTCTTTGATTGCTCACAGCTTAATTATTAGCATCTGAGCTGCTCTGATGATCTGTTGGTGGGCTGGGAAAAGGAAGATTTTCTATTTGTTTTGCTGTTTCCAAGCACATCAGGGTCATGCAAGTTAAGATCTGACTGCAAGATTTCGAGTTATGGCAAAGATGATTCCAGGGGCTGCTTTATGGTTGGCATGGCAGCACTTCCTGGAGAAATGATGGGCTTACATGGGACGGAATTGGTTCCTGGCCTTATGCTGGCTGTTTGCACAGAGATGCATTTCACCCACTGTGCATTTTTCCCCTTTCCTTGTTCTAAGAATCTAAATGGACTTGGCACAGATGTAAGTGACAGCCCATGGGGCAGGGACATGGAGAAGCAAGGGCCATTACACAGCCGGAATATAGAATTTCTACAGATTCTAGTTTGGCTCTGTTGTTGCTACAACGCCCTTTATCCAGTAATCCTTCTGCAAACGATAGGCCAAATTTTGCCCGTAGTGACATCTCTATCACTGAAGGTATGAGTCGTCAAGCCCGCCCCTCTCCCCCACAGAAATCCTCTTGCCCATTACTGAAATGCAGCCACCTCCAGGGTATTACAGAGTAGCTGTGGGTTAGGACAGAAGCACAAGGAATCTTGTATCCCATTACAACTGCAGTGGGGATTTTGGCTGGGGAAATGAGCCTTGATAGTCTCTTGGGAAGCAGTGCCCTGAGTTCTCCTAATCGCCACGGGTGGTCAGGACCCTGGATTTACTCTTCCTCCATTAGACTGAGCCGGCAGGAATGCAGCGCTCCCCAGTACCAGCCTGGCTCATTGGTGCAATACTAAATCAAAATGAAATACAGCACCAGGGTTTCCCCAGCATCTCCTATCCAAGTCCTGACCAGGGACAACCCTGCTTAATTTATGGGAGCTGATGCGCTCCCAGCAGGGCAGTCATAAGGCTATTAACACAGCTGCTAAAGGAACATCCCAGCCTGGACTTCCTCCTATGTACTAAAGAGAATTTGGACTCTACTACTCCATCCATGCCACGTTGGGGCCTGATCTAACTCTCACCAGGGTCAGTGGGAGTTTTCGCGTTGACTTTAGTGGGATTTGGATGGGGCCCCAGTGAGCATCTTCCAACAGCTGAGAAGACGGTTTTACTAGCAGCACAGAGGAGCGCTGCGGAACAGCGAGACAGGTTACGTCATGCTGCATTCAGAGCCTTGCAGACACTGCAAACACAGGGCTGTGTCCTGCTCCTGTTGAGGTCAGAAGTAAAACTACGGACACCAGAAGCAGCCAGGGACTCACTGGCATGGTAAGGCATTTATTGGTCTTGAGTTTGGGGAGACTCAGCGTAATCTGCCAATTCCTCCAAGCTCCCAAAGCTTGCTCACCGCAAAGGAAGTACCCCGCCCACCACCACGGGGGCTACGGGAGGGAGTGTGACGTGATCAGAAAGGTACGTGGTAAGCACCCATGTCCTCAGAAGTCAAGTTCATATAAAAATAGGAAAGAGAAGACCATTAAACTTGTAATCCATATGCTGTTTGGTGGGTGCGTGGGTGGGGAGGGGGGATGGGGAGGACTCACACCATGGAATAGTCTCTGGCTGCCAGAACATGGGACGGGGGGCAGGGAAGGGAGGATGGCAGCTGCCCCAGGACAGAGATGTAACTAATGAAATCAAGGGTGTTGGAAAGGAATCCTATAGCTCGCTTCCTCAACAGGGAAAGACACGATGGCCCACAGTCCCCACGTCATGGGCCACGTGGAGTCTTGACATTCCTGTGCCATCCCCAAAAGTACAGTTACTATTGTGTGTTCTAGGATCACCTGGTGCCCAAACCAAGATCAAGGCCCTGTTTGCTTGGTACTGTGCAAACACAGTAAGAGACATTCCCTGCCACCTGCAGCTTATGATTTATGTGGACAAAACAGCGCGTGAATTGACACGTGCTCAGCAACAGAGCCAGCTCACCTGCCTCCCAGGCCAGCTCCCTCGCCACTGGGCAACACAGGCACCGCTGTAGTGACGCTGAAGACAGCCCCACAGAGATGGTGTTTAACTATCTCTTGGCACTCTCTTTCTGCTCCTCTCCAAGACAACCAGAGCAGTGAGTGCGTAAAGCAGCATGCAAAGAGAGTCCAGGGAGATCCTGAAGGCCACTCTCAGACTGGAATTTGTATACTTTGAAGTTTTTTTATTTGTCTGTTTTCATGGGAAAGCGAGGTCAGAATCCGAGGGCCTGGCATTTTGCTCTGAGAACCCGGAGGTCTATGGCCAGCTTGGTGTCTCCCAGGAGTTGTAGGTTTGTTGGCCAGTCATTGAAAAAGCTCCATCAGCTGCCCATGCGAGTTTTCACTCGAGGCAGAAGTCCCAGCGGAACCCAGCTTGATTAAGAGCCGAACTGGCTGGCGCAAGTACAACTCCCACTGACTGTGGCTTCAGAACTGGGCCGTTGCTAGAGGTCTATGGGACTGTAACAACCTGTGAAGCCATTGAAGGGTTCTCCAGAGATGCAAATCCCTGAATCTTAGATGAGAAATTTCCTGCCTTTTAAGTGTCATCACATGCAATTCCATAAGACTCCCGTCTTTGTTAAAGCCATTCACTCTTTTGGAAATCCCTTGTGATTGTCAGTATGAAGGAACCTGAGAAGATGCTCCAGGAACTTGCCTTACCAGGCTTCTACTTTCTTTGGAAGAATCTAAGGTAGTTAGATCTGGTATTAGGGCAGTACTAGATTACCAGCCACAAATCCCCCTCCCTCCACCATCCTATTTCATATATTGTCGCTAATACGCTGTCTGCCCAACAGCATTCTTGGTGCATTCCTGCAGTAAGTACCACGGATTTGCTGTGCTTTATGAAAAATGAAAAGAATGTTTTAAATGAAATTAATTCTTATGAACCCGACATTTCATAAAAAGCACTACCGTGGTATGGTCTGGCATAGGGCGGCTGCTATGCTCTGTGTTAGACTTGCACGAGGGGACGGGAAAACAAAGGCTGTGGCATAAGATGAGCTGGACAATGAACATTTTATAACCGCTTGCAGGGTCTCAAAGGGTTTTATCCTAGCACTTAATTTATGCTCAGCAATAACACGGAAGGTGATCTTTAAAGAGCAAATAAGAGAACTCCTTGTGGAGAAAGCACTCAGGGGAGGGCCAAACAACAATGTCTAGTAAGAACAAAAGGAGCTGGGTTGGCCACGCGGAGGTTGAGGGCTCTAATTCCTGGAGGAAGGCCGTGCCACGTGAACTTGCAGTTTCCCAGCCAGTTGGCTCAGGAGCTCCTTTGGCCTGAACGTGGGCAGGTTTTGTGAAGCCGGGTGGGAAGGAATGAAGAGATTACGGAACCAGGCAGCGAGATCGTGGAGCTAATGCTGCCACTTTCCCTTCCCTCCACCCCACTCCTCATCTCCAGTTCAAGAGACATTAAAGAAAGAAATCTGCCTTTCACCACAGAGCAGGAGGAGCTGATGCAAAACTGACCGGTTCCCTCTTTTATCTTCACTTTAAAAAGCAACTAAATTAAAAAAAAAAAAAAAAAAAAACCAAACCCTCCAGCAACTTTCTGCTGTCCAGTCTTCTTCTGCTCTGGTGAAAGCTCTAATATTTTAGGACAAAATGGCTCATGCTTCATGGCTAGAACGGAGGAAATAATTCACAGCCCTGTTTATGGGGTGGATTTCATTCATATTTGTGTGTTCAGGAATTGTCAACAAATCAGTGGCCAGGATCTTCAAAGTTGTTATTCAAAACTGTTCAGGAACTTTCCCATGAAGACCCGTTGGTCTTCAGAACCTTCATGCTTTGTATGTTTGCAGCTGGACAGTCACAATAGGTTGGGTTGGTTACGCAAGTCTGGTCTTCGGAGCAGAACAGTCTCTTACTCTGTGCCTGTAAAGTGTCTAGAACAATGGGGCGCTGATCACAGTAGGGGCCCAGAAATGCTACAACAACAGTGTTAACAACCCTTGCGATATTGTGTGTTCTTCTTAATCTCCCAGCCCCTTGAATCAAGAAGTTGCCCAAATAGCTTAACTTTGGTTACAAACAACAAAGAAGTTTCTAAGCCCTCATGGTTGCAGAGAAGAAACTGAAACTGGGATCTGACTGCACCGGAAGGCTCAGGAACTGGACAGCAAACTCAAAACTTAGTAATTAAAGAAAAATATCATGATCTTTGGGACCCTGACTCATGAGCTTTGAATGCTGGGGGGTGGCAATACCAATAAAAAAAAATGAAATGTAGCGTTGTCCTTTTCCTCTGAATGGATAATTTACGTCGCTCCCCAAGAGCACGGATTTCACAGTGGAATGTGCCTTCAAAATTCTCGTTATACATTTTTTTTGTGCTAAAAATGGGCTTTTCTGGGAAAAATTCACTCCTGCGTCCCTGGCTGGCAAGGTGCCGGTGCACTGTGTCCCACCTAAGTTCTCAAATAGGACGCAGGTGGGGTGTGAGTTGTGCCTGGTGCTGGCTCTCTGCACCGTGTGTGGGGGGAGTTTTGCTCTGGGTATATCGGTGCTGTTAACGCCCAATGGCTCGAATGTTTGCAGGAGACAGACACAAAAGTGTTGCAAACACATCAGAATTTAAATCTGCTTTTGAATTCCAAGGAATTTTTGCAGAATTTCTCCCCCGAATTGTTTGCTCAGCTGTTAGCCCTTGCATTAGTGGTATCTTGTCCCCAAAGGGGTTATCGCTTGAGCCCAGAACTAGAACATTCCCATTACAGCCATGCAAACGTCCTCGGTTTCCCTTTGCAAAGGGGGTTGCAAGCTCCGATGCACGTTGGATTCACACACTCTGCCCCCTTCTGGAGTTTTATTCTGAGTTTGGGGATGGAACAAAGCCAACATCTCAAATCAAAAGCAGTCAGAGCTGCCAAGTTTCACAGCAAAACCACAGGATTTCGATAGGAAGCCATAAAATCTGTCCCAGGCTTGATCAACCTCAGGTAACTTTTTAAAAACAAAACTGGGCTGAGCTTTCGCACTTGTACCAAAACCTGAAAGCAGGTGCATTTGCCCTCGGCTTTAAATATCATTGCAACTATTTTACAGAGAACGGAGTCACAGGCGCTCCGGGAAGGTCCTGATCCATGTTACATTATGACACCTCCAGTGCTCCTTTAAATGGAATCTGGACAAAAAGCTAAACATCTGTGATGACGACACCACAGCCTCTCTCCTAAAATGACCCTAGCAGACTTTACAGACCTCAGCTATTCACAGGGGTCACCCTTCCTCACCACTGAAGTGCAGCCACTTCTGGAGTGAAACACAAACTGTTCAAAGGCACACAGGAACACTACACGGCAGTTTAAAACAGGAAGCAGAGAAGCATACATTCTCCAAGTGAAAAGTGCAGGAATTACAGTAGGCAGAATACAACTAATGCACCTCAGAAGAAAGACTGTATTTCTGTGCACTCCCACTGGCATATTGTCTGCGGATAAAGACAGAGGTTAGATCTCCGCTCAACAGCCAGCAACATCATCTCATTCATCTGGATGAAGTTCTGTGTAAGACCCTCTTCTTTAGACCCCTCTCAACTTGGAAAGGAGCAATGAAATAAAACCCTTTGGAAGAACAATAGAGAAAGTTCACAGCTGTTTCCAGTGTGATCCGCAAGGAAAAAGGATAGAGCATAGGTAGAGCTGGGCTTTCTAGGTCAATCAGCCTTTGAGTAGACGGGCAGAACTCTGTAGGTTTTAAGAGATTCCGGAGGCCAAATTTTGCTGTCAGTTACATAGTGTTTACACTGGTATAACTCCAGTGAAGCCAACAGGAGCTGGGTGTGCTCTGCACCGATGAATACTTTTTACATGCTTCCCACCCATGTTTGAAAACGTTGGCCTTTGCTTCTGTGCGTCTCCATTGTACAGAGCATGGTGCTGGCGGGGTGGAAAACGGGGATAGACGCTAACCTTCCTCCCCTCCCACAGATGCCAGGAAGATCGCTTAGCGAAGGCTTGTACATAGGGTTGCCAGTGTTGGTTGGACGTATTCCTGGAGATTCATCAAATGACATACCCTTTATATAGATCATTCATCTTTAATTCCTGGAGACTCCAGGACAATCCTGGAGGGTTGGCAACCCTACTCACACAGCACTTTGTAAAGTGCTACATGTTATTAAACACTTGAGCTGGAAGATGCATGGATGCCAAAGCAACCACGGGCTTCTTGCCACATTCTTACCACAAGGGAGAGAGCCATCCAGACACGGATCTTTTAAGCTAAGGGAGATGGTTTCTAGGTGGGCTGAAGAGTGAGAGACATTCAAAGGAAGCACCTAGAGCTAAGGTTTCAGTATAGGGAGAATACTCTTGCTGTCGAGAAAGCTTTGAGTTTAGTTTTCTTCCCTGTGATTTACTGCTTTATTGACCTCAGAATCATAGAATATCAGGGTTGGAAGAGACCTCAGGAGGTCATCTAGTCCAACCCCCTGCTCAAAGCAGGACCAACCCCAACTAAATCATCCTCAGGGGCTGGAAGCCACTAGGGATTTCCTTGAGTTAAGTGGTTTGACAATACAAGGCACCCCAATCCAACCCATTGGCTTCCTCTCTCTTACTGCACTTCTCGGACTGCCGTGGCAGTCCTACGAGGTGCTCAGGTACTAGGCTGATGAGGGCCATATAAGTACTTGGTTAAAAAAAGAATCTGACCTTCCCCTATATCTTTGCTCTTGCTTCCGCCTATTCCTCTTCACATTCATAGGATCATAGAATATCAGGGTTGGAAGGGACCTCAGGAGGTCATCTAGTCCAACCCCCTCCTCAAAGCAGGACCAATCCCCAACTAAATCATCCCAGCCAGGGCTTTGTCAAGTCGGGCCTTAAAAACCTCTAAGGAAGGAGATTCCACCACCTCCCTAGGTAACCCATTCCAGTGCTTCACCACCCTCCCAGTGAAAAGGTTTTTCCTAATATCCAAGCTAGACCTCCCCCACTGCAACTTGAGACCATTGCTCCTTGTTCTGGTCATCTGCCACCACTGAGAACAGTCGAGCTCCATCCTCTTTGGAACCCCCCTTCCGGTAATTGAAGGCTGCTATCAAATCCCCCCTCACTCTTCTCTTCCTTCCCTTCTTCACTCTTCCTCCTGGTCTCACCTCACTGCTCCCTTTCTCCCCTTTGTGCCTTTATCAAGCTGCTGGATCTGTCCTGAATGCTCCCCCTTTCCTCTCCAAGGGCCTCACTGCTCCCCGCCTCCCCCAGCATTTCTCATCAATAACTCCAGAGGAGGGAGCCGAAGAATTGTTCTGGATCTTGTACTCAGCAGCTGGGCACACTCTGGGGCAGGGAGCAGGTCGGTCTGCCTCGCTGTTTGTGAGGCTGTGTGTTGATTTGTGGTGCTATGGACAATGAACGATACAAGGGATTGTGTAGGTAGGAGCAGAGGACAACCTGTGGTGGACAGTCAACGTCCACTGAGCAGCGTGGAAGCACGGATCTGAATCCTGTTGTCTTGTGTTTTGAAAAGGAGGAACCTAAAAGGGAGGATGAAGCCTCCTTGATGGTAACAATTATCAAGAGAACAAGATGCTGAGCAGAGTGAGATGTGCAGACGCAAGGAGAACTCATTCTTTGACGCTTGCCAGGGGGATTTGAAAATGAAGCTGCAAAGACACTGGGGAACATTTTCAAATGCACCTAAGTCACTTAGGAGATAGCATCCCATTGACTTTCAAGGAAATTAGGTTCCTAAGTCTCTTAAGCGCTTTTGAAATTTTTACTCCCTCTCTCTCTAGGTTCTTACACTGGCCCTGTCACCACTGTGCCTCCCATCGAGTCGAGGTAATTCTTGCCAGTTTTTGAAGCCTTCTTTTGGTCCCTCAGTTCTCAACCTGAGGTTCAAGGCCACCCTGTCTTCCCTGTATTGCTAAATGGGGCTAGGAGGCAGCTAGATTCTGGCTAGATGGGAAGAGATTCACCACGGAAGCAGTCTCAGTATGGAAAAGATTCAGAACCTCACTGAAGATCTGCTCAGGGGCTGGAAATCACTAGCAGGCAACTTTGAGCTGTGATGTGGAAGCTGAAGATGAATGAAGACCTGTCAGAAGTGTGCAAGCAGATTCCCCAGAGGTTTGTTCTTGGGAATTTGCTTTATTGAGAAGGTTATTGATGCACAGATGACATTTTTGACCTTCCATCCACAAGAGATGTGTAGAAATATGGAGAGTTACCAAACTGGAATGCACCAATGGTCCATCTGAACTAGCATCTATTCTCTGCTTCTGCTCTAGACCAGATGTTTGACTGGTACACTGAAATCCAGTGCAATACAGTGCAAATCCAGTGAAATACTGTACAAATAAGTGATGGCCACATAAACACCACCCTATACCGGAAACCTACTGACCACTATACTTACCTACAGGCCTTCAGCTTCCATCCAGTACACATCACACAATCCATTGTCTACAGTCAGGCCCTAAGATACAACCGAATTTGCTCCAATACGTCAGATAGAGACAAACACCTACAAGATCTTTATCAAGCATTCTTAAAACTAGAATACCCACCTGGGGAAGTGAGGAAACCGATTGACAGAGCGAGACGGGTACCCAGAAGTCACCTGCTATAGGACAGGCCCAACAAGGAAAATAACAGAACACCACTGGCCATCACATGCAGCCCCCAGCTAAAACCTATCCAGCACATCAACGATCTACAATCTATCCTGGAAAACGATCCCTCACTCTCACAGACCTTGGGAGGCAGGCCGGTCCTCGCTTACTGACAGCTCCCCAACCTGAAGCAAATACTCACCAGCAACTACACACCACAGAAACACTAATCCAGGAACCAATCCCTGTAACAAATCTCATTGCCTACTCTGTCCCCATATCTACTCTAGCGACACCATCAGAGGACCCAACCACATCAGCCACACCATCAGGGACTCATTCACCTGCACGTCTACTAATGTGATATATGCCATCATATGCCAGCAATGCCCCTTTGCCACGTACATTGGCCAAACCGGACAGTCTCTACGTAAAAGAATAAATGGACACAAATCAGACATCAGGAATGGTAACATACAAAAGCCAGGAGGAGAACACTTCAATCTTCCTGGACATTCAACAACAGATTTAAAAGTAGCCATCCTTCAACAAAAAAACTTCAAAAACAGACTTCAAAGAGAAACTGCAGAACTACAATTCATTTGCAAATTTAACACCATTAATTTGGGCTTCAATAGGGACTGGGAGTGGCTGGCTCACTACAAAAGCAACTTTGCCTCTCCTGGAATTGACACCTCCTCATCAGTTATTGGGAGTGAACTACATCAACCCTGATTTAATTGGCCTGTTCCACACTGGTTCTCCACTTGTGAGGTAACTCCCTTCTCTTCATGTGTCAGTATAACAATGCCTGCATCTGTAACTTTCACTCCATGCATCTGAAGAAGTGAGTTTTTTACCCACAAAAGCTTATGCCCAAATAAATCTGTTAGTCTTTAAGGTGCCACCAGACTCCTTGTTTTTACTGAAATCCAGCAAATCAAGGGCTTTTCTCAGTCTGATTGGATCTTCTCACTTCCAAGTTCACATAGTATGCTTTGGATCACCTGGAGAGGCCTGACATCCCTGGGTAGAAGTGATGCATCTGGGAAAAGGATGAAAAACCAACTGGAGAGAAGAGAAAGGAAAGTAATATACTCGGCACCTGCCAAGTACCATTGGGAAAACAATTTGAGATTCAACCCTAAGAGGGGAAAAAAGAAAGCAAGGAAGGTCATTATTCAGGGGGCAGATTCTCCTTTGCTTTAAATCCATGCAGGCCCCTCCAAGTCAATAGTTCTGCCTGACTGACTGTGAAAGGATGATTCGGTGGGGAGACACTTGACCGTACAGCCCCACACTGCACTGAACCGGTTAGATTCTCCCCCTCCCAGGAGCTCAGATCCAGACTTTCCAGGACGTAACATTCACAACCAGGGCTGGGTTTTCACAAGAGCGCAGCTTCCATGTAGGCACCAAAGTAACAGACAGATTCCCCAAAGTATTCAGCACCTCAACGCACAGAAGCTCTTCTGAAAGTGTCGTGTCTACACGGGAGCTGGGGCTTACCGAAGTCCAGTGCTGCACCAGTGGCAGGAAGGAGCATTTCTGTACCCCGAACGTACTGCTCACGAGGGGGACAAGCACTTGAAGATAAAGCCAGCACGACATGGGAAACTATTACAGGCTGTATCATTTCAGGGGGGCACTTTTCCTGAGGCAGAGAGAGAAGAGGCCGAGCCAGCACTCGCTACAAACTGAATCGAGGAAATTCACATGCGTGGGAAAATTCTTTGCTTTTAATTAGTTTGTTAAAATGTATAAATTCCATGGAAAACACACACACCTGTGCGTGTGCATGCTCCCCCTCCCCTCCCTGCTTTTGACTGGACACTTTAAAGTCTCCGACATTCCACGGGGAACAGTTGGTTTCTTCTGCAATCTCCCCTTTTCTTTCCCTCACTAACATCCCCCCATAGAACGTAGCCAAGCACAACACAGGCGGGGAAGGGAAAAAGGCACAAAGTTCCCCAGGCCCTTGAGCCAGTGTTGGGTGTACATGCAGATCTGTGCCTTTAAATGCTGTTCACCAACCGAACCCCCTCTGCCTCTCCAATCAGTCAATTTGCCATCCCTTCAGCTGGCAAGCGCTCATGAATGGATGCCCTCCTTGCCTGTAAAGCACAGGATCGAAAGTGACGTTTGGCAAAGACAAGGGAAGGGTTATACAGAAAGACGAGGCTCTGCTTTCTATGCCTTTCTGCAAGGGTAGATATTTTTGGAGCAGTCTAAAGAAAGGAAAGGAGGAGGGGGTGGGAGGGAGCCGGCGTTCAGGACAAGTGAAATTCAGTATCGTTTTATGGCCCCACCCTGCAGAACTATGAGGTTGTGTTGTTACAGACACTGTCTGCAGCACAGGAGAATGGAAACTCTGTTGCTTTCCTAGCTGTGGAGAAGCTGAAATATGAGCGAGAAAGACAGGCTGTGTGTGTGAGAAAGGGAGAGAGAACAGCCCTTCGCGCCCTTTCCACCAGAGCTAATGTATTTTGCAGGTGACGTTCCCTGACATACTGTTGATACAATGTTCCCCTCGCTCCAGGGCCGTGGATAGAGTCACTTTTCAGGTCATTGCGAGGGATGGCAGGAGGGAATGTATTGGAACCTTCGTGGCAACAGGTCCATTAGTAACCTTTGAACGCAGACCTTTATAACGAGAGCATTTGAAACGGGCATTTTTTCTTCCACCATTTTTCTTCCAGTCAAAGAAAACGTTCTAGATGAAAATAAACAAACCGCAAAAAAAAAAAAAAAAAAAAAAAAAAAAAAAAACCATGCTGGAAAAGCATCTACAAATACTTTGTTATATCATATAATGATCCCCTTATAGATCAGCTTAAACTAAACTAAAAACTGTCTCCTAAGTTCCTTTGGAATGGATTTATAACAAAGCAGAAATCCCATAAACCCTCTACAGAGCAGTGTGGTAGAATATCTGTGCATTCCTACACGCTCTGTCCCCCAACCAGTCTCTCTGCTACAGTCTTGGCAAACGCAGAGCAAAAGAAGGGTCCCAAGAGCAGAACGCTGCCATCCAGGAGAACCAGGTGGAGAGAGGCCTCTTATCCTGGAGGTCAGAGCCCCTGTATTTTATTTCATCCAAAGATGATGCTCCACGCTAGACTCATGCTACAACAAAGATGCTTAGCACTTAGCGTGCACTCCATCTAAAATACTTTAAAGTGCCCCCCCCCCCATTGTTGTGATATCCAAGCTCCTCACAGTCTTGAGCATAACTACGCGTCTCAAATCATGTTACAGTGGATCATATTATTAGGCCCATTTTACAGATAGGGAAATGGAAGCAGAGAGGGGAAGCGACTTGCCTAGAGTCATTAATAGAACTCAGAAGTCCTGGCTGCAACTCTAGTGACCATGCGGTCTCCCCCACTCTTCCCCCTCACTGCCTCCCAACAGGGGCACCATAGAAGTGAGGGCTTCCAAGGGCTATAAGTCGCCGTGCTCAGAGCACAATTATTGTCCAAGTTCCCCCAGGGGTCAGCACAATGCATTGATCGTGTGCAGACAGAGGGTCTAAATGGTGAAGTCTCATGTTAAATAATTTTCAGCCTCCTCTGTAGCATCAGACATTGGCCACTGCCAGAGGTAGGGTATGGGCGACTCCAGCATGGCAAATCCTAGTGTTTTAGGGGAGCTCTGAAAGTTGTGCTCTGCCCTTCTGTCCCCAACCATGAAAGATCTGGTGGAAATTCCAGTGGATCCCTTCTCTTGGTCTTTTAGTGTCTCTGATATGAGCTGGAGGACCAGTAGCCCCAGGATCCTCTGACCCATTACTCTGTTCCAAAATCTAATTATTAAATTATTAATTTTTCATCTCACCACTAGGGAGATGTTCTTCCACCCCATTACTGTGCCCTAGTCACACCAAAGGAACAGCAAAGCCTAATTCAATGCTATAAGGGCTACCATCGGTTTATGTTTATGCCCATGGGTCCTGACTTCAGTAGGACTTATGGGCATAACTGAGGGCAGAATTTAGCCCCAAATCTTTTAAAGTAACCTATTGGTCTTTCCAAAAACGGCACTGGACCAAAGTCATCTTCAGAGTCACTCAGTTGATGTCACTGGAGTTTATCTTCTCATGTGTTTGGCTCATTGCCACTGTATTTCTGCAGAAAGAATTTACTCCAAGGTATGTTCCTACACCAGGTAATGGGGCGGGGGGGAGAGAAGAGAGCCTCATTCATGGGTCCTAAGCCTGAACCTTTCCATGCAGAGTGAGAGGGATGAGATTACTGCACACTGAAGAGTCCTGTTTAACTATCTTGACTGCATCTAAATAGGAGGATGCCTTGGAGATCCATCTTCCTTTGATTGGATCTCCAAGTTCTTCCTCTGACTCCTGTAAGTCCACGACTTTCTTGGCAGTCTGTCCCTTGTCCATTCTTCACTGGGTATGCTCACATACATAGACCCCACATGGTGAAGTGTAAATAGGACAGTGTTCTGCTCTCCAGGGGAAAAGTCTGGTTGTATTTTTGGCTGCAGTTCTGGTAGCCTGGGTTACTCTTTCATGAGAAGTGACACATTGGAGGTAGCGTTTAACCAAGCCACAAAACTATCGAAACGCTGCTGCTGCTCGTGGCTGCTTTCAAATGCTGCATCTTACCCAGAGACTCTTGTCGCTTTCCCCAGCAGAAGCTAGTCCAATAAAAGATATTACCTCCCCCACCTCGTCTCTCTAGTATCTTACAGACAGAAGGCAGCCAGCCCTGCACTTGGGGAAACCCACAGGTAAAATTCACAGTAGGGAGAGAGAACAGGCGCTAGCTCCAAGCCCCTGAATTCAGATTGCATGTGGTTCTGGGGTCTCCCAACACAATGCAGTGCATGCTGTTCCTCAGGATGGCAGGTCAAGATAGTGACAAAAGACCAAGAAACACTTGGAAGTCAGAGAGAAACAGCTGCTGTGGCCGTCTGCCTGCAACAGTATGAAAGGATATCAAAAGGGAAAACAGAAAACCCTGCCATGGAGAGCTATGCTGAGCTGCTGCCAGAAGCCACAGACAGAAAAATCCTAGATTTCACCCAGGTGTGAATAACTTTTGACACTTCTAGGGCTTGTGGCTTTAAACAAAACAAAACACGCAGTCCCCGTTCACCCTTAGCAATACTGTATTGCATATGAATGGAATATATGAATCACTGCAAAGAACTTCAGTGCAGCCCCGTACAAAGAAAAGCTGAATTCTCCACCCCGCTTACTGCAATCTGGCTTTCTGTAGCCTAAAACAAAGGCAACAGGAAACAAATACATCTAGACAGTCAAATTTTCTCTTTTTTTTAAAAGGGTAACTCAGCTGTTACACTTACACGGAGGAGATCAGACGTTCGTTTCCAGTCAGGGCTATTATGACCCAGAGCTGGGTTCCTTCCTCCACCTACTTATGATTGTAAGTGAATTCCACGGTGAGAGCATCACACATGTTCCAAAAACGTGATGAGATCCTGACAGCTCTCGGATTCAAACGTGAATGTGGCTTCTAAAGTTACAGCTAAGCCCACTCACCCCGATTCCTGGGCAAACATTGCTGCCGATTGGAACAGGTGAATCAAAAGAAGCTACTTGCTGATGGAGTTATAGGGATCTGATCTTTTCTGACCCAGGTGGACAAGGAAAGAAAAATAAAACAAAGATAAACGTTTCAGTGAAACTAATCTTGGAAGTTGTGCTGAATAAATGCAAACTGATGGTTCTTTATTATAGCATTGAACCAATTTTCTAGCAGTTTTTTTTTCCCCTTCTGATGCCTGAGAGAAATGGGATGAAAAAACCTAGTCCACACTCGAACCAAATTGCTAGCATGTCCTGTGTCCTCGCTGACTTAACTCCATGGAGGTTTTTACTCTTTTAGCTTTGGGCATGCCAAAAAGGGGGAAGGGGTGTGCGTTACCTGTCCTACAATGTAGCAAAATGGCAGAAACCCTGGAGAGTTAGATTCCCCAAATAGTCTTTAATGTTCAGCTTCTTAGGGGTTTGAGGATCTAAAACCACAATAGTTAGTTAGATTCAGTTAAAGGAGAAGTTGGCCTATCATTGCCCCTACAACAAGATTATTTGATGTGTATGATAGATGCAGCATCTGAGAGAGAGAGAGAGAATTCTCTTCTACTACACAGAGTTACCACCACAGCCCGAGAAGGTAAAACGTACTAATGCAGACATTGCTATCATTTTAGCATTCAGTATGCATGGGACATGGCAGCTGAAAAGAATAGTTTCCCAGTGTCCCTTGCTGATGGATCAAAATTGGATTTTTATAGAGGCAATAAAAATCCCAGGAATTTGCTGGCCTTATGATTTATTAAAAATGTTCTTTATAGCAAAGCTGCCCGTAGAGGAGGAAATATCTCCAAGTAGGTCAGCCTGGGGCAAACGTATAGGGGCGACTCTCTTGGTTTATTAAGAATGTTCAAATTTTAGGAACTGGTGGGTGAGAATTCAATGAACAGAAATGTCCTTAAAAACAATAAAATAAGAACCTTCTACTTCCCAGCCCAGGATGTATGTGAAGTTAGCTGAGGTGACACATACTTTTCTTCAGTGCCTATCAGAGTCAGGGTGAGTACAGATATCTCAAATTGGAAGAGGACAGCTTCCTGAGCAGATAATGGAATTGAACTAAAAGTCGATTTGCTAGGGATCGGGGTCCCTGGGGGCACAGAACTTTTCCCACACATTTTTCTTACAAACATTCGAGACAGGAAAGTAGGGTTTGGACCTTGGAGCCATCTCTGCCCCAACCTGGGTCCGGTTTCTCATTAACACTGTTTGAACATCACATACTCTTGATACAATTAAAAAGGAACAGAATTAAAAATGGGTCAGGGGAAAAATAAAGGGATGATAAAAGGGACAGAAGAAATCAAGAAAAGCACACAGACTAAAGTTCTCCTGGAAAGAGAGAATATTCCTTTGCAATATTCCTCTCTGCTTGGGGAAAAACTAATCAGAATTAGAGGGTCTCGTGACTGAGAAATTAAAGAGATTTTCTTTAGTCTGAGCTTAATGCAACATGTGATAGGTATCTAGGTGAATGATAAGAAAAAGGAGGAATAGGAGAATATGTCAAGAAAGAGAAATAAAGTCCTTACCTTGTTAGATGAAACAAACAGTCTCCTCAGGCTTGCAGAAGGGAGTTTGGTTTGGGGGTTTATTGGGGGGGAGGTACTCTGAATAAACTAACTTTTATTGCTGTTAGACTAGTCTATTCCATGGGAAGTGCAGCAGTCGCTGATGGTACCTTTGCAGAGGGGGAGCGAGAGAGGACAGAGCTGTGCTGGGCAGCACTGCAAATGACTGCACAAGGGAGGGAGGAAAGGTTTTTCACAGACTCTTTGATGGGCTAACACAGCTCAGGACTGGGTTGGCTGGTTACTTTTTTTTTTTTTTTTTTTTTTTTTTTTGAGTGGGTTCCAGCTCTGGATTGTTTCTCCGTTTCACAGACACAGAAGGAAGTATGTTTATAAAACAAAAAACCACACACACTCCCTACACCAACCCTAGATGTGTGGGGAAGAGTCTCTCCTCAAAGGCTCAGGTTCATATTCAGCTGAGCAAACTGCCCCCCCCTTTTCAGCACTGAAGTGGTAAAAGTGTAACCGAGAAGCCAGCCTGGCTAGGGAGAGGTGTAGGAATTCGAGTGGGATTCCAGGGTGGTAGAACTGGACTCAGGGCCATGGCAGCTGGGGGCGGGGGGGGGGGGGGGGGGGGAGTTTGCCTGATGTTCCCAGGACTCCCGGAAGCATTTTGCCTCCTGGCTCAGTCCAGTCACAAAGCCTGGCTTGGCGGGGAGGTGATGGCTCTTGGTACTAGCACTTGAAGTCTGGGGACGGGTTGTCGCTGGGAAATGTAGGGCTCTCTTCCTCAGGGAATGAACCCCCCAGTTCCAAGAATACTAAAAGACAAGGAACCTGGAAACAAAACCTCCTTAAGGTGCCACAAAAAGCCAGCATCAAACCAAAGCCACTGAGCACCCTCAAACTCTGAGCTCTGGGTCTGAACCTTCCCAGATTTGCTCTCTCCCAGCCTCCTAACTGTATAACAGGCCAAACTGGAAGAGAGTGTTCAGACATCCCCAAGTAATGGGGAATTTCAGACCAATAGGTTAGGCTCACCTCTGCTTCTCATCTGCTGTAGTTACCCTGCCTGGCTCCTAGATTAAAGAAAAGCTTCAGATAGAGAATGACATCTATGGTCACTGTAGCAGGGTGCACATCAGAGAGTAACTCATCCCATTAGTCCCTCTAGGGACTGCCATTTCCCTGAACTTCCCGAAGAGCAGACCCATGGTAGATGGCAGCTTCCTGGTTTGATCATAATTCAACTCCTCCCAAGAAGGGCTGCCACTGTCCCTTAACGTAAAGCCACATTCAATGCAATACTTCTATAGTCAAGAAATGCTTCCATGGACCTCAACATGAGTTTGGCTGGAGTGCAAGTTAAATCCTGACATCTCTACAAGAGTCATGTTGGCCCTTCGTCCTTCCAAGGTGGATAAAGGGAGCTCTGCACACTTGACTGCATGGAGGTTGTTTAGATTAAGACCTTAAAAACGTCACTGCCCTGCATGGAGATTTAAGCTATCACAACATTTGGTTTTGGAAGAGTAGAGGGATTTACCCCAGAACCCTTAATCAAAATTTCCCTCTCCCCTGTAATGGTACATGATTAGAGGCAAATTACATCATTTAATGCACTACTGGAAGATTCACAGACACCACTGTGATGGGTGTGGGTATAATAAGAACCTGATAGCATAGAAGAGAACTGCAGTTTATTGTTCATCCTCTAGATAGCCTTGTGTACTTTAAGGTATAGTCCCTGGTAAACAAAAGAGAAAGCTGGAACTTAAGCTATGTGAAAGGCTGTTTGTGACAATAGCGGTTTTCCTTAAACACCTCCTAGGACAATGATTCCACGTATTGTGACGGCCCACACGGCATACATCACTTTGTACAACGTTTGATTGCTGCTCTCTGCCCCAGAAGTGGCTGAATTTCGGTGGTGCTCTATGTAGCGAGTTATAGTTGTGGGATGGTTCAGGCAGACAGGCACTATGGAGATGTAAGATGTGATTGACTTGTATTGCTTGAGCCACATCTTGAAATTGCTAACGAGCTTAGCCAGCCGCTGTTTCTGTAGCTGATTGCTGGTAGGGTTATGTCCAAACCCAGGGACAGAACTAGAGATAGACGGATTCAGGCTGCACCCCACTGACTCCAGCGAGACTCTGTGTAGGTGTGAAAGTCTCTCAGCAGAGACCAGCTTGTGGGATTAGGGCCTAGGTTCAAAAATATTCACCCCAAAACAAGTCAACACCAATTTCTGCTAAGGCTGCTTGTCGTGGCAGGGCATCCCAGGCAGCCTGCGGTATAACATCGCCTCCCCTTCCCAGCTATTGGTATTTATCAGAGCAAAGCATTAAATACATCAAGGACCCTCTCCACTTAGTGACACACGGGCATTAAACTACAGGAAGGAGGAAGAAAGCAACAGTCCAATCCAGAGATCAGTTCCTCTTATTAGGCCAGTTTTCTCACTGCTGGCTCAGCTCTGATCTCCCGGGCAGGTTACATGCTTCCTGCTACGCTAGTAGCAGCGGTCATCTACCAAAGAACCCCAATGGTTTAATCCCCAACCTCTGGCCCTAGAGCCGCACACCAGGGGCTGTGGATTCCTCATTCTTGGAAGCCATTGGGGGCCGGGTGCTCTCTGGCCTGGAAAGCACGAAGCGCACTGGGAGATGGTCCCTGATGGAAATAAGGCTGGGAAAGCTCCAGGCTGCTGGGTCGACACAGATTATTTTTGGTGAAACCCAAAATTCTTCCTCTTCCCTCCTCCCAGGCCCTGCACTAGCCTCTCAACCAAGGCGGACTGGACTGGGTCACCCCAGAGCCTGCCTGGGGGAGCCGCTCACAGCCACCCTGTGCTGTTCTCCCTGCGGGGACTGAGGCCGTGAGACAGGGGACGGGAAACAACTTTTCCTCTTTCTGTTGTGATGGCAGGACCCCCCCCCCTCCCCCCACACACACACACACAATGCTGAAGCCCCCGGCTCGTCCCGACTCCACGGCGCTGGCTCTAAAGAGGCAACAGGTGGGAAGAAGCCAACTCCACGTGTTGCTTTGCTCGGGAGCTGGAGCCACGAGGAAAGGTCGGTACCTGCGGGCTGCGCAGCCACACGCTGGCTTTCCTCAGGCTGAGTGCATTGTTTGGATCCCAGCCCAGAACAAAAGTTCAGTCTTCTCAGAGATGGCTGCACTGCTCAGGCAAAGCATGTCATCGCCTCCATTATAAAAACACAAGAACGGCCACACTGGGTCAGGCCAAAGGTCCATCTAGCGCAGGGTCCTGTCTTCCGACAGTGGCCAGTGCCAGGTGCCCCAGAAGGAATGAACAGAACAGGGAATCATCAAGTGATCCATCCCCAGGCACCCATTCCCAGCTTCTGGCAAACAGAGGCTAGGGCCACCATCCCTGCCCATCCTGGCTAACAGCCATTGATGGATCTATCCTCCATGAATTTACCCAGTTCTTTTTTGAACCCTATTATAGTCTTGGCTTTCACAACATCCTCTGGCAAGGAGTTCCACAGGTTGACTGTGCGTTGTGTGAAAAAATACTTCCCTTTTGTTTGTTTTAAACCTGCTGCCTATTAATTTCATTTGGTGGCCCCTAGTTCTTGTGTTAAGAGAAGGAGTTATTTACCGCCTTCTTGGGGCTTGGCTCATTTCTCTTCAGCAGCTCAGCGCCCCGAGCGGCCCGGCCCTTTGTTTTTGTTGGCCATTGCCTCAAAAAAGGGATAAAACAAATTAGTCACAACTTCTTACTGACAGGTGTTGCTGGCTGCGTGTCTCAGCTATCTCTCCAAGGCCCTGTTGCTGTTGGATGGAGCTGCTGCATGCCATCTCCTGAGGACAAGCAAAGCAGCAGTACCACGGACGAGCTCCGGGAAGCTACATGCTGAACATATTTGAATGGCAGACCGTGCCAGATATCCCACTGGTGAGTTGCCGCAGAGCTCTCCTCCTGCCAGATACACCACACGCTCATCCAGCTATCCACGCACGTGCCCTTCAGCTTGTCTTTGTCCTCCCTTCCCCCTGCATAACCCTCCATCCAGCCATCTCCACGCAAACCCGCTCAGCTTCTCCGGGCATAGACCTCTCCCAAATCCTAGTCTCTTTGCATACTCCTGTGCCTGTGTCTCCCCCGCCCCATGCCTACTGATCTGCCCAGTACGCACCCTCCATTCATTTCTCGCTGTCTCTGTGCTTTCACCTGGTCTACTTGGATTCTTTATATGGCAGAAGTGCCTAGAGCCACATAGACAGACAGTGCCTCCCCAAGGAGCTTCCCGGAGGGAGGCAGAGGGCTGAACAAGGTGAGTGCTCATTTAATCTCCTGCTCGGTACAGCAGCATGACGTGCTCAGGGACATGCCAGGAGGTCAAAACCATTGCGCCCTCTCCTCCCAGCCACATCCTCCTCCCTTCTGTCAGCAGATCCTCCCCTCCGACCTGCCTCTCCGTATCCCACGGCAACAGGCCCTGCAGGGCTGGACTCTCAGCTGGGGTAAATCTGCGTAGCCCCCGGCAACATCAGTGGATTGATACCAGTTTACATCAAATGAGAACGTGGCCATTGGACCCCAATCAAGGCTGCCTGGTACCCAGTTCAGAGAGGAAACATCTTCCACAAACAAATGGGAACGTCCGGCCGTTTGGGATTTTCTCACGTCCCTCCACCTTCGAACAATGCCTGTCACCGGCCTGAGAAGCTGCCCGACTGTTTGGTTTCCCCAAGGCATCTGGGCAGAGGTACCTTGGTGGGCTGAAAGGGACACCATTTTCAGGTTTTCTAAAGCATTTTATTGCTACTTGTTTCCCAAGAAATTACAAAAAGGTGAAATTCTAGCAACATCAGCAAATCCCTGGGGTCTCATCCTCAGGGCCCCCACTCACTCGGGCTTTAAAAATCTTTTCCTCAGGCTAAATTCCCCCAAACGAGTGAGGGGAGAATCCGTAGGGAGCAAGAGGGATCCAGCCCCTGGAGAGGAGCCAAGAATGGGGTGAAGGAGGATTTCACAGTTTTGGCCCTGGATTGGGAGGGAACTCTGGAAAGCTGGGCTCACTTCCCAGCTCTTGCCGACTCCCTGTGTGACCCTGGGCATGTTCCTTGAAGGCCCAGATCCTCATAGGTATTTAGGCACCTAACTCCCATGGGATCTGGGCTGTCATCATTCTGTACCTCACCCCCACCTCACAGGTGAGAACATTCCATTTCTCCTGCCTTTGTCCACTTAGAGGGACAAAATGGTCAGGGCAGGTCCCATCACCTCTGCCGAGCCTGAGCCTGGAAACCAGCAATAAAACCAGAAGGGCTGTGGTTGTCTGCCGCTCGAGTCATTGGGCACAGCCTCGCACTGGGGTGGCACCCTCATGCCTGGCATATCACAAAGCACATTTACCTGGGCAGCGCTTCGGGTTCTGCAATAGTGCCTAGGTTTCCTTGGAACAGGGAGAGATCTCTGGCCAGCACTAAGGTGCGTTGCCATGCCCCGCTGTCGGGCACATAGCTCAGCATGGCAGGTGTAGAACATCAGTGGGTGCAGGACTAGAGCTCTTCGGAGAGGGCTGGAGACCAGCTCTGGCAACGTGTGGCTGTGTTGTTTAGACGGACCTGAGACTTTTGGAGGTAAGTGTGAATGCAGACAGGCAGGAGCCACACATCTGAATTGCAGGGAGTCCAGCAAGGACTCAGGATTTCAGATGGCCTAGGGCATTTCAGAACTAGGCAGAACATAGCTGAGCGCAGCATTTTGTTTTGTGAAATGAGTTTGAGGAGTCTCAGCCCAGCTCCTCCGAGACAGGTGCCCATGTCACAGAAACCACCATGCAGCTGACCTTCGCTGTCTGCCCCTTCCTAGGGTCTTGGCAATCTCTGCACAGCACCCACAGCCTGAATGAATGGGTCATGGAGAATGAATTCCCATTTCACTTCCACACCCAGTCCCTCGAGTTTGGGCCTCTGCCAGAGAAGTTGTTACAGTCACAACCCATCCTCTGCCAGAATTCTTTAGTCTACCAAGCCCCAGAGATCTACTACCTACCATAAGCTTTTTCCACCAAGTTTACCACGACAGTCTCTGAACCCCCAGGATTCTTTATCTGGAAACTTTTATCTGCTTTGAATGAGCATGGAAAAACCAAGCCGAGCGCTGTGTTTTCTTAGATCAACTGAGAAATGACACAAGGTAATAGAGAGATCAAGAGTCCTTTGGCGGCACTGGCTTGCCTCCCAGCTCCCAACAGACAAAACAATAAACCCATGAAAAGTATCTGGTTAGGGAAATTATGGGGAATGGACTAAGGGGCGTTTCAGCCTCTAGGTCATTGATTCAAATCCAGCCCAGGGCCACGATAGTTGGAAGGGGTCACACATTTGTCTTTCTGACATAACTAGCAACCCAATGTCGGTTCAGGGATGGAAACAGTAGGGGGTGCTGTAGGACAGGATTCAAGTTTATTGGCAGAATTGTGGGGGGCAGGGGGACTTGGAGCTGGACTAGCAGGGGGTTGTCGGTCAGGGTTGAGGGGCGTCAGAAGAGCCGCGCAGGGAAAGCTAGTGCAGCATCCGCCGATGTTTATCCCAAAGCAGAAAGGGGAGGGGAAAAGGACAGTTCTAGTTAGAAATGCAGATGATGCTGACTTGTTACGTGTATTAAGGTAATCCCTGGAGCCCCGAACCAAGATCTGGGACCCACTACGCTAGGTGCTCTACGAAGATCTAGTAAAAACAACGAGGCGTCTGGTGGCACCTTAAAGACTAACAGATTTATTTGAGCATAAGCTTTTGTGGGTAAAAAAACCACTTCTTACCCACGAAAGCTTATGCCCAAATAAATCTGTTAGTCTTTAAGGAGCCACCAGGCTCCTCACTGCTTTTGTGGTTACAAACTAACACGGCTCCCCCTCTGATACTTGAAGATCTAGTAAGACTGTCACTGCCTCAAAGAGCTTAATGGTGTCCCTGCCACAGCCTCAGACAATCCCCCCCATCCCCTTTAAATGCAGCGCTCTTGGCTCTTCCACCTTGACGGGCTCTCTCAGGGTGGGCAGCCTGCCCCATGTGGTCTGATGAAGTCCCAAATGAAGGTTTAAGAATCTGGCCTAGCAAATGCTCAGGCAACCACGGCCCAGCCCCCGCACTCCTAGCTGCAGCCCCATGCAGACAGTTTTGTTTAGTTTTACAATTGGAAGTAGCAGGAGGAAGATTAAGGTGGCAGCCCAGGCAACTGGTGCAGAGAGAATGTACGTCTGGCTTGAGGTCTTAACATAGGGTTACCATATTTCAGCAAGCAAAAAAGAGGACGGGAGGAGCCCCACCCTAGCCCCGCCCCTGCCCCTCCCACTTCCCGCCCCCCCCAGAACCCCCAACCCTCCCCCCATTCCTTGTCCCCTGACTGCCCCCTCCTGGGACCCCTGCCCCTAACTGCCCCCCAGGACTCCACTCCCTATCTAAGCCTCCCTGCCTCTTGTCCCCTGACTGCCCCAACCCTTATCCACACCCCCACCCCCAGACAGACCCCTGGGACTCCCACGCCCCATCCAACCACTCCCCACCCCCTGACAGCCCCCCCCAGAACTCCCAACCCATCTAAACCCCTCTGCTCCCTGTCCCCTGACTGCTCCGATCCCTCTCCGCACTCCTGCCCCGACAGCTCCCCCCAGAACTCCCAGCCCCCCACCCCCCCGCTCCTTGTCCCCTGACTGCCCCCTCCTGGGACCCCTGCTCCTAACTGCCCTCCAGAACCCCACCCCCTACCTAAGACTCCCTGTTCCTTGTCCCCTAACTGCCCCCTCCTAAGACCCCCCCCCAACTGCCCCCCAGGACCCTACCCCCTACCTGTACCCTGACTGCCCAAAACTTTCTCCACTCCCCCCAAAAAGCCCCCCCCCGTTTCTTGACTGCCCCCTCCAGAACCTCCCTGCCCCTTCTCCTGCCCCCCCTTACCCTGCTGCTCAGAACAGGGTGTTGGGCTCTGTGCGAGCTGAGCCGGACATGTGGCTGAGCTCCCCAGCACAACAAAACCCGGTCCCTGGCCCTGCACAGTGCTGCTGGACCGGGCTGCAGGGGAGAGCTGCCCTTGTATCAGCACAAAGTGCTCTCGCTCCCGTTTTGCTACGCTGCATGGCAGAAACCGCTCCCAGTTGCAAAAGGGGAGGGCTGCACTTTGTGCTGATACACTTGCTCAGAATGCAGGGCGGATCCGGCTCCTCTACAGCTGCTCCCGAATCCAGCCCGGGACTTTCCTGCAGCCCTCCCAGCCGCTCGCTCTGCTCTGCCGGGGAGGGGGGAAATCCCGGACATTTTGAGTACTTTACAAATTCCCCCCGGACGCTATTTTTAGCACAAAAAGGAGGACATGTCCGGGTAAATCCGGACGAATGGTAACCCTATCTTAACAGCGGCACCCCACGGGGTTTGGTGTTAGTATTAAGCGCGCTGATGGAGGGTGGGTCAGACAATTAATCCCCCAGTCAATGCCTCTCTCCAGACAGCTGCCATCCCAGAGACGAACCCATCCTCCCAGGAATGCTGATGTGCATCTGCCGCCTGCTCAGACCTGGAGAACCTCCGAGGATACCGCTAGCATCCTGATCACCATGGGCCGGATTTGTTCCAGTTATGTCAATGCAACTCCAGTGACAACAGTGTAACTAGGTGCAGGGTGTAGCCCACACTTAGCAGGGAAACAAACAGTTGGAATGGGGAACGCTGCAAGTTTGGCACAAGAGAGGAAGGGAGGTCCTGTAGTTAAGGTGTTCGCCTCGCACCCAGGAGATTGGAGTTCAACTATTGGCAGTGCCAAGAACTCACCGTGGGACCTTAGACAAGGGATAAAGGGCTGAAAGGTATTTAGCTGCCTCATTATTTCAATGGGATTTAGGCATCTCAGAATCTGCCCATACTCATTTTCTTCCTCGTTTCACCTCCCTAAAAGGCAGACGTGATAACGTTTCCTTCTTTGTCCAGCCCATGTAAACCGCAAGCTCGGGGGGGCAGGGAGCCTCTGTTGCTACGTGTATGTCGAGCAGCCACCGGAGCCGGGCTCTGAACTTGGCTGGGGGCTCTGGAATAAACACTTGGGGATACGCGTGTGGAGCCGTGCGCACCTGTCGGGTTTCTGGGCAGGCGTGTCGGTGGGCTTGTGCATGGAAGGAAGGATGCACATTTGCCATGGTGCAGAGTCTGGGCTGAAGCAGCCAAGAGCCGATGTTCCTGCTTGGGAAAAAAGCAACACCCCATTCCCACCCGCCACCATCCAGCGAGCCAGGCAGGACCCAAGCTGGGCGACAGGAGCTTGTGGCCTCAGAGTTTGCTCCTCCCCTCCCAGCCTCAGGAGCCCCAGAAAGGAGAACGTAGCCGCCTTTCCCCTTCGCACACTGCGGCTGGGGAGGCAATCACAGAGGAAGATTAATGTGCGGGCTCAGCGAGAGCCCTGCTGGGAGCACTGAACAGGGGAAGCGGGATTAGCCTGGGTTTAGATCAGCCGCAACATGTGCCGAGACCTTCCCCTCCTCTTGCCAACGGGCAACTGAAGCAGATCCAGCAGCCCCACCGTGGGGAGAGCCGAGGAAGGGAACGAGGGATTCCGCTCGAGGCTGGGAAGAGCCGAGCCGCTCTGCCGGCCTCCCCTCAGACAGGGACCGTGTTCGCCAACAAAACGGACCCGCAGAAGGGCCGTGGCAATAACAGGCTGCCCGGAGCGACAGCGGCTCTGCCAGCCCCGCCTTGGCATTGCAGTGTTTCCTGGGACTGGGACTTTGGGGCCTTGATTCCCAATCGTGTGCTGCCCTGGCTGTGCAAAGCGGGCAGAAACAGCCCCCCCGGGGACTTTCCTGTGTTGGAAGCCCCCCCGATCAGTGCAGGGCCAGGCTGAGGGCTTGGCTGCCAGACTTGTTTCCTAACACAGGGACAGATCGGGGGCATGCCCAGTCTCCGTTTTTCTTGGGGGGCTCCCTCGACAAGCAGCGACTCACACCAAGAAGTCTCCCCGATGACCGTGCCCTGGGCAGTTCCATCCGCCTGCCAATCCTGTCCACAAGTCAGATCCATCAAAGGGCTTCAGAGAAGCCGGCTGCTCCTTCTGAAGCGGATCAGCCCTTATTTAAACTAAGTTCTCACTGGCAAAGCATTTCCTCTCCAAACAGACCTATTAGCGAGCACAGACATTCCTCAGTCCCACAAATTTTACCATTGGCTGCAGCCTGGTGGTGGCTTCCGTTGGCTCCTGGTCTGCTCTCCTGTGAAGGAAGCCAAAGGAAGCCACCACCAGGCGAGGCTGGTCATCCCGTCTCACTCCAGTGCAGGGGGCTGGGGGTGCAGCAGCACCCCCGGCTTGTAGTAGTTACACTGCTCAAATCCATGACTTCTGCTTTCAGCAGCCCCACTATCACAATGGCTCCAGCACCCCGGCTCCAATGTCTCCCTCTTTCACCCCATGGCCTGGGCTGGAGCCTTTGGCAAATCCTTGAGACCTTTCCCATCATCCCCCTCCCTCATTAGCATCCCAGCTGTGCCCTGCTTCTGGGTCTTTTCCATCACATGTGGCTGTCTCCTTCCATTTGCTTTCAGCTCACGCCCCGGCTCTAGGCGCCCCTTAGGCTGAGGCCAGCTCTCAGGTTGGAAGAAGTGGCTAGTGAGTGTTGGCGCCAGTCTCCAGCTATCTGAATGGAGCTGGATTTCCAGAGGGCGGGTGGTCAGCACTTGCTGCAAACCAGTGTGGATGTTTATTTTAATCTCCAGCTTGGGCCCAGACAGCTCAGTGTCTAATACACACGCCCCAGGCTGGGACCTAGGGCAAACACTTGGCTTGGAAGCTCTTTGGGCAGGGACTGCTTTGCTGTTCTGCGTATGTACCAGGCCTGGCACCTGGGGGTCCTGAGCCATGGCTGGGCTCCTAAGCACGAGCACAATGCACATAAGCAATAGTAAGAACGTTGGAGCTGTGTGGTGGGGGTTAGCTCGGCATTTGGGGGCGGTAGCGGGGGCGTGGGAAGGGGGTTGAGTTCTGCTGGATGTCAGTTGGGGCACCCTGCATCCCCTTTTTGTTACAACCGTCCAAAGAGATACTTTCCATTCACTCAGCAACACAATTTTCCACTTTGCACAAGTGTAGCTGATTAAACGGAGCCTTTGATTAAACGGAGCCTTCCGCCCCCCGCCAAATGAGGTGCCTTCAGCTGCGCTTCCTCCGCAGGCTTAGGAGCTGGTTTGGGGAAAGCCGGCTTGGCATGCAGCGGAGCGAGGCCAGCAAACAGCTGCTCGGAGCAGCACGTCTTTAATCAGGAGCACAATTCTCCAAACACTTCTCCTGAAGGCCTGGAGATCGTGAGACTGATTTTCCTTTAAATTAAAAAGGTCCGAAACAACCAACAAATCCCTTTCCCTTCCTCTGCTGGTGCACAGAGCTGGTTTGCACTGCCATCGGCTCTTCGGCGCCCAGAGACAAGCACACACACGTCGGAGCCACGTGCAACGAGTGGTGTGTGGACCGCTTGAGAGAGCTGTTGCCTGTGGCATATGGAGTTCCGGTCCCATCTCTCTTCTGCTGCACGGTCACTGGAGAGAAGGGCGATTTCTTCCTTATCCCACTGGCTGGTGAATTGAGCCAACTCCGCTAGTCGCTACCGTGACTGGTACGAGGTGTCCGTACACATGCACAAAGTGAGTGAATAGATAAGCCACGAGTCGGCGGCACTCACGAATCTGCAGCACTGTTCCTGGGTTTTCTGGGAGCAGTAAAAACTCTTGCTGTGCCCTGCAAATGGCGTCTGCAGCATGGCTCCTTACACCTGCCACAGAGCAGCTGCCCGTGCCATTCTCCACTGTGGCCGAGCATCGGGATAGTCGCTGTTTCTTAGCAGCCCAGCTCCCGGAGGCAGGAGGCTCTGGGAGAAGCCGAGCTTGCATTTCAGACAAAAGAGGCAGTAAGTGGTAAGCCTTGTGGTTATGGAGAGTAGCTGGTAAAGGTGATGCCCAACAGCTCAGAAACCAAGAGGCAAACAAAAGGAACCAGCCTGGCTTCAAAGTCATGAGATTTCTTTAACAGGAGGCAATCTCACGACTGGGGGGGGTGAGTGATAATTTCGCACACCGCCTCTTACAGGAAAGGTCATGCAAGTGAAGAGCTGCGGGATGCGGGGCCAGCTAGCACCGAGGGTGCTCTACCCTGGGCCTTCGGGGTTTTACCAGCTGCGGCTCCCCATGGACGGCGTAGCTTAGCCCAGGGGGATACGTGTTTGCAGGCGCTGCGCTTTCCAAAGTCCCTCGCATTAGCTGCACAACCAACTGCCTGCCAGGAGAGGCAAACGATTGCTCCAGCCCCGTCCGTGGCACCTTGCCAGGCTCTCCCGGAGAGAACTCTCTCTCCGGGGACCTTTTGGGCAGGTGAGGGATCGGCCCGTGCGGCCAGGGGGATACGCGGCCTGACTCCATTGCTCAGCACCTCCTGCAGCCATTGACGCAGGGGCGAAGTGGCCGTGAACCACGGCCAGAGCAGGACGGTGGCACTTTACACTCAGGGCTGTATCTTTGTTCCAAGACCTGAGCCCCCAAGATGCGGGGGAGGGGGGTAGAGGGGGGCAACATTCAAATACTCCCATGCAAACCCTCCCAAAGGGGCACAAAGAAAGCTCCCTGTGCTGTCTGCACGCTCCTGCATTGCCATCAACCCCAGGAGGGGGTGGGGATCTCAAACTGTCCCACTGCAAACCGTGCCCTGCTGGGCCCAGAAGCACTGTTTGCTCCCTGTGTTTCTCAGGTACACGAGGGCCACGCAGCCACTGCCTGTGCCAGTAACGTTTGTGTGCCTGTCTCTGAAAGCTGGAGCTTGGCGCAGGGTTAGGGTTACCATACGTCCGGATTTTCCCGGACATGTCCGGCTTTTGGGGGCTCAAATCCCCGTCCGGGGGGAAATCCCCAAAAGCCGGGCATGTCCGGGAAAATCGGGAGGTCAGCCGGGCCGGCGGGGAGCCAGGTCAGCCGGGCCGGCGGGGAGCCGGGCCCGCGGGGAGCCGGGCCCGCGGGGCCGAGGGGTGCGCCGGGCCGCCGGGGGCCGGCAGTGCTGTGCGGGCCGGGGGTGGTCGGCCGGGGCCGGCACCCCAGGGCTCGAGCTGACCCAGGCTGGAAACGCCGGGGGGCCAGCCTGGGCCGCGCCTCCTCCCCCCACACACCCCTTACCTGCTTCAGGCTTCCCGCGAATTAAATATTCGCGGGAAGCAGGGGAGGGGGCGGAGACTGTGGGGAGGGGGCGGGGTTGGGCGGGGGGGTGTGGGCGGGGCTGGGGGCGGGGCCGGGGGCCGTGGAGTGTCCTCCATGTGGAGGCACAAAATATGGTAACCCTACGCAGGGTGCAGAGCAGCAGGACATCCACCGCACAGCCGCAGTAAGCCCCCTCGGGGCACAGACGTGTGTGCCCGCCCATGGTGAGAGTGCACGAGAGCCGGTAGTGCGAGTGTGGTTGTGCAACAGGAGTCTGTGGGGATGAGTGTGCTAGGTGTTTGCGAGCACGTGTGGCATGCACAAAGGTGTGCAGCATAGATGTGTTGTGTGCGCACAGCTGCAGGAGCATAGGTGGTGGTGGGGTGAAACACAGTGTGCACCTAGCAATGTGAGTGCACGGGGAGTGGTGCAAGTCTGCACGAGTGCACAGCAGCCCCGTGCGTAATGGCACACTCATCTGCACCTCCCACGACAGTTTCCACACAGGCTCTCCCTAGACGCACAGAGCATCTCAGCTCTGACCTGCTCTGAAGAGCAGGATCCGCCTGTCAGGGCTGCACATTTCTCCCAGGGTGGCCGAGCTCGGGTCGGGCCAGCAGCCTGGTGGGTGGCAGAAGAGTGTGAGAAATGCTCCTGTCCCCTATTGGAAAATGAAAACTGAGCTTAACCCAGGATTTACTGGCCCCTTGCCTCTCCCCTTCAGCAGTTTACACATCGCATGGGGCTGAGGCTGTGCCAGACAGAGGCGCTGGGCTCCCCACAGCTGACAGTCCCTCCTTGGGAAGAAGGTAAATGGCTAGAGTCCAATATCGCTTGTAACAGACCAGACACTAAATATCCTGCTCGCTGCCCTGGATTACCCGGTGCCAAAGGGCTCGGCCAGGCCCATGAGGATAAGGAGCCCTCTGCATCACAGATCCTGTGGGATGCTGGGGAACCCCAGGCCGCTGCCCAGCTGGCATGCCGGGGATGTCTGGCAGCAGCAGGGGACACGGCCCAGCACACACTGCTAAGGACAGCCCCGTCTCCCTGTGTCTCCCAACCAGCTGGGAAAGGGCCCGGCTGCGCAGGGAAGCGGAGAACCTCGTCCTGGACCAGGCTGCTGTGATGGTGCAGTTCCTGGGGCTGGTCTGAGCCTTCCCCAGAGGAACCTGCCGCTCAGCACGGATGGGCTGGGATTAGTTTAACAAACATAGTGAATTTGTTGAGAGACGGCGTGCGGGCTAGACCCACAAACATGGCAGCACAGCACAAACAGCGCTGCCAGTGCCCCTCAGTTCCGACGTGCAGCCCCCGGATAGTCCAGTGTGGTGTTCCCCAAATAAGCCATACCTCAGTGTTCCCTAGATGTTCCCCACACCCCTAACGACCAAGCTCAATTGTGCTTAGCTCAGAGATCAGATTTTGCTCTAGTTTTTCTAGGCTCTCATACACCAGCCATCATCATCTCTGCAAAGTTGCCCCCCTGTTCCCCAGGCTCCCCGCTCTGCCCCGCATCGTCCCGCTTCCTTTAGCCTTCTCCCCAGCTGCTGAGCTCCGGCGTCAGACACCAGCCCCCACTGCACTCCTGACGCCTCCCAGGCCTTTCCTGCGGTGGTACATCCTGCCACTCAGCGCTGGCTGTGGACAGGGGAGCAATGAACAGCGGCCCTCGGCCCCACTATGTGCAAGGCTTAAGCCAGTCTCTGGTTATTAGAGACAAGGAGGAGACCGAATTTGCAGGGCAGATTATCCCACATCTTCTACGGCAGGTTTCTGGGATCTCCCTCAAGCATCTGGGGGCTGGCCACGTCAATACTGGCTAGATGGGCCCCGGGTCTGACCTAGGCTGGCAGCTTCTATGTGCCTCACTCAGCCATACGGGACCACCACGGAGAGCAGAGCTGGCCCAGGAAAGGTTGCGTTGACGTTTCCAGGGGACACTCTGTCCTGGCCTGATGTGCCGCCCCCTCAGACCCATGTTCCAGCCATTCCTGCCACTCACAAAAGAAATCAAATAATAAATCTAGCGGTGAAAAAACATTCACTTAATTGCCGTGGGTCACGGACGTAATCGAACGTCTGCGCTCGGAACATCGGCTCCACGTTTCTATAAGGGGGATAATTGTGCTCTGAAAACAAGCCTATTAGCGCTCAGCGGGAAAAACGTACGGCCGGGTAGGAGGGGACTGTGTGTTTTGGCCGGGCGGCCAAGAGCTGAAAATGGTTCTGCTCATTCTGAATTCTTGGCCTTGTCAGCAAGCACAAAGTGCTCGATTCAGCATCCCCCCTTGCCCGCCCACCCATACCCACCTGGGGTGGGGAGCCCCTCCCGAGCAGCAGGTGAGCGGGCTGGGTCCCTCCCCAGGAATGCAGGAGGGGTCTGGCCTGACCGGATGCGTCCAGAGCAGAGTACTAGCATTTTTGCTCAGTTAACACACAAGATCCTGCAGTTGGAACAAGAAGCTCTGGACTAAAATCCGACTCTGCAGCCAGAGCTGGGCCTGCTGCCAGGGCAGGGACCTTTGATGACTGGGACGGATGCCCCAACCCACTACTGCATCTTGTTTTGCACCCCTAACACCTCCCCCCCTCAACAACCCACACCCATTCCTTTTAGGGGACTTCCCCAGGAGCCCTGCAAGAATAAAGTGCGAGCTCCTGGGAGCAGAGTCAGGAGGGAGAACGGAGCCACAGGACCCCCCACAACTTAAGGCCAGCTGGGACTGCAGCCCTGGCACTAGCCGGAGCTCCCTGGCAGTGCTGTGGGGTTACCTGCTGCACCCCTAGTGCCGGCCCCCGTGCAGTGGGAGCTCCGGAAGGCGCATGGCATCTCAGGCGAAACCCCAGGGCAGGGCTGAGCCCACCCAGTCTGCAGCAGCCAGTTATAATAAGACTTAACTGTTTTCATCTTCAAAGCACATCACAGACACTAACGCAATTAGCCCCCAGCCTCGCTGGCGGGCAGGCAGGCATCACCGCAACCATGTTCCCAGTGGGGAAACTCAGGCCTGGAGCGCTTCTCCCCTGACCTGGCCAAGGCCACACCGCAAAGCAACATCAGGATGAAAACACAGGAGTTCCTGGCTCCCAGCTCAGACCACTCACCGGCTGCCGCTTTCTACGTCTCTCTATGGCTCTGACCAGCTCCTTCCCATGCCAGAGATTATTCCCACTTCCCAGACAAGGAACTGAGGCAGGGGCTGGTCACAAGGCAGGTCAGTGGCCAAACCAGGGCTGAAGTCCAGGCACCCCAGTCCCAGGCCAGCCCAATGCTTAACCCATGAGACTGGCCTTCCTTCACACACTGCCTTTTGTGGCTGCTTTCTGTAGCCCTGCCTTGCTGACCCCACCCAGCACAGCATGTGAACATAGGTGCAGTCCCACCCCCCACCCAGAGGAGAACGCTGCGCTACATCCAGCGCTGGCTCCAGGGTTTTGGCCGCTCCAAGCAGCCAAAAAAAATAAAAAAAAAAATCACGATCTGCGGCGGCAATTCGGCGGGAGGTCCTTCGCTCCCAGCAGGAGTGAGGGACTGTCCGAACCGCTGGACTTGCCGCCCCTCTCAGAAGTGGCCGCCCCAAGTACCTGCTTGGTAAGCTGGTGCCTGGAGTCGGCCCTGGCAACATCCCAGTCCAGCCCAGAGTAAGGCACTGCCCAGTGTGAACACTCCAGTTCGGGGTATCTTTCCATGGCTGACTAAACAGAATCAAGCAACCGCTTTGTCCAAGGGTCATGGAGCTGAAGGCCAGAAGGGACCAGGCCATCTAGGCTGACCGCTGGGTAACGCAGGCCAGCGCCCACCCTCTGAATCCAACAACCGAAATGAGACCACAGGATCCCAGCCCAAGGAAGCCCAGACCATCGCCCGCCACAGGCAGAGAATAGGCGGGGTTGGGGGGCAGCAGCCGGGCATGTGTGCAGAGAGAATCGCGTCACATCACATGCACCTTGGAAGGTTCTAAGGGAGAAACATTTTTAAAAGCCTCTCAATGACTTAGGAGCCAAAGTCCCATTGCTCAGCTAGCGAACAACTTAATCCTGCATGACTGGAAAGGGCTCCCCGGTGCAAACGGGGACCACAAATCACTTGTATTGTCACCAAACGAGAGGGAACTTTTGGAGCTGCGAGGGGCTGGAACAGCTTACCGGGACTGTGGTGGATTCTCCTTCACTTGGAGCTGCTGACTTGAGCCCGGAGAACCTTCTTAGAAAATTCACTCGGGTTCAGCTGCAAGTTAGCTGGCTTCTTCGTGTCCCTCACACAGTAGGAAAGAGCAATTCTCTCCCTCGCAGGAACTGTGTGGAGTTCCCTGGCTTGGGCCAGGCAGGAGGTCAGACTAGCTGGGTGTTATGGTTCCTTCTGGCTTTCAAAGCTCTGCCCTGGCTCCACAGCTGTTGGGAGTTGGTGGGGCTCTCTCCTTGATTGCACTGGAGCTGAGCCAATTTACATCTGGACCAAGGCCTGAAATTCTTCTCTGGCTGCAGTACGAAGTGGCTAGCAGGAAGCTGTAGCAATGGCGGGGGTAGGGGGTGTAGTTACACCAGAGCGCCTTGAAACCTGGCATTCCCGAGAGCAAGAGTGTTATTTTTCTCCGCATTTATTAAGGGAAATAAATCAAGCATGTCATGTCACGACAGGGAAAAGGTGAAATAACACGTGCTAGGGAAGGTGTGAGATCCAGAGGGGATTCTGGCCTGTCCATACAGGGGACACTTGGAGAGCTGCCAGACTAGTGGAGTTCCTCTCTCTGTAAGCACTCACCTGCCCTTCATCACTGCAGTATCCAAGTGTCTCCCCATCGTTAGTGGGTTTTATCCTGCCAACCCCACTGCTGCCGGGAAGGATCACCCCCATTTTCCAGAGGGGAACTGAGGCACAGAATAAACAACTTGCTTAAGGACAGGCAGCAGGTCTCCTGCATCCTAGTTCAGTGCCTTAGCCACTAGACCACTTCAGAGCTGGGAACAGAACCCAGGAGTCCTGACTCCCAGCCGCCCAATCCCCATCCCCTCCCAGAGCTGCGAATACAACCCAGGGTCCCAGCCCTTCTGCTGTACTCACTAGACTACACATCCCCTTACTAAGGAGACGAAAGGCCCCTTTCTGTCCAGCTCTGGAGAGCCATGTGTCTGTAACAGAACTCAGGACTGCAGCCTGGGCCCTCCTTTACCCCTCAGATGCCGCAGCCCTCCTGAAAGGAGCTTGATTTCCCAGTTCCCCAGCCTAGCACACCACCAGGGCAGCCGAGGCTCTAACCACGGTGACTTGCACCCCCCAAAGACAAGAGCAAATCCCAGGCCGGGAGCAGAGCAGCTGTAGGTCTGCCGGGGGGACAGTTCACATTATTCAGTGGCTAGAAAGCGCTTTGCTGTGATTGTTTTTCTGTGGTGGGTCCACACAAGGAGAGCTCTGGATCCCAGCTCCTTCGGCACGTGTCATAAAACCACTCTCAGAAGACGTGCTTCACTCGGGCCGCGGGGCCCCAGGTGTGTATGCATCCCACCACCACTCCCCCCAAAAGAAAGCGTCCAGGATCCTGGCTGGAGTTCTTTCCCCAGCATCCCTTTACAATTCCTGGAGGACATTTTTGGAAAGGGAAGGGTTGTGTTTATTTTGGCAGCTGTCTCGCCTTCTCTAGACATACGAATGGAAAATCTGCACTCACCTAACGTTTCCAAGGCCTCCTTTCCAGCACGGAGCCAGGTGGGAGCTGCCTACAGAGAGGCAGCTGTTCGTAAATATCTTAATTCATAACGACAAACAAGCCCATCACTGAATCTCTCCCCATCGCTCCCTTTGGAGCGGGACACGTGATAGAACAATGGGGACGAAGGATGGACCTGTTGCAGCTCACGCCACCTGCTACATAGCACCCCCCAAACTGTACAAACACCGCGAGGCATTAAACAAACAGATCACCTCCTTGCACCAACATGCTATTCCGTCAACGGCCTGTCTCTTTCAGCGCTGACGGATCCCAACGAGCGTTGCTGCTTTCGGAGGCCTGGTTTGACAGGGTGCACACAAACCGTCTTATTCAGGGCCCAGTTTTCAAATACCAGGGGCTCAACTGGACGTTTGCATTTGGAAGCTCAGATTGGGGTGCAGGCAGGGACATGCCCAGTTTACCTGCCAAATGCAGCCAGAGTGGGAAGTTCTGTTAAGGTCCCACCTGGGAAAGTTGGTGCCTGGAGTCTGTTATCGCCTCGGATGTATTTCTATTTCATTTCTTATTGCTGGACCCGGTGAGTTTATTATTTTAGCAGTTTTGTTGCACCTTTCTCAGCTCCTCCTTTGATGGATCTTCATTTTTGCCTAGTGTTGCTGATAAACACTGGGCTGGCAAAGCAATGATCTGCCCAGCCAGTGCGCCTCAGTCTAGGACTCCCCTGGGGCTCTCCCATTTGCAGCACCAGGGCTCCCTCAGCCGGGGAACAGCAGGGCACACTGCTGTCAGCTGCGCCCCTTGCTACTCAAATGGCCCCTCTGTGCATCATGCAGTCTTGGTCGTATTTACCCTCGCAGCCGCCCGTGAGGAAGGACAGGGCTCTTTTAGCCCCATTCTATGGGCAGGGAACTGAGGCCCAGGGACCTCAAGGTCCCAGAGGGAGTCTTTGGCAGAGCTAGGAATTGAACCCATGTCCATCCTGCCTCTCTCAGCATCGCTCCAGGGACCCCTTGAGGGAAGCAGGGCCGGCTCCAGCATTTCTGCTGCCCCAAGCAAAAAAAAAAAAAAAAAAAGCCGAGATCACAATCGCGACCGGTGGCGGCAATTGGGAAAAAAAAAAAGCCGCGATGGGCGGCGGCAGTGCAGCGGCAGGTCCTTCGCTCCTAGAGGGAGTGAGGGACCTGCCACCCCCAAATTGCCACAGGTGCCGCCCCTCTCCCTTGGCCGCCCCAAGCACCTGCTTGTTAAGCTGGTGCCTGGAGCCGGCCCTGGAGGGAAGCAGAGGTCTCATAGTCTTCCGGGAGGCCCGGAGGGGAGGGCAGTCCTGCTCTTCCAAGGCCAGTGCAGTGGCAGCACCAATCCTGCCCCTGAGGGGTCCCCGTGAAGTCCTGCCCATTGAGGGTACCCGGCCCCTTGGCATGAGCGTCAGGTGGGGAGGAGGCACCTGCTTGTTCTCCTTGTCAGTGGTGGACACTGGGTAACCTGGGATGGGCCAGGCTCATCCAAGGTGACTTCCCCATTCAGAAATGCAGTGTGGGCGTTTACCTGCCTTTGATCTCCAGCTCCACGCCGCAGTGGAATTTCGCGATGGCTAATAATCCCTAATCCTCTTTTTCCAGGACAGGATATTAATTTTCAGCTGCTTCCTGGAGGGAGATGTATTGGAGAGATCCCGCTGCAGAGCCGAGCGGTGCTCCTTGCACGCAGGCCGGGCAGTCAGAGCAGCCCGAGATGAGACCGATGCAAAAGGAGAAGCACTGAAAGTGGAAAGGGAAGAAGGTGAGCGAGACAAAGAAGGAGGTGCAGAGAGAGAGAGAGAAATATAACGGTAAGTACAACAAGAAAACGAAGGAAAGAGAAAATGAAGGCGTGAAAGCCCAGAGAAAAGTAAATGACCCACTGCAGCACTAGAGGGCACTGCCCTGCAGGGAGCAGGGTGGGGCTCGGGGTGGAGAGGGAACTGTCCCCTCAGTCCATAGTATCACCAATGCCACAGTGCGGGGCTAAGGGGTGCTGTGCTGCAGGGAGTGGGATGGGGGTGCTGACCCCAGTGCCACAGCGCAATGCTCGGGGTGCTGTGCTCCAGGGAAAGGAGCGACGGGGCTCCCTGGGGGGCACTCTCCCCTTGGAGGCAGTCCTGCCCTCCATGCCCCAGCGCAATCCTGGGGGGCGCTGCGCTGCTGGAGGAAGTGCCATTCAGCTGCGACATAAAGCCACGGTCCTGCCCATTCAGCGATGCCCTGGTCAGAGCAGGGACCCATCTCTGGGGCCAGGGATGCCAGGAAGAGAGGGAGATGTGCCGGAGAGCCCCGTACCCCTGGTGGAGAACCACGGCTTTCGGCTGAGACCAGCAGAGAGGAGTCCTGAGAAGCTCACATTTGCATCGAGAAGCCAGCTGCACATTCACTCCGGCCTGGCTGTGCTGTTCATGCTCCGCACGCGTCATGTGATCTCTGCCCAGCTTGGAAGAACGGTGAGAGAGGCTGCCTGCCCCCCGTTCCCCTCATTCCCTGGAGCCTCAGAGCCGAGGTGCTGGGCTCCACTGCAGGAGGGAGCACAAATCCAACCTTGCCAGCCGCATGAAAGGGATAATCGCTGGAGCTGCTCTCTCAAGAGTGCCAGTGTTACAGAGCAAACATTATCCCCTCTATTCCTACACAGGCCTGATGCAGCTTACCCAGCTCCCCCACAAGGCGTATCCCAGCCCAGAGCCATCCGTTCTCACTGCTGCTTTGGCTTATGCCTCAGTGTCACCTTAAGACACTAAAGTTTGGGGACAGTCCCTCCTTTAAAGACCTGATTTGAGTCTTTCCCTTGACTTCAAAGGGCTATGGATCAGGCCTTACATACAGATTTATAGTTGCATTTTCTTTGCTTGACATATGTTATGTCCCGTAGACAGACGGATTTTCTAGCTAAAGGACCGGTTCTGTTTTGAGTGGTGCCCATTCTCCTCCCCACAAGCAGGC